>NC_057712.1:59707094-59744776 GCF_004010195.1 Chiloscyllium plagiosum | reverse complement strand
CCCTTCCCCCACCTCACCCTAGTTCCAAACTTCCAGCTCAGCACTCTCCCCATGACTTGTCCTACCTGCCTATCTTCTTTTCCACCTATCCACTCCACCCTCCTACTTGACCTATCACCTTCATCCCCTCCCCTACTCACCTATTGTACTCTATGCTACTTTCTCCCCACCTCCACCCTCCTCTAGCTTATCTCTCCACCCTTCAGGCTCTCTGCCTTTATTCCTGATGAAGGGCTTTTGCCTGAAACATCGATTATACTGCTTCTCGGATGCTGCCTCAACTGCTGTGCTCTTCCAGCACCACTAATCCAGAATCTGGTTTCCAGCATTTGCAGTCATTGTTTTTACCCAATTGGAATTGATGTTAGCCTGTAATCTCAACTAAGTTAAATTTTAGATCATTAAAGGAATTTAGTCAGCATTACTACACACAGATTAAGTTGTACAATGAAGTGTTCTCCACAATAATAGTTTTCAGTCTCGAAAAAAAATTCCATTATAGAAAATATCTACAAGTTTATCCCTTTAAAATGAACTAGGACATACTCTGAAGATAATAGAGAGCAACTAATGCTCATTGGTGCATATATTTCAGGGCTAGCTTTCAGAGAGGTGGGCACTGCTGGGCTACAGTGCTTTATCTCCCCTTCAATATCCCCTTTGAGTTAACCAGCGTCCACTTTTTTCTCACCTGAGGTGGTTTGCATTGCCCTGAACTGGCTTAACACAAAAAATATTCAATTAAAAATGTGGGAATTTTACTGATGGTAGTTAACTGATGAAAATATTAGCAAGTTTATTTGGTGATGGGAGAAAAATAAACATTCATTTTTGTGTAAGAGCAGTTCCTGACATAATTTAAAAAGGGCTAATTTCAAGGCTTTGGCAGTGCAGTGGTAATGTCCCTACCTCTGGGCTAGGAAATGTGGGTTCAAGTCCCACCAGCTTCAAAGGTATGTAATAACATCTCTGAACATGTTGATTTGGAAATATTTATACAAAAGTGTTAGTTGTCTTTGCCCTTGCCAAGCTTTGCATGTAATTTGATTAATTGGAAACATGGGTGATTTATTGGTTATGGATTGGTTATGGTTATGCATGAAAGGAGCCATGGGAGATTTTGTGGGAAAAAGCCATTATAGACATACAAAACAAAGGGATTGGTACTGTCCATACCTGTGGAAAGGAGATCTGGGTTCAAGCTTGGGAACAGTGATCATAATTCGGTAAGTTTTACAATACTCATAGACAAAGACAAGAGTGATCCTAAAGGAAGAGTGCTAATTAGGGTGAAGGCCAACTATAGCAAGAATTGGCAGGAGCTGGGGAATATGGACTGGGAGCAGCTGTTTTATGATATAGTAGATCCATATTTGATATGTGGGAGGCTTTTAAAGAGAGGTTGATTCGAGTCCAGGACAGACATGTCCCTGTGAAAATGAGGGAGAGAAATATAAAGATTAGAGAACCATGGATGACAGGTGAAATTGTGAGGAAAAAGGAAGCATACATAAGGTCTAGGCGACTGAAAATAGATGAAGCTTTGAAAGAATATCGGGAAAGTATGACCAATCTGAAACGATGAATTAAGAGGGCTAAAAGGGGTCATGAAATATCTTTAGCAAACAGTGTTAAGGAAAATCCCCTTTCTCTAGTTACCCTCTTGCTCCTTATATATTTGTATATAAGGAGCAAGAGGGTAACTAGAGAAAGGGATGTCCCAGTCAAGGAGAAAGGAGAAAAGTTATGCATGGAATCAGAGAAAATGGGTGAGATTCTTAATGAGTATTTTACGTTGGTATTCACCGAGGAGAGGGAAATGATGGATGTTGAGGTTAGAGATAGATGTTTGATTACTTTAGGTCAAGCCAGCATAAGGAAAGAGGAACTGTTGGGTATTCTAAAAGACATTAAATTGGACAAGTCCCCAGGTCCGGATGGGATCTATCCCATGTTACTGAGGGAAGCAAGAGAGGAAATAGCTGGGGCCTTAACAGATATCTTTCCAGCATCCTTGAACACTGGTGAGGTCCCAGCGGACTGGAGAATTGCTAATGTTGTCCCCTTGTTTAAGAAGGGTATCAGGGATAATCCAGGTGATTATAGACTGGTGAGCCTGACATCAGTGATAGGAAAGCTGCTGCAGAAGATACTGAGGGATAGGATCTATTTACATTTGGAAGAAAGTGGGCTTATCAGTGATAAGCAGCATGGTTTTGTGCAGGGAAGGTCATATCTTACTAACTTAATAGAATTCTTTGAGGAAGTGACAGTTGATTGATAAAGGAAGAGCTGTCAATGTCATATACATGGACTTCAGTAAGGTGTTTGATAAGGCTCCCAAGGTAGGCTGATGGAGAAAGTGAAGTCGCATGGGGTCCAGGATATGCTGGCTGGATGGACAGAGAATTTGCTGGGCAACAGGAGACAGAGAGTAGTACGAGAAGGGAGTTTATCAAAATGGAGAACTGTGACAAGGAGTTGAGAGGTCATGTTGTAGTCGTACAGGACATTGGTTAGGCCACTGTTATTTGTGATATACATAAATGATCTGGAGGAAGGTATAGTTGGTCTGATTAGCAAGTTTGCAGATGACACTAAGATTGGTAGAGTAGCAGATAGCGAAGGGGACTGCCAGAGAAAGCATTAGAATATAGATAGATTAGAGAGTTGAGTAGAGAAATAGCAGATGGAGTTCAACCTAGGCAAATGTGAGGTGATGCATTTTGGAAGGTCCAATTCTCGAACGAACGATACGATAAATGGAAAAGCCCTGATGAAATGAAAAAGTTGATGTACAGAGAAACTTGGGTGTTCAGGTCCATTGTACCCTGAGTGTGACAACACAGGTCAATAGAGTGGTCAAGAAGGCATATTGTATGCTTTCCTTCATCGTACAGGGTATTGAGTACAAGAATTAGCAGGTCATGTTACAGTTGTATAGGTCTTTGGTCCGGTCACATTTGCAATACTGCATACTGTTCTGGTTGCCACATTACCAAAAGGATGTCAATGCTTTGGAAAGGGTGCAGAAGACGTTCACCAGGACGTTGCCTGGTATGGAGGGCGCTAAATATGAAGAGAGTTTGAGTAGAGTAGGATTATTTTCATTAGAAAGATGGAAGTTGAGAGGGTCCTGATTGGGGCCTACAAAATCATGAGAGATATAGACAGGGTAGATAGCAAGAGGCTCTTTCCCAGAGTGGGTAACTCAATTACTAGGAGTCACAAGTTCAAGATTAGTGGGGAAAGGTTTAAGGGAAATATATGTGGAAAGCTCTTTATGCAGAGGGTGGTGGGTGCTGGAATATGTTGGAGTGGAGGTGGTAGAGGCGGGCACGATAGCGTCATTTAAGATGTACCTAGACAGATACATGATTGGACAGGGAGCAGAGGGGTACAGATCCTTGGAAAATAGGTGACAGGTTTAGACAGAGGATCTGGATTGGTGCAGGCTTGGAAGGCTGAAGGGCCTGTTCCCGTGCTGTAATTTCCTTTGGTCTTGTTCTTTGTTCCACCTGCTCCTGAGACCAGTGGTGTGCACAAGGATCGGTCCTGGGTCCACTACTTTTTGTCATTTGTATAAATGATTTGGAAGTGAACATAGGAAATTTGCAGATGACACCAAGATTAGAGGAGTAGTGGACAGCGAAGAAGGCTACTTCAGAATACAACGGGATCTTGATCAGATGGAGCATTGGGCTGGGGAGTGGCAGATGGAGTTTAATTTAGATAAATGTGATGTGCTACATTTTGGAAAAGCAAATCAGAATAAAACTTATACACTACATGGAAGGTCTGGGGGAGTGTTGCTGAACAAAGAGACCTTGGAGTACAGGTTCATAGTTCCTTGAAAGTAGAGTCACAGGTAGATAGGTTAGCAAAGAAAGTGTTTGATATATTTTACTTTATTCGTCAACACATTGAGTATAGGAGTTGAGAGGTCATGTTGTAGTCATACAGGACATTGGTTAGGCCACTTTTGGAATATTGCGTGCATTTCTGGTCTCCTTCCTATTGGAAGGATGTTGTGAAACTTGAAAGGGTTCAGAAAAGGTTCACAAGGATGTCACCAGAGTTGGAGGATTTGAGCTACAGAGAGAGGTTGAATAGGCTGGGGCTGTTTTCCCTGGAGCGTCGGAGGCTGAGGGGTGACCTTATAGAGGTTTACAAAATTATGAGGGGGATGGATAGGGTAAATAGACAAAGTCTTTTCCCTGGGGTGGGGGAGTCCAGAACTAAAGCACATAGGTTTAGGGTGACAGGAGAAAGATTTACAAGGGATGTGAGGGGTAACTTTTTCAAGCAGAGGGTAGTGCTTGTATGGAATGAGCTGCCAGAGGAAGTGGTGGAGGCTGGTACAATTACAGCATTAAAAGGCATCTGGATGGGTATATGAATAGGAAGGGTTTGGAAGGATAAGGGCCAAATACTGGTAAATGGGACTACATTAGGTTAGGATATCTGGTCGGAATGGACGGGTTAGATTGAAGGGTCTGTTTCTATGCTGTACATCTCTATGCCTCTATGATACTATGACTCTAGGCTTGTAATAACATCTCTGAACAGGCTGATTCACAAAAATAAGGGCTAGTTTTCACCAGTGAGGGACTTATGTAATGAAAAGGGACAAAGTAGGCTGGAGTTTTGTTATGGACTACGCCAAACCACTCAAAATATTCTTCTGCAGGCAGCCCAGACTATAATTTTGCTATTTGATTTGTTAAGTGTACAGTGAAAATTGCCCAGAGTAAGTTAGCTAGATTGCCTTCCAGGTTTTAAAACAGATAGACTGAAACACAAAGAACAGAAATATAGAATACCCACAGAACCCAGTCTATCCATACTGGATGTAATTATGCTGTTCCAAAAAAATATGTGCAACAGTCTCAGTAAACAAACCCCTTAAACACAGAGCAAAAATGAAACAAAGGCTTACAGGTCGAAGTTAGAAAGGCAGAAGGAGAGAGAGTCTAGCAGCCTGTTTCCTCATAGCTCACTGCTGAACTGAACTGACTGACAACAAGTATTTAGCTTCCAGGATTGACCACTCCCCTTTCATTATACAGGTTACTTCTAAAACATGAAAGCTTTGGCCTAAAATCTCATCTGTTTACGTATAAACAAAAAGGCCTCCCAACAGCCTTTACATCTCTATACCATCCAGCTGATTTGGAGCCCAGTCTGTTTTACCACCCCTCTGAGAAAAAAATTAAGGACACAGTATTCTTAAGAAAAGGTACAGCTTTTAGAAAAAAGACCAGCTTTGTGACAGTTTGCATTGAACTATAAAACACAAATAAGTAGTTGTGGAAGACCTGCTTCCTACTTCAAAAAATGGATGACCAGCAATGGAACCGGTTCAGAGCTATTCACATTTCATTCTATTTGCAGTGTCATCTGAGAGTTTGCTCCTGCTAAAATTTCAAATTGTTTCGGTTCTGCTTTAAATTTAACACCTTAATTTCTGGACTAATTTGATGATATTATTTACATAGTCACATTAATACTGTGGAGAGATGTGAATTGAAGTCCTGAAGAATATAACTTTGGTAATTCTAATTCAGAATGAGTACCCAAACCTGAAATTAAAATTATTCAACTTGGTTAACAGTAAAAACAAACTAAGTTTTTTTTATATTCAATTAAATTACTTATTATATAGAATCACCTGGAGGTAGGAAGAAGTTGAAGGTTTTATTTACTATGACACATGACACGTAAAATAAATACTTGCATGACAGAATGTGATGGCACGCACATCTCTGCCACGTACATTATGTACATTAATAATCTAGCTACCTGACAAAAGAAGCAGTGCTCCGAAAACTTGTAGATTAGATTACATTACAGTGTGGAAACAGGCCTTTCAGCCCAACAAGTCCACACCGACCCACCGAAGCGCAACCCACCCATACCCCTACATTTACTCCTTACCTAACACTACGGGCAATTTAGCATGGCCAATTCACCTGACCTGCACATCTTTGGACGGTGGGAGGAAACCGGAGCACCTGGAGGAAACCTACGCAGACACGGGGAGAACGTGCAAACTCCACACAGTCAGTCGCCTGAAGCAGGAATTGAACCCAGGTCTCAGGCGCTGTGAGGCAGCAGTGCTAACCACTGTGCCACTGTGCCACCCACTTGTACTTCCGAGTAAAGCTGTTGAACTATAATGTGGTGTTGTATGATTTTTAACATTAATAATATCATTAAGGAAGGTTGTAAGTGTATTGGAAGCATTGGGTGGGTTGTCGAAAGGTTGGAGAGGCTAGGTTTATTTTAGCTGGAGTTTAGAAAATAATAAGTGACTTGATTAGAAGATCCTGAAAGGCTTTGACAGAGTGCATGTGAAAGGATGTTTTGTCAGGTGGAAAATTCAAAAATGAGAAGTCACTGTTTCAAAATAAGGGTTAACCCAGTTAAGACTGCTGTGGAGAATTCTTTTTCTTACATAGGGTCATTACGGTTTGGAACTCTTTTCCTCAAATTCAGAGGATGCAGAGTCTTTGAGTATTTTTAAGGCACAGATAGATGAAGTCTTGATAAACAAGGCAGTGAAAGGTTTTTATAGACAGATGAGAATATGGAGTCAGCAGATCAGCTGTGATCGTATTGAATGACTGGTTGGGGGATGGAGGGGGTGCAGGCTTGAGGTGCCAAATGGCCTAATTTATATATTCTTATGTAGATTATACAAATGACATAATGTCTGGCAATGGCTATATTTATTACATATGTGTGTGCACATTTAAGTTGACTGTCATGTAGTCTGGGGCATGTGGAGAAGTAGATGATAAGGAAACAGTTAGTTTCTTTACATTAAATTTAGCTCTTCTGTTTTGTTGGAAGGCTGAAAATTTCACTGTTGTTTCCATTTAAATGTCCAGCTGAAATGTAAATTTTAATTGCCAGAGTCAGTCTTTGTAAGTGTTTGGGAAACCTTCTTGTTAAAACTGAAAATCATTAAGTGTATAATGGGATAAATTATTCCTTTAATAATATTGGAATCTGTACTAGAAAAAAAATTAAGAAGGATGAAAGAGCTTAAAAAGCTGTTTCCCTTGAGTTTGAATTATTTGATCTCTCTGGTAATTTGTTTGACTGTAACCAACCCTGTGTTTATACAATTATTGCTAATAATGATTATTACTTTATATATCTTACTCTTGATGGTAATAATTATCTTTTTATATTTAATTCCTGTGGAAGTCATAACTGTCTTTGGACCCTGTGTGGAATAAAATGTAAAATCATCATGGTCTAGTTGTTCAATAAAGAGAAAGAGACAACTGATAGGTTAAACCACTGAGGGTCATCACATCTCCAGGGACATGAGATGTTGAGAAGCAGAGTCCTTCTTGGTAACCTCAGCTGGTGCAGGAAATTGAACCCATGATGTTGACATCACTAATCAGCTGCCTGGCCAACTGAGCTAATTGACGACCAACATGTGGGATGACATAAACTTATAAGTAAAACTTCCATTCCCTAACAAGTGTAAATAAGCCAGGTGGAATGTTTCCATCACGCTATTTCTATAAGAATTCCAGTGGTGTCTCGAAGAACAGCAACTCACCTGTCTCCTGGCTTGTATTGCTGTATTGGGAAAGCAAGCTAGTGTATAACGCAAAGGTTTATCAAGCTGTAAAAAAGCAAATCAGTAAGGCAGAGACGGCACAGAAATGGAAAGGAGCCTCTGAACACAATAGTGTGTACTTCCTCTGCATTGATCATTCGAATGATACCTCAAACAACTAGGACTACTTATGACATGAGATCATGCTATCATTCATCTCTCGCCAACATGGAAAGAAAATGACAAGAAGGCTGGAATGCAAATAAAGAGGTACACAAACAGGGACATACCCATGTTCCAGCTGACTGCAAACAAGCAACCCTCCCAGCCCACTCCACCACCCTCTCACCGGGGTATAGAACGTAGAATATTATAGTGCAGTCCAGACCCTTTGGCCCTCAATGTTGCATCGACCTGTGGAACCAATCTGAAGCCCATCTATCCCACGCTATTCCATTTTCATCCATATGTTTATCCAATGACCATTTAAATGCCCTTAAAGTTGGCCCGTCTCCTACTGTTGCAGGCAGTGCGTTCTATACCCCTACTAATGTCTGAGTAAAGAAACTACCTCTGACATCTGTCCTATATCTATCACCTCTCAATTTAAAGCTATTTCCCTTGTGATCGCCATCACCATCCGAGGAAAAAGGCTCTCACTGTCCACCCTCTGATTATCCCTCTGATAACATGATTGCATGTTGTAAGTAGTCCTAGTTGTTTGAGGTATCATTCGAATGATCAATTAGAAATATGTGAACTGTAGTTTTGAATAGCTTGAACCATCTCACTTGCTTTTTGTTAGAGTTCAACATTTTGTTTAAAATCAAAAGTGCGAGATAAATTCAGCAGGTCTGGCAGCATCTCTAGAAAGGAAAACATTTTGTTTATAGGCTAAATGGGAAATAGCAACAATCAGTATAAACAAACAATAGTCATAGGGCAAATAAAAAGTAAGTGAATCAGCTCGTAAAATTAATAGTCCCAAGAATATATTGCATTAAATGGCATTAAGCCATTGACGTTACAAAACAGCATATCCTCTGATTCAATTGAAGCAATGCCGTTGAAGATCTGCTATAATACAATAAAAACAACAAACGGTTGATACTAATGAGTATGTGGAGCTATATGTATCAAAAGTAAGACTGAAGTTCTCAGGACAATCACCAATATTCTTCCAACTGTATAAGATCGTGAACACATAGCAAATGAAGGGTTTTGAGTATATGGTAGCTTCATGTAGTATATTTATGGTGAAGGCTAAAGATATAAATCCATAAGAAGCAGGTTCAGCCATAAGTCTCATGTTAAGAGGTGTCGTACATGTTGTTCAAAGGCAATGTCATCTCTATCATTAGCTAGTGACCTAGGAACATTGGAACAGGACAAGGCCATTCAGCCTCTCGAGCCTGTTCTGCCATTCAGAGATCATGGCTGATCTGTGGCCTAACTTCCTATACTGCCATTGGCCCATATCCCTTACTACCTTTGCTTAATAAAAATGTAACTATTTCAGATTTAAAACTGATCTAGCATCTGATGTCATTTGTGCAAGAGAGTTCTAAATATCTACTCCCCCTTTATGTGTAGAAGTGCTTCCTAACAGCTCTTCTAATTAACCCTCCTAGTTCTAGCAGCCCCAAACAGGGGAAAAGGTTTAACCTTATCTTTTTCTGTCAAATACCTTAAAGTTTGAAATCAGATCATTCCTTAACCTTCTAAATTCCAGAGAAAACAAGGCTACTTGGTGTAATCTCTCCTCATTACTTGTTCCCTGAAGACTAAGTATCCTTTGTGTAAATCCCTGTTGTACTTTTTCCAAGGTCAATATATCTTCCCTGATGTGTGGTGACCAGATCTGCTCACAGTACTCCAAGTGGAGTCTAACCAGGGTTTGGTATAACTGCAGTATTATTTCTGCATCTTTGTACTCCAGTCTTCTAGATATCAAGGCAAGCATTCCATTGTCTTTCCTAATTATTTCTCCACTTGTGTGTGGCTTTTTAAAGATCTACACACTCCAACCCCCAAGATGCTTTGGATATCTATTGTACTTAACTTTATACCATCTAGAAAGAATCCTGATTTATCTTTACTCGGCCCCAAATGGATAACCTCACACTTGCTTACATTGAACGTCATCTGCCAGTTTTGCCCATTCACCTATTCTATTAATATTCCTGTGTAATTTTATGCTATTATCTACATTGTTTAAATGTCATCTAGATTGATGACTTTCTATGCCATTGTCTAATTTGTTAATAAATAATGTGAATAATTGAGGCCCAAACACAGATCCTTGTGGAACATCTCTAATCACATCCTGCCAACTTGAGTACCTACACATTATTCCTACTTTCAGTCACCAGCCACTCAATCAATTTCCAAGCTATATCAGTAGTTTGCTCTCAATTCGGTGGGCTTCGATCTTAGTTAAAAGTCCCTTATGTGGCACTGTATCAAACACCTTCTGGAAGTGTATTTCATAACATCTCTCGATAGTCCCTTGTCCACAACCTTGATCACCTCTTCAAATAAATTCTATGAGTTTCGTCAGGCATGACTTATCTGTCAGGAATCCACACTGGTCTTAGAACCATGTAATGTCAAACGGAATCAATTCACTTCAGAGCTTAATCTCATGAGCATGTTTGGGCAAAATCTGTCATGATGTCTGGTGCTAAGTGACATCGAAGGAAATCAATCTAAGCATTAGTGAGTGGGTTAATGGTAAGTAATTACTGCTTGACAACACTGTTGAGGATTCTTTCCATTGCTTTATTGAGCTTGGATCAATAGGGCAATGACAGGAAATATTAAATGAAAGTGTACATTTGGAATACTAAACACCATCAACCAAAGCTTTATCCTGCAAGCAAATATTTTAATTGACCAAACATTTTGTTATCCTCTGTTGAAATAGAATTACATAGAATAGATGGCCTCATATAAAAGAAATGTTCTTTGCTCAACGAAAATATGTCCCCTCTATCTACATTTTGTGGTCTTATATAAAACAATACTTCTTTTCAGCTGAGTTCATGTCCATCATCTGCCTGTTATATTAATGATAACTGATAGCTCATGTGACAGCAGCTTCTCTTTAGAGCTATTAGTGGAAATCTGTATTGTTCAAGGTTGTGTACCATTAGGCTGAAATGTTAACCATAAACAGATTAACATGCATAATTTATACATCCTATTCTAGACTTCTTTTCCAATAAGCAACATGACAAAAAAATGAGGTACCACAGAAAACAATGTCACTGAAAGTTTTGGCATTCTGCTCAAGAATTTCCAGGCCAAACATTGCCAGATGGTATTCCTTTTGATGAATGTATAACTTTGTTAAAGATCTGATATTAAAAACCACCATCTGTTGGGTTTTCTTCTTTAGTCATGAAATATCCTCCTAACAACAACTTGCAATTAGAAGATACTGTAGAAAATGTCCCAAGGTACTTCACAAGAAGGTCACCAAATAAAATTTAACATGGAGCACTATAAGGAGATACTTGGACAAATGACTCAAACTTAGACAAAGACATACGTTTTGTGTGAATTAAAAAAGAGGAAAAGAGGTGAATGGTTTTGAGAGAAAACTCCAGAGTTTAAGACTTTGGCAGCTGAATGCACAGTCAACCCTCCTTGAGCAATTAAAATCAATGATGCACATGGAACCACAATTGGAGTGTGGCTCACAGCCAAATATATTGATGGATTTAAACATTTTTATTCATGCATGGGATGTCCATTAATGCATCACTGGCTGGATGGCATTTATTGCTATCTAGCACTTATTACATCCTTAGTTGCCCTTGAGAAGGTAATGGTGAACTGTGCCCTTCAAACACTGCAATACATTTGTCCTACTAGTTTAGGTAGGTCAAACTGCTGTTAGGGAGAGAGTATTTGGGAAAGAGCAACACTGAAAGAATTGCGATATATTATCAAGTCAACTTAGTAAGTGGCTTTGAGAGGAATATGCAAGTCCTTGGCACTTGTATGATTTGAATGTTAATTGCCACTTGTCAGCCCAAGCCTGAATATTGTATAGTTCTTGCTGCATTTTTACAAGGACTGCTCAGTAAATGAAGAGTCCAAAATGGTCCTGAACACTATTCAGTCATCAGCAAACACTTCCAATTCTGACTTTACTGTCGAGAGGGGATCATCAATGAAACAGCTTAAGGTGGTTCAGCCCAGGACCCTATTCTGAGGAACTTGGAGCCTCTTGTGGTTCAGAAAACCCAGTACCCCTGGGTTTGAGTCCCATCTGCTTCAGAGGTGTGCTTTAGCATATCTGAACAGGTTGATTTGAAAATATCTACAAATGAATGATGCTCTTATGGTGCAGTGGTAATGTCCCTACCTCTGGACAAAGAGGT
This sequence comes from Chiloscyllium plagiosum, assembly GCF_004010195.1. Taxonomy (NCBI): domain Eukaryota; kingdom Metazoa; phylum Chordata; class Chondrichthyes; order Orectolobiformes; family Hemiscylliidae; genus Chiloscyllium; species Chiloscyllium plagiosum. The sequence goes on along the minus strand of NC_057712.1, from coordinate 59,732,803 downwards.
CTGCGTGCAAGTGCCATCTGCTCCAGACGTGTGTAGTAACATGTTTGAACAGGTTGATTAAAAAATATCTACTCTGAGGAACTTCTGCAAAGATGTCATTTGAGCTGACGTTACTGACCTCTAACAACCACAACCATCTGTGTGTGAGGTATGACTCCAACTACCAGAGTGCTTTTCCTCTGATTTCCATCTACTCTAGTTTTTCTAGGGCTCCTTGATACCACATTCGGTCAAATATAACCTTGATGTCAAGGGCAGTCACTGTCACCTCAAATTTTTAGATTACATTACAGTGCGGAAACGGGCCCTTCGGCCCAACAAGTCTACACCGACCCGCCGAAGTGTAACCCACCCATACCCCTACATTTACCCCTTACCTAACACTACTGGCAATTTAGCATGGCCAATTCACCTGACCCTGCACATCTTTGGACTGTGGGAGTAAACCAGAGCACCCGAAGGAAACCCACGCAGACACGGGGAGAATGTGCAAATTCCACACAGTCAGTCACCTGAGGCGGGAATTGAACCCAGGTCTCAGGCGCTGTGAGGCAGCAGTGCTAACCACTGTGCCACCGTGCCGCCCCAGACCTCATGTCTGGAATTTAGCTCTTTTGTCCATATTTGAACCAAGGCTATAATAAGTTCAGGAGCTAAATGGCTCTGGCAGAACTGAAACTGAGTGTCAGTGAATAGGCCATTGCTAAGCTTGTGCAGTTTGATAGCACTGTTGATGACAAATTGCATCACTTTACTGATGATTTAGAATTTACAGTAGACTAATAAGGCAGTAACTGGCCAAGACATACCAGGGCAACGTTTCTCATTGTTGGTTAGATGCTAGTATTGTAGCTATACTGGAATAGCTTGACTAGGAGCACAGTATGTTCTGGAGCACGTGCCCTCAGTATTATCACTGGAATGTTGTCAGGGCCCACAGCTTTTACTGTATCCAGTCCTTCCAGCCTTTTCTTGATATCATGTGGAGTAAATTGAATGGACTGGAAACTGGCATATGTGATCAGGATTAGGCCAGATAGATCATCCACTTGGTGTTTCTGCTAAAATGGTGGTAACAGCAGGAGAATTCCTTGACCAGGTTTAACCTGATGCCATGTGACATGATGGCGGAGGACATTAATGTTGAGGACTCCCAGGACAACTCTCTCCTGATTTTATACCTTTGTCCTGCTACCTCTGCTGGATCCATGGACATAAGCTAGGCTGTTGCTTGATTTTTCTGTGACCTGTCTTCCAATTTTGGAACTAGCTCCCAGATTTGACAGACCTGTGTTTGCCATTGTTGTTTCCGGGTAGCTTAGTTGATGCCAGGTGGCCTGTCTGGTTTCAATCCTTTTTTGAGGCTTTTTAATTACTGATCAAGCTGAATGGCTTGCTAGACCACACTAATGTGAGGCTGGCATCAAATAACATATGCCAGGTAAGAAAAGCAGTTTTCATTCATGAAAGGGGCGTAAGAGAACCAGATGTTTTTTTAAATGAGAAACAACTGTGGTTTAATTTAAATTCTTAATTAAATTATTGCAATTCCATATTTTTATTGAATTCAAATTCTCTCTTCTACACTAGGTCACTGGATTACCAATTCAGTGACAATTGCATGACCTCTCCATTACAGGGGTTGAAGAAAAATACAAAGATAGAGTTCATTTATGATTATGCTGGTGCTGATTTAATAGTGATTGCTTCCAGTTTTGCTTTCTTGAGTGTGCATTTTAGAGTTTAGGGTGGAGCTAAGTATTTTGAGTTTTAGAACATAGAACATAGAACATAGAAGAATACAGCGCAGTACAGGCCCTTCGGCCCTCGATACCCGACTCCATACGCGGGAAAAGGTTCACACTGTCAATCCTATCTAACCCCCTAATCATCTTGTACACCTCATTCAAGTCACCCCTAAACCTTCTTTTCTCTAATGAAAACAGCCCCAAGTGTCTCAGTCTTTCCTCATACGATCTTCCTTCCATACCAGGCAACATCCTGGTAAACCTCCTCTGCACCTGTTCCAGTGTCTCCACATCCTTCCTATAGTATGGCGACCAAAACTGCACACAATACTCCAGATGTGGCCGCACCAGAGTCCTATACAAAGCATCCTCAATCCATTTTACTATTGATCTAAACTACCTTTTGTGTGTATGATATATAGTTTTCAATCATTAGTTTGAAATTAATAATTAATTCAATACACCATCTAGAAGATTTCAAGTTATCATAACTCACACCAAGTTTACATTGATTTCTACATCTGACAACACCATATTGTTTACATATTTCTTTCCTCCTCCATAACACTCTAATCTCCTGCAGCTGCCCTATGATTCTCTGAGATACTTGCACTTTTCTGAATTTCATTGTTTTAGAATTGATCAGCATGCCTAATTCCTAAACTCTAAAGTGCTCTCCTTGAAGCTTCCTGGCTCTCATTTCCTTTAAAGTTTTCCTTTAAACCCGCCTTACTAAACGAGCTTTCGGTCACTGCCTTATTGACAAAGTGATAATTCTCCTATGATATTTTTGATAAGTTAAAAGTACTGTATCAATACATATTGTTACACCATGCCATACTTGAATCTGGTATGATTGCTTCAAAACTGTTCACCATTCAGGTCTGAAAAAACTTTCACAATTTTGTAAATGTTAAGGATTTCACATTGAATGACAAACAGATCTTTCTGGCATATAAAATGACCCTTAACATGTTGAAATACCTTTAAATTAATTTGTAAACTAAAATTAAATTTGCCCACTCTGTAACTTCCATATTCATTAGAAAACCACACAGTTTTAGAGAACATGTCAGTACTAAGACTATGCTTTCATTCGTAAATGGAATGTGAACATTGCAAATAATACTAGCATTTGTTGCTCATTCCTAATTGCCCTTGAGAAGATGTTGGCAAATCACCCTTTTGAACTGCCACACTCCATCTGTGGTGAGGTTCAGTCCTGTTAGGAAAGGATATAAAGAAGAAGAACAGTAATTTCATATAAAATCCTCTAGGTGGTATCCAAGCAATGACTTTAGATAGCCTTTTAAAATGTTTTACTCCAGCCAAACTACCTGTCGCTTGTCCACCTACAATTGCACCATTACAGTTTTGTCCAAGTTTCTGAAATAATTGCACATATCACTGCATCCCAGAATATTCTTGAGATCGAGTATAAAACGAGGAAATTAATTGGATCACAAATTTGTGCATGAGCAGATCAGCTGATCAAAGATTTTGTATTATTTTTATACATTTTTTTCTTTCCAGCTCTGTATGAGGCCACATTTATCAATGTATTAAAACAATACAAAGAAGTGCGAATGTTAAATTTCTTCAGCTATTTGTGATTTTGTTTGCATTAATGCATTATCCTCCATTAATAAATCTACTCCTCTAGGTTTCATTTAAGTCATTCAGCTGTATTATCATCAATATTGCCCTTGAGCTTGCCTGACTTGGGGATTATCTTACCAATATTTATGAGAAAAATTAATGATTTTCAAAATTGCACTGACAGTCATACCATCTTGGTTTCTTGACCCCCAAAGAAAATCCAATTATTTTCAAACAGGGAAGACACCGGGTGATCATTAGACAAATGTTCAATAAGTGTTTGAATCTTCCTAAGAGGCTTGTAACATCACTGGTCTGAACTGATTCTGTAGCATAACTTAAGGATGTGAGTATATTTCCAATATCTTTCTGATCACATCTGTGGCACAAAATTATATATCAAATTTTATTATTTCTTTTAAATATGTTTACATTTGTTTTTCATTGAGTTTCTCAATGTGTAGCAGTGTTCAATTAGTGAAAGGATTCCAGCCAAAAACTGTTTCAGTTGATAAGGAAAAATGAAAAAAGTGGCTGTTAACTAGACTTGAAAAGGCTCTTCCCATTTATTTACAGGTAGGACAACTATTTTGATTAAAATTGAAATCCATCTAATTGGATAAATACATTAATATAAGTAACTCCATCATTTACAAGACACAAGCGTGTGTATTATTTAAAAGATGCACTGTAATACTTAACTCAAGATCGTTAGATAACACTCTCCAAACTTACAACCACTTCTTTCTAGAAGGACAAGGGCAGCAGATACATGGGAGCATCACCACTTGCAACATCTTCGCCAAGTCACTCATATCCTGACTTGGAAATATACCGCTGGTTCTTCACTATCATTAGGACAAAATCCTGGCATTTCCTCCCTAGCAGCATTGTAAGCAGCTCATCACAACTTTCTCAAGGACAACTAGGGAAGGGGAACATGTGCTGGCCTATGTTGGACAGTGAATTTCTTAATATACTGTTTAAATCTCTTGATTTACCAACTCATCTGCAAGAGTAAGTAAGTTGGAGTACCACTTACTTCCTCCATAGCATTAAGGCAACATATATCAGGGGCTTTCTGCATTGGTTTGATCTAAACTTCCAATTTTCTCTGCCAATACCTGTGCCTACAATAATCCCAGAGCTGCTTCTGCCTCCCCCACAGTCATTGACAATTTAAACTCCTCAACTATGCCCTCCATCTCAGTCAATGCCTTTTAAAGCCATCTGCCTTGACATGATCCCAGGGCTGTGAAATACTACGCCAAAAAATATGACACAATATTTGAACAGAAGTACGGTCCAAATGTGGGATATAGGAAAATTAATGTTACTTCTGCAGTTCTGCAATTCTGCAATTATAATTTCTGATACAAAGTAAATGAACTCACACCAGTGTGTGGTTGTTTCGGCCGGGAGCTGAGTCAACAAGAATGGAAACGATGTGGAGGAAATATATAATTGTTGTTGTATTAGCTAAAAATTGTATGCCAGCATGAAACGTGACTGCAAGACAATGGTAGTTATTATGGGCAAATAGATAAGATGTTGTGAGGGGATGAAGTTAGACCAGATACGCCTAGTAGGTATCCGGATAAGGCAAGAGATGAACAGGAATAGGGAAGTGGGGGATGTAAACAGGGGGGGAAACAATGAAATAAGAAAAAAATATGTAGGAACCAAATTATATAAATATCGAGTATTTGTTGAACTCAGTGTGTTTTGTCCCTGCCTTGTGGACATCACACCCACTTGCAAGTGTAAAATAAATGACACTACTGATTCAGATCTTGTTTCGGACTAAAATTATTGAAGTGTGTGAGCATTGTTTCTCACACAAAGATGGTGAAGCAAGAATTCTTTATTCCAATGGCATCAGGTCAATACAAACAGGAAACGTCATTAAGGGCAAACACAAACTGTGTACACTATGCATATGGAAGGACCATGTGGGTTATACTAGGCTCAGGAAGTCCAGGAACCTCTGCTCACCCTTCCCATCAGCCTTCTCTCCACCAAAGGCACTCTTTTCATCCAGTGAGAATATGTTCACCTGCTCCATCTTCCCTCCCTCACCATTATCACCTGCTGGTGGTACTCCCACAGACTTGCTCTGCTCCCTTGCTCAGTGCCATCCATCACTGTTGCGACACGCTAATACAGGTGCTGCTGCATGGATATATTGTTTCCACTCAATTGTTTAGTGCTTTGGTGAACAGAAAACATGACCAGAGTTCATCCTAATACAGTTTTCACAGTTTGGCAGTTTAGCTTTACTCTGCAATCTGACGTCTGTTGTTGCAGATTGATGTGTATCATTCATGGTAGACATGTGGGTATTATCTGGCGTTTGCCTTCAGTATCTAAGTCAGCATCCTGTGTGATGGGTAGCTGATGAAATGTAGTTGAGTTCTGTCACTTGCTCCTTCAAAGAATTGAACAATTGTTAGTCATATAACCTAGGCCTGGCACATGAATGTAATATCTTTCCCCATACCCTGTGTTTGTGTGAAAATCTCAAACCGCTATGCTTTTTTTCTGGTTCACATTTGGATAACAGTCTTTGTGGTCATTGATCATGCTGTTGTTGTATTTCTCCCTTTGTTTCAACTCTGCATCATGTACATGTGGTTGGGCAGTGATATTGTGGCTGGGAAATCCTGTATACATTTGTCTCCCAATCATGAGTGATGCCAGTGAGAGTAAACCATTGGCTGAAGGAATAACACAGATTTATCATAGATATTTGAAATCTTGGCAAACTGCTTTACATTTAATGAATATGGGTTTTACGGTAACAGTACATGCTGTGAAACTCTTTGGCTGAGAGTATTCAGAAAATCAATATGTTGAACACCCTATTTCCTGCACAATTTGATGAACTATTGTACACAGGGCCATTGTTGGACAAACTTGTCGAACTACACTGAACATACTGAATATGGTTGTAAACATGTCAAGAACTATTTACTTATTTGTCACATAAAAGGAAATTTGGTGAAATATTCAGCTACCAGAATGTAGCCATGCCCTTGAACAAGAAATATCAATCACAATCTTGCACTGCAGCAGAAGAGGAATTTTCTATGGAAGGAGAAGTTCTCTTACTGGTTGAAGTTGATTGAATTGGCATGTTTCACACAACTTGATTAGGTGACCAATGTATTTATTTATGCTCGGCCAACATATGGATTAACACATCAATTTTTTGTGTGTCCACGTGACCTTAATGTATATGGTTTATCATGCATTGACACAGAGATTGCAGAATTACAACTTGTCTGCTTTTTGAGTATTACATTCTTTGGGAGACCTAGTTTATCTTTGAATAACCAGAGCAAAATAACAAATAGCTCAGGAACCTATTTGGTTGCCTTCAGGCCACCCACTGATGATGATCTTTTTGAGCTATTGCAGTTGGTCATCAGTTGAAGTAGCTGATTTAATTTCCTCAGCTTGCGTGACTAAAATGTATAGGATCAATGTTGTAGTCTTTAATCTTTCGTGCTGCAACTGTTGATTTCTTTTACCTTGTGGGTCATTTTGATATGTAAGATTCGATAATGCCAATGCAGGGGATGATGGACCTGTTGTGAGCAATTAGCTTATATAGATTAGCTTGGGAGGCAAAGGTAAATCTTTGGAAGCTTTGTTGACATTGATCTATGGTTGGCTCTTCTTCATGTGCTGTTCTGGAACATTGCATTATACTTTGGATTTGATTGATTGACTGATTCATTTATTACCAGATTTCTCTGGGTTACTAGATTTCTTACAAATTTTAGCCACACGTCCTCTTATTGACATAACTGGAATTTGTCATGAATTGTGGGATACAGCCTTGCTGGGTGAGACAAGCCATAAATTATAAAGATTTGGATATTCCATTGAACTGTTCAATGTTTCAGAATCAAACATTTGCAGATAACATTGGCCTTCTACAATTATTTTGAACTTATATTCCTCTTTAATAGAGAGCAAATGGTATATTCTTTGAGTTTGTCCAGAATTGTTTTTCTGGAAGGTTTGATTAGATTAGATTATTTTTTATTTGGAAGATAGTAATTAGATTAGATTACTTACAGTGTGGAAACAGGCCCTTCGGACCAACAAGTCCACACCGATGCACCGAAGCGCAACCCACCCAGACCCACTCCCCTACATTTACCCCTTCACCTAACACTATGGGCAATTTAGCATGGCCAATTCACCTGACCTGCACATTTTTGGACTGTGGGAGGAAACTGGAGCACCCGAAGGAAACCCACACAGATACATGGAGGACTCCATGCAAACTCTACACAGTCAGTCGCCTGAGGCATGAATTGAACCCAGGCCTTTGGCGCTGTGAGGAAGCAGTGCTAACCACTGTGCCACCCATAGTGCTGCACACAGTGGCACAGTGGTTTGATAATTGTAGTGGCAATGACCATTTCTTGAAGTCTCTCAGCTAAACTTACTTCATTGAAATCACATTCTCTGTCTTTTAATCAGCATCTACCCATGAGCAACAAGAACATGAGAAATACAAGGTTAAGGGGATAGCTGCAAATATGACTTAGGACATTTATATATGGAATAATTAAGAGAAGATAAGAATATAATGAACTCAGAGGGGAGAGAACACAATTAATTAATCGGTTTGAAATCAGCAAGGATTAAACATTTGTATTTGATGGGGGGGGGTGGGTGGGATGCAGTGAAGGTAGTGAAGGTAGCTCAGCAAGAATATTTTTATTGTACTGAGGATTTTCTCTGAAAGGCAAGGGGTCCAGTAAGATATGATCTTATTAGAAAACAGTGCCTCAGAAGTAGGGTAGCACATCAAGATGTAGTTTCATGATTAAAAGGCTCCACTGCCACTACAAAAGTTGGGCTGGGAGTAAGTGGTAAAATGAATAGTCGGGGGGGGAGAGCTTTATTTAGGGAGAATGAACCATCACCCCCTCAGTCAGGATTGCTGATGCAATCATCCACAATAAATTTATGGGTGATGACTCTTGTTCACAAGGTGGTCTGCAAGGAGTTGTGCAGAGGAGCAGAGCCCAGAGGGTCAGCAGTGGGAGGGATCAGCTGCCATGGCAGGACCATGCGATTATGAGTGACAAAAAAAAGTAAAGAAAGGAGCAGAAAAATATTGAAAATAGAGTGATGATCTGGGTCACCAAAATTCACATATAATTGGACACAGAAAAAACTCAAGCCTTGTAAGAAAGGATTAAATTTTTCCATTTTACAATTAAAATGTTTTGGTAAGTGAGCTTCATGATCATAGTTTGGAAAGACTTTCCTCATGGAAACTTCTGCTCTTCACCTCATTAATCATGAACAAAACTCTTGGTTGCAGCTTTCTTGTGGAATCATGTGGTCAGATAGTTGGAAGTACTCACCATTAGACCATAAGACCACAAGACCATAAGACATAGGAGTGGAAGTAAGGCCATTTGACCTATTGAGACCACTCCGACATTTAATCATGGCTGATGGGCATTTCAACTCCGCACTATCCCCGTGCCACTTAAGTCCTTGCGAGATCAAGAATTTATCAATCTCTGCCTTGAAGACATTTAATGTCTTGGCCTCCACTGCACTCCGTGGCAATGCATTCCACAGGCCCACCATTCTCTGGCTGAAGAAATGTCTGCTCATTTCCGTTCTAAATTGACCCCTTCTAATTCTAAGGCTGTGCCCACAGGTCCTAGCCTCCCCGCCGAATGGAAACAATTCCCAGCATCCACCCTTTCTAAGCTATGCATTATCTTGTAAATTCCTATTAGATCTCTCCTCCTAAACTCTAATGAATACAATCTCAGCCATTCATCGTATGTTAGCCCTACCATTCCAGGGATCATCCGTGTGAATTTCTACTGGACACCATCCAGTGCCAGTATGTCCTTCCTGAGGTGTGGGGCTCAAAATTGGACACAGTATTCTAAATTAGAGCTTTATAAAATCTCAGAAGCACATTGCTGCTTTTATATTCCAATCCTCTTAAGATAAATGACAACATTACATTTGCTTTCTTAACCACGGACTCAACCTGCAAATCACCCTTAGAGAATCCTGGACTAGCACTCCCAGATCCTTTCGTACTTTGGCTTTATAAATGTTCTCACCATTTAGAAAATAGTCCAAGCTCACGTTGAATTTCATCAGCCATTTCCTGGACCTCTCCGAAACTGTCTAAATCTTTCTGCGGCCTCCCCACCTCCTCAGAACTACCTGCCTATCCGCCTAACTTCTTACCCTCAGCGAACTTCACTAGAATGCCCCCAGTCTCTTCATCCAGATCATTTGTATATAAAGTGAACAGCTGGGGCCCCAACACTGAACCCTGTCGGATTCCACTTTTCACTGGCTGCCATTCTGAAAAAGAACCTTTTATCCTACCTCTCTGCCTTCTGTCAAAGAGCCAATCCTCAATCCATGCCAGTAGCTCACCTCGAACAATATGGGCTCTGCAGCTTCCTGTGAGGCACCATATCAAAGGCCTTTTGGAAGTCTAGATAGATAACATCCACTGGGTTTCCCTGATCTAACCTACTTGTTACCTCTTCAAAGAATTCTAACAGGTTTGTTGTGGTTCTGTTCGCCGAGCTGGAAGTTTTTGTTGCAAACGTAGACAACAAGCAACATGAATTCGACTGGGACAACACTACTATCATAGGGCAAGCCAGACAGAGAACAGCCAGGGAATTCCTAGAGGCATGGCATTCATCCACAAACTCCATCAACAAACACATCGACCTGGACCCACTATACCAACCACTACAGTGGACAGCTGAAACTGACAACCGGAAGCGGCAGGGACAGACCACTATAAACACTGGAGGAAACATCAAAGAAGCGCTTCGCAGGAGGCTCCCAAGCACTGATGATGTCGCCTAGCCAGGGGACGAAACGTTTGCAACAAAAACTTCCAGCTCGGCGAACAGAACCACAACATCAAGCACCCGAGCTACAAATCTTCGCACAAACTTTGAACTCTAACAGGTTTGTCAGGCATGACCTCCCCTTACTGAATCCATGCTGACTTCTTCTAATCAGACCCTGCACTACCAAGAATTTAGAAATTTCATTCTTAACAATAGATTCTAGAATTTTACCTACAATTGAGGTTAAGTTAATCAGTCCATAATTTTCCATCTTTTGTCTTGATCCTTTCTTGGACAAGGCAGTTACAATAGCAATTTTCCAAACATCTGGGACCTTCCCTGAATCCAGTGATTTTTGAAAGATTACAACCAATGCCTCCGCAATTTCCTCAGCCAGCTTCTTCAGAACTCTAGGATGTAGCCCATTGGGGCCAGGAAATTTATCAATTTTTAGACCTTTTAGCTTTTCTAGCATTTTTTCTTTTGTAGTGGCTACCATACTCAACTCTGCCTCATGACTCTCTTTAATTATTGGGATATTACTCATGTCTTCCACTGTGAAGACTGACACAAAGTACTTATTTTTTATATAGATATTTTTATTGAAAAAGATGATTTTTGAGATTTTTTACAAAATTACAAAAATAGTACAAAATAGTGTATTCCACTTAACAATGTAATAACAACACCAATATAAAATTTAAATAAAATTGACTACTAATCTATTCTACAAAGTACTAAAACATAAAATAGAATATCGTACATTACCAACAATAAAAAAGGAGAAAAGAAAATAAATAAGTAAATAAATAACTAGATACATATTCAAAATAAATTTATATCAAGTCATAACAAAACCCGTATTTATACGGGATTCCTCCTCCTGGGAGCCCCCGAACCAGACAGAACCATCCCCACGGCTAAGCAAAGGCCCTGAACAATATGACTGATATATCTGATTCAATGTAGTTCAAAAAGGGCTGCCATGTTCTGTAAAATAATTCAGTTTTTTGGTGCACCATATTCATAAGGAAGTCAAGGGGGATATATTCCATGACTATCCTATGCCAATTTGAAAGTCCAGGGGGACCTTTGGATATTGAATTCACTAAGATGTTTTTCCTCACACAAAGGAAAGGAGAGTAAATAATTTCCTCCCATATACATCCGAAGAGGGGAAATTTGAGGAGCCCAATAGTAGAGACACTGTACCCAGAATCTTTGCCAAGGCATTCGCTACACCGTCCCAGTATCTGCGGATCTTATGGCATGTCCACAGACAATGTGTGAGAGTACCAACTTCTATTTGGCATTTAGAAGTTGGCAATGCTCCTGCCTTGAACTTTGCAAGTCGCTCAGGTGTCCGTGAGCCCTATGAAGTATCTGCAATTGAATTAAATTAGAAAAGCTGTAGCTTCCACAAGTAAGGGGTGGGCTGGATTTTCCGGATTTCAGGAGGTACCAATCGAGCTCTCTATTATCTTACATAGCTGATTGGGTCTCTTGTGACCCACAATCAATCTGGTTGGATATTGAGGCCTCCCAAGCAAAATGTCCCCTCATCAATCTACTATTTATGGACAAGATGAGAGTTATTATGGATCATTGTAAAAATCCTATTGTATTAAATACAATCAAAGCTTGGAGGATAATGTGACAGGATGAGGGTAATCTACAAAAAAACTTTCCCTTACACCCCTATAGTGGGAAAGTTGGGATTCCAGCCAGGGCTGACGGATGCTTTATTCAAAATTTGGGAGACCCGAGGTATCTCCTGTTTAGGAGATCTGTTCGATGGGGAGGTCATGATGTCCTTCGAACAGCTGCGTCAGAAGTTTGGGCTGCCTAGCAAGGACCTTTTTCGATATTTTCAAATACGAGATTTCATACAAAAGAAGGCCACATTGATAATTAATCCTTATAAATCAGATATTGAACGGAGAGTGCTTCGGCCGATGGGTTCGCCCTTGGTCAGGACTCTCTACCACTTACTATGTAATAAGGTGTTGAAGGATATGGAACGGTTATATAAACCTGGAGTCAAGAATTGGGGATGGAAATTGAAAGGGGAAACGGGATCCATCTGGAAAATTGGATATGCTGGCAAGACCTCCCAGCGGCATGGCCTCCGATTTCATAAAATTGATTTTGTAACCTGAGAACATACCAAATAAGTTAACCACTTGAATTAAACGGGGTATGGATGTCAATGGATCATTTAAGAAAAGGAGGATGTCATCCGCATAGAGAGTGATTTTGTGCTTGCCCGATCCAACCTCCGGAGCCGTTATATTAGGGTCAGCCTGGAATCCGTCTGGTCCGGGTGCTTTGCTGATCTGGAGCTGCCTCACCACCTCCTGTACTTCCTGGGTTTCCGGGGGGCATTCAAGAATGACACCTGCTCTGAGGTTAGGCCCGGGAGGGCCAGATTCTTAAAAAAAGACTCCATCTTCCTCGTTCTATCCTCACAGTCCTGCGACTTATACAATTCGAAGTAGAACTTTTTCAAGGCTGCATTGATCTTCTTACGATCACAAATCACAGTACTAGCACTCTCTCTAATATACGTAATGGATTAGGGAGTCTTTTTCTTTTGGCAAGGTATGCTAGATACCTACCAGGCTTGTCGCCGTATTCAAATAATCTCTGCTTTGCAAATAATATCTCCCTCTTTGCTGCTTGAGTAAGTGTGGTATTCAAAGTAGCCCTGAGGCTAGTAATGGAGGGCCTATCAACATACGCTGGCTCAGCCGCCTTCAGGTGAGTCTCAAGCAGACACTATTGTTCTCCCTTTTGTCTTTTCCAGGTCACAGAATATGAAATAATCAAGCCTCGCGTGTATGCCTTAGTAGTCTTCCACATCACCAAAGAGTAACTGGCCGTGCCTGAGTTGATATCCCAGAAGGTTTTAAATTCCTGCGAGAAATATTTTATGAACTTACTATCCTTCAATAGGAAAGGGTCCATATGCCAATGTTGGGAACCTGTCTCATCATCACTAGTCTTAACTTCCATACATACTGCGGCATGGTTGGAAATAGTTATATTACCTATTTTACAAAACAATGTTGAGTTCAAAAAGGTCAAAGGGACAAAAAAATATTGACTCTAGTATGGCACTTTGTGGATTAGAATAAAAAGTAAAGTCTCTACCCTCAGGGTGAAAACACCTCCAGACATCTACCAGCCCCAACTCCCTATTCAGATCCGCCAACTGCCTAGATCTCAAAGATATGCCAGCAAAGCTTCTAGGTATCCTGTTCACCTCTGGGTCAATGATACAATTAAAATCTCCTCCTATAATTGTGTGGCGTATCCCGAGAACAATCAACTTGGAGAATGCTTCTGTTACAAATTTAATAGGGTGAGCTGGGGGGGGGCAATAAAGATTAAAAATCCTGTATTCTTCTCCATATATTAGGGCTATAATTAATATATACCATTCAGACGCATCTTTATTCTGGCTTAGCATTTGGAAGGGAAGATTCTTCCAAATAAGAATGGTCACTCCCCTACTTTTTGAGCTGAAGACGAAAAGAACACCTGGCCAAATTCACCCTGTTGCAGCTTCAAATGCTCCTTATCGAGTAGATGTGTCTCCTATAGAAGGGCTACATCAACACTTTCTTTTTTAAGACTTGAAAATATCTTTTTCCTTTTGATTGGTGAGTGGCTCCCCTTGACATTCCAGGTGCACTATCTAAACAAATGACTAGCCATAATCGTCCAAGTAAGCCCGAGACCCCCCAGGAGGAAGAGCCTCACCCAAAAGACATTGAATAAAAACCAAAAACAATTCACATATAAAACAACCCCTTAAAACAACTAAATCAAAACAGCTAAGAACTACTCCTAAAAAAAACATAAAGCATATTTAAAAGGAGACTTTCCCCCTTGTTCACAGTAGGCACTACTAACTTCTAATACTCCCACCATAACATCTCCCAGCTAGAGCCATGCCCTCGGCCCAGACATTACAAAGTAGAATAAATAAATGCCAATATCTTATAAAACAGGAGTTAAAAATGGGTGACCCACTCATCCCCCCCACATTATTACCTAGTACACTTAGTAAAACAGCATAATATAAAAATATATAAAATTACAAAATTACAATCGCAGCAAGTATTAAGCAACCAAAAAAAAAACTCAGAAACATCCCCCAATAATTGAATACACCATGCGCCTTATAGATAAGAGTCCAAAGAAAGGATAAAGAATGAGTTCCACCCCTTCCCCCCCCCACCGCCCCAAGGAAGGATGGAGAAGAGAAAGCGGGAGAAAGGAGGAGAAAAAAACAAAAGGGGGGCAGAATAAAGTCATTATCCATACAGTTCAAGTCGCGCAGTCCATTTGAGAACATCCAGGAATTCTTTTACTTTTTCCGGTGACCCGAAGTTATATACAGATCCTCCATGACTGAAGTGCAGCGTTGCTGGATATTGCATAGAATATTGCATATTTAAATCCCTCAGATCCCTCATCAAATGCCTTCCTCTTGCGAACCACAACCGGAGAAAAGTTCTGGAACATTATTTTGAAGTCCTGTATATCATGGCATGGGAATTCTTTCCCAAGATTCTGGAGGCCTCCAGCAGCATTCGTTTTTTTTCCTGTAATGTTGAAGTTGAACCAAGACCGAGCAAGGGTGCTGGTCTGACCCAGGCCTGCGCACAGCAACCAGATGGGCCTGCTCAACCCGCACTCAGCCCAGCTCTGATTCCAGTTTCAACAGCTGTGGAGCCATTGCTCCAAAAAATCAAAAAGCTGGCCTTCCTCCCCCTGTTCGGGAAGGCCCAGCAACTGAATATTTTTCCGACGACCTCGAAAATCGAGGTCGAAGATATGATTCTTTAAGGTCTGGACTCAACATTCCAGAGCCCGGATCTGACCCATGGATGACTCAGCAGTGGTCTTGGAGGCCGCGGCCCGTGGCTCTGCACCCCCCCCCCCCCCGCCTTCCAACACACTGCCCGAGTTTCTCAATCTCTTGGTCATGCTTCTGCAGCATGACCGAGATTGACTCCCACCTGGACCGGGTCTCTTCAATGGACGCAACAATCTTCTCTCAGAGTAAGTCCCCTAGGATGGCCGTGGACGTCTCTGTTGCTGCGGGGTGAGGTGGGTGGGGAGTCTCTGCCTGTTATGAACTTTGAGAACCTTTCCCTTTGGCCATTTTAAAAAGCATCAAACTGCTAAAGTTTGATGCAGAATGACAAAAGCTGCTGGGAAAAAAACTATTTTAAACAATTTAGCAGGTGAGGTGAGGGTGGGTACCCCACTTTGCCTGGGTCTTGGGCAGAGCTCCGCAGACTCAGATTAACTGGCTCACCACCATCTTGCATCTCCTCACAACATACTTATTAAGTTCTTCAGCTATTTCCTTATCTCCCATCACTAGCCTTCCTGAATCAGTTTGGAGCAGCCTCTCGTTTGTTTCTTATGTATTGAAAGAAACGTTTACTATCATTTCTAATATTACTGGCTAGCTTACCTTCACATTTTATCCACCCCTTCCTTATTTCTCTCTTTGTTATTTTCTGTTTGTTTTTAGTTGTCTTCCCAATCTTCTGATTTCCCAGTGCTCTTGGCCACTTTATAGGCTCTCTCTTTTTCTTTGATACATTTCCTGACCTCCTTTGTCAGCCATGGCGATCTATTCCCCCCCACCCCAGATAATCTTTCTTTTCTTTGGGATGAACTTCTGTACTGTGTCCTCAATTACATCCAGAATCTCCTGCCATTGTTGTTCTACTATCTTCCCCACTAGGCTCTGCTTAAAGTCAATTTTCATCAGTTTCTCTCTCATGCCCCTGGAATTACCTTTATTTAACTGTAACACCATTACATCCGATTTTGCCTTCTCTCTTTCAAACTGCAAACTGAACTCTACCATATTATGATCGCTGTCTCTTAAGTGTTCCATTACTTTAAGATCTTTTATAAAGTCTGGCTCATTAAATAGCACTAAGTCCAGAATAGTCTGCTCCCTTGTGGAGAGCAGGCTATTAACATCACAAGCTGTTCCAAAAAGCCATCCTGTAAGCATTCCATGAATTCCCTTTCTTTGGGTCCACTGGCAACATTATTCACCCAGTCTATTTGCATAAAAGTTCCCCCATGATCACAGTGGCCTTACCTTTCTGACATGCGCTATCTATTTCCTGGTACATCTTGCACCCCTGGTCCTGACCACTGTTAGGAGGTCTGTACATAACTCCATTATGGTTTTTTTGCCTTTGTGGCTCCTCAACTCCACCCACACAGAGTCCACATCATTCGACCCTATGTCATTCAGTGCCATAGATTTAATTTCATTCTTAACTAACAAGGCAACCCCACGCTCCCTGCCCACCTCCCTGTCTTTTCGATAAGTTGTAAATTCTTGGACATTTAACTGCCAGTCCTGAACCCCCTGCAACCACATCTCTGTGATGCCTATGACATCATAATCATTTATGATTATGGTAATAATTATGATAATAATCTACTTTGTTACGATTATTACCATTGCTGGGACTTTCTACTGTTCATACTGCTGCACCATATTTAAAGCCCACTGCACAGACCTCACACTGTGGTGTGTGTGTGACTGTTGTTACCAAACACAGGGCTCACAAGACAAGTAAGCTTATCCATAATCCAAATTTATGGATAGGGACCTGGATTGTTGGTGGACAGGGTTGTAAAGAGGAGCGTTGTCCTTTATTCAACTTATTGCTCCACGAGGCCATGCCATCAAATATAACCAGCTGCAACACAGAATGCTGTTTGGATCAATGCAGTGTCCTGGGTGAAGGAGACTCGCAATAGTGCAGGACTAAGGTCATTGATGTTTTATTCTCCACAAGGGTAACTGTAAGCATTCTCTCTCTGCTATTACGCATGCATAGGATGAACACTTACTTTAACTCTGTCATTGCACATACATCTCATGCAGGTTCATGGACTAAAACCCTCACTACTGCATGCATCATGTACATACAACGCCTCCCCTTCTCCAGGACAACTAACTCTTACTGTCCTCTGTGCTCCCCACTCACCCACCTGTGGCATCTCACTATCTCTCCTGCTCATGCAACACCACTAACTGCTCTTATATCATGTTCCATCATAATCAATCCCTCTCTTTGTCTCATTGCAGGAGAAATTGCACCACAATCAATCCAGGATGTTTCAAGACCAGCAGAGGATGTGGCCTAGCAGACATGAAGCTTCTCACTCCCTACGAAGAGAAAATTCTGGATTTGGCCAGAGAGTAGCACAACTGTTAAGGTTGAGACATTGACGTGATGTCAGAACATCTGGCTCAGTAAGCTGGATCACAGGGTGGAGGAGGCCACCAATATTATCACTGTCATACTGATTTGTGGACAATCACTGTATCCTTCAATGTTATCTTAGTAGTTACACCAAGGCCGCAAGGACTCCAGTTAAAGTTATCTCTACCACCCTGTTTACCAACATTCCAGGTTCTTATCCATAAACTTGGGAGCAAGCTTACTTATTCTCTGAGCCCTGTGTTTGGTAACAACAGCCACACATCACAATGTGACGATGCGCAGTGGGCTTTAAATATGGTGCAGCAGTATGAACAGCAGAAGGTTCCGGTGGTGGCAAGTACTTCCATGTGCAATCAATGAAAAGATAATCTGTAAGACTGTAAGATAATGCAATTTTAATAAAGGAACTTCTGAGCTCTCACATCCATCACAATTAAACCTCAGTACAGTATGAAGGCTACACAGCAAGGTCATTATCAGGCCTACATAAGTAACTCTCAGGTATTCTATGTTGCATAACCAAAGTTTTCATGCCACACTGAGAGTAGAATTCTGACTGTAAGCCAACATGCTAGCCCCACACTTTGCCCATTCAAAGTAAAGGCTCCCTTCCATATCACACACCATGTCTTTGTATGTTTATAGTTCAGTGAGACATAATTGCTTGATGCCGAAAGTTTTGATGTGCACTCTTGGACAATGATTGATCAGTTGATGAAGTTTAACTTGAAGCCAGATAGGTGGCATTACTGAATCAATGGATGCAAGATTACTGTAATTGCCTCCAGCAGGGCCTCAAATTCTTCAACAAAATTATGCTGCCCCTGAAGAAAATGTCCACCCTCACTGCATGCAGCATCAGCCATTTTGTGTAGTTTTTGAGCAGCTGATCTTGATTTGATGTAGCAAGGTTCCAACTTCATGGCAGTGTGAGTAACTTGTAGACTTTGCCTGTGGCACATAAATTAATCTCCATCCCTCAGATTCACTTTTGTGTTGCTGTCTCTGCAGCCCCTATGATCTTTCAGCTTCCCTCCATTTACATGGAGCCTCATTCTACAAATATTAAAGCTCCAGCTACACCCATAGAGCCCACGACTTTGAAAATTCTTGTTGGTCCTTCCTCTTCACCATACTGTGACCTATTGAATTCCTCCTACCATTTCTGTAGCTCCCAAGCTGTCCTGTTTACTATGACGTCCCACTGTAAAATCTCCAACTTATTCCTATAACTGTCTCTGTTTCTACAGAGACCCCACGCCCCAAATCTTTGTTTGCCATTTTCGTACGTGGAAGACAAGAGAATTGAAAGTGGTATATAAATGAGCTCAAATTTGGCTACTGAGTTGGAGATTGCCAATAAGTACTATAGAAATGTACTCTGGCCCAAGCTAGTGAATCATTGGCAAGGTATAGTCTAAAGTTTAAAAACTGGAAGGACCACTAGGCCAGTTGCAATCATGGCAAGAAACTAGAGCAGAAGAGTGCTGTAAAATGATTGAAGTTACTTTTAAATTTAAGCAACAGTACAGCAGATCAGACACTGTGGTGGGGTCTCATGGTATAATTCAATCAGTGCTGAAGCATCTACTCAATATGCAGGGGAGTTCAGAAACTTGAACTTCAATTCTGAGTAAAGATCCAGTGCTGACTGAGGCAAGCAAAGAATGTAATAGTGGACTGAGTAGCTCAGACTAAGAAAATAGCCATATGATGTGACACAGATAAGTTAACCAGATTTCCAAAGGTCAACACCAGAATATATAGTAAAGCTTTGGGAGATAGGTTAGTGATTTCACACATGTAGGTCATGTGATGCCTTCTTCTGGATAATTGCCAGCCAGAGTTGGCAACCCTATTAAGACATTGATTGAACGTTCCTTTAACTTTTGGATCTAACTTGCCTAGCAGTCTATTTCTGTGTCATGCTCCACTTAGATCTTTGTGATTAGCCCTTACCATTGCCAGTCATCTTCACATTCACTTAGCCTTGAGAGAGACAATGTGGCCTTGAATAACTAAAGCATTGAAAAGAGTATCTATCTTAAGAATAAGCTATTATCATCACCACCTTCTAAACTAGATGGTGCAGAAAACGCTCAGAGGAATTGCATTGCCTGGAGTCAAACTTGACCTCTATTGATTAACTAGTTCAAATGCATGATCTCACAGACCATAGACGTTTTAGGGTAGATTATGGCTATGGACATAGCTTTTTGCCACTGGAAAAACTATTTTAGAATTTATTTTCCTGTGTGGGACATGATGGGAAAAATACAGACTGTACTGGAAAACAGGTGAAAGAACACCAGAGTTTCATAATTACAACCATCCTTCACGGTGAGGATCATTTTTGCAAAACCATACTTCCTCTGGCCCCGGATTATGGTTAGGAAGATAGTTGGGCATGTGCATGTGTCTTGGGACAGCGACTTAAAGATTGCAACATTCTGATTCCCAGGGGGCACTGCAGCATGAGGTAAAGGAGTAGGGCAAGTGAAGAGATGTTGATGATGTTTTAAAAGGTGAAATGTTTATGTGAAGAGGGGAAAGCTGCAAACTGGGATGTTTCATACAACGTGAATGCACAATTTGATACACAAATCATTGGGACACTGAGACATTTCATGCAAAACCTGAGACGGTTCCAAGTACGTTGGTGTATCTGGTCATTGTAGACAGAGGTAATCCTTGAGGAGGATAACTGCTTTTATTCAAAAGTCATCTGTTACAATTTTTTTGAAAATGAATTTGTGTGGCTAAATACGAGTGTGGACTGAAGTAGTGCCTCCCCAGTCGATCTGTTTTCTCAATCCTTCACCTTAATCAAAAACCACAAGTGTTGTTCAACAGAGCCATGTTCATTATGGAGCAGTATTAGTATACTTACACAAGTTTCAGCTGATTAATTCTGAATTTATAAAAATCGCTTTTTCTGAAATAAGCCTGTCAAAGAGATTTTTTAATATTTCATATGGTTTTTAAGCAGCTGTAATCGCACTCAGTATGACCTTTATATTACCTACAGTGAGGCTGCACTGTGTTGATCTTTTAAAATCTGCCTTGGGAACAACAACGAGCTTTGAAATGAGAAATTCTTTTGTTTGCATGAAGAAATCCTTTTCCTGGTTTGTTTCCAACAGTTTGACTTCTGTGGAAAATGGATCAGTTGAGCTTAGCTGTGAACAGATATTTAAACACATTTCTGTTGAACTTTATGTGAAGGAAATCAATCCTGTACACAATTAGGCTGCAGCAATGAAATAGTTAAAAGTTGATCCATTTATAAATATAAGCAATATATAAAAGTAAGGACTATGTTTCCTGTTATTCAAATTGCATTCTTTTATAACCTGAATCTTATAGCAACTGAAAAGAGCTGGGTCAAAATCCTGGAACTCCTCTCGAACAGCATTGTGGGTGTATCTACACTGGTTCCAGAGTGCAGTTCACCATCACCTTCTCAAGGACAAGAAGGGATGGACAATATATGCTGACCTAGCCCATGACACCCACATTCCCAGAATAAATTTTTAAAAATCAAAGAAACTTAAGTTGTTGCTGATGTCTAATCACAATTTAATGATAAGTAAATAACCGAAATCTGCATTTATTCAAAAATAGTTTCTGATTGATAACTGTGTGAGTAGCTTGTGGTAAATTGTTTTCTTCTGGCTGTACAGTACACAAATTTACATCAAATACATGTCCAGCACCATTCTGATCTAAACTCTGGTTTCCAGCACCTGCAGTCCTCACTATTGCCTACATGTTCAGATGATCCATTATCCAAGTATAAAATGCAACGGTTTCAATTGCTTCACTTAAAGTTTTCAATGGGTTAAACAACCTAGTGACAGAAAAGATTTAGCCACTGTTAAGACGAACCAAGATCAGCATATTTTGTCAGAGGAATACAGATTGGATTTAGCAAGTCAACAGCATCATCTTGTAATTAAATCATGTTTTTTGATTAAGAAAGTATAATCCTTATTGACAGTGACCATGGTGCCTTAACCTTGCTGTTCTCCATGAAACTCTTTGTTTTAATTAATCAAATCATCCTAAAATCAAAGGCAAGCCTTTGGAAATTGGGATTGTGTAGATAGGGAGCTCTTCAGATTTTGAAGCATTTAAAATATTAAACTCACTGGACGAAAAATTGAAAATCAGATATATTCTGGAAACATTAAAAATAAAAGTTCACCTCTTGACTATTACTTTCATGATGAATGTGTGTCATAAACAACACATAGCTGAAGTGACCCAATAAATTTAAATGGGTGCTTTTAAAGGAGCAAAGTGCAAGTTCTGCAGGCCTTTCTTCATTATGATGTCCTTCATTATCATGTCCAGTAAAAGAAATACTGCAAACAGAAAGAATAAAATTTAAACAATTATGCTAAGACAATGCAGGTCAATTAGCTACTTTTTAAAAGACAGATTAATGTTTCATGTTGGGTAAAATGTTCATAAAATTGAGAGTGAGTTATCCTTTGGATGAGGTTGCCAAGTAATGGAAAACATTTTGCTTTTGACCAGTAAGAACCGTGTGGGGATGTTTATTTTTATATATTTTACATTTTGCTGACTTATTTTAACAATGAAAACCATGTTCTTTTAAGCAGATTAATTGACATCTATTGCACAATGGGAGATGATGCATTATACACAAATTGAATTAACTTATTTATTCCAAACCAACAAAGTTGTAACTGAGTTACTGTCTGAGTCAGTTTTGTTTTCAAGGGATAGATATTGAGCAGGCAACTGAGAGAACTCCCCGTTTTAGTTTCAAATACTGCCATGGGATCTTTTGTATTCCCATGAGAGGGCAGATGGTTCTTCAGATTAACATCTCATCTGAAAGATAGCAGCATTAAACGTAAGCCTGTAAATGCTACTAAGACCACCTGTTTCACACAGGTAGAGGGTTTGAATTTTATGTAGACAGTAGGGAGAATACCATTTAACCTGAAAATGTGAGTTGTGGGGTGTGACAGGATTGTTCTAATGAGTAGTGGAACCTGGGGCTGCAATTTATTGCTGACAGCCCATTAGGTGGCTGTCACCATGGCTGTACTCCCTATTAAGGACAGCAGCCCACTCCCATGAACTGTCAGCTCAATTAGAGGTTTGGCAGGTCAGCAATGCCAAAGGGACAATGCTGGGTTGCAACTACAGGATTATAGCACATTGATGGCCAGGTGCCCTCAACTTCAGGCAAATTGGGTCTGAGAGCACCAAGATCAATCAGACAGGTCCCAGATAGTTGGAGGGCAGAGAGGGTTGAGTGTTGGTTTACTGAGGGTGGGTGGCACTGTTACTGTGGGCATGGCCTTTGCCACTGGGTTGGTTCCTGTGCACCAAAGCGTACTTAGAAAGGATATGTCCCCTGCAGCCTGTTGACAGGTTGTCAGATTTTACTGGATGGCCTCCTTACATGGTGGAGTGTTCTCCAACCACCAGCAAAATGCCTGCGCCAGCAAAATGCTATGGCATTGGGAAGATAGAAGACATGCCATGTGCCACCTTCCTGTCCCATTTTTACCAAGCCTCTCTTCTCTGAGCCAGTTCCCAAAGGAGTGCAAAAATTCAACACAAGAGTTCTCAAGCTGACAGCTAAATTTGAACTTTTATTTTTATGCAACAATATCATAAATGAGCTGATTAATTGGTGTACGGATTTGGATGAAGCTCAATAAAGTTTCAACACAATTTAATTTCTGGTTACTTGTAGCATTTGCAAAAATGTAAATTTCCATTAGGAAATTGATTGTACTGGGCTGTGCTCTTTTCAAACACCAGCAGAGGAATGTGGTTAGAATGCTGGTCAGAAGAAGAGCATGATAAGCAAGTTATAGCATCATAGAGATGTACAACACAAAAACAGACCCTGTGGTCCAACTCATTCATGCCAACCACATATCCTAAACTAATCTCATCCCATTTGCCGGCACTTGGCCCACATTCTTCTAAACCCTTCCTATTCATACATCCATGCAGATACCTTTTAAATGCTGTAACTGTACTAGCCTCCACCACTTCCTCTGGCAGCTCATTTCATATACGCACCATCCTCTGTGTGGAAAAGTTGCCCTGTAGGTCTGTTTTAAATTTTTCCCCTCTCACCCTACACCTATGCCCTCTAGTTCTGGACTAGCCCAGGGAAAAGATCTTGTCAATTTACCTTATCCATGCCCCTCGTGATTTTATAAACCTCTATAAGGTCACCTTTTAGCTTCTGATGTTCCAGGGAATATAGCCTCAGCCTATTCAGACTCTCCCTATTAAGAAAGATTGCCAATCACTACAATTAAAGGAATCTTCTGTATCAACTTAAAATATTACTTTTTTTCTACACTTTAGGCTTATTACTTCTTTCACTGTGAATTCAAAGAAGCTACGGTAAAACACCAAGAATACCAGATATAAGCTGGTTTGCTTCTGAGAGAGATCGATCCATCTTACACAACTTTGCAACCATTTAAGTGTAACTGGTGACATGGTGTTATTCATGTTTTTATGCTCCCATATCTTTTTTTTATATTGAGGAGTGACGAGTTAATCTTCCTATCATTAGGTCTAGACTTTGATCCTTTCCTGATCTCTCTAAATGATCCTGAGCTAGTGAATTTCTAGCATTATCTGTCTTGAAATGAGCATTCCTGTGCTAAGGATTTACAAAATTATGGTGTATCTATCTTGGCTACTACTTGATATTGTGGTTTGTGGTGTGTGCTTCATTAGTGCTCAGGATCCAAGATGGTCCAGGCTATTCTACAAAGAAAATATGTGACAGTATATTGCAAAAGCTCATAGAAGGCAATTGTCATAATCAAAAATATATGTGCATTGCAAGTCATGGAATTCATCCATAAAATAATCAACTATATATGAAATGTTTTTTGAATGATTTTAATGATTTAAATGAGGAAATTAAATGTAGTAACTCCAAATTTGCTGATGACACATGTCTGGGTGGCATGGTGAGCTGTGAGGAGAATGTAGAGATGCTTCAAGTGTGATTTGGTCAAGTTGAGTGAGTGGGAAAATTCATGGCAGATGAGGCAAAAGGTAAAGTCGTCACAGCCTGCTGAATTATAGGGTTGCTCTCTCACCAAAGACAGGCAACTGGTGGTGGGCTATCCCGACGGTCACCACATCTCAGTTGAGGGGAGAGGTTCAAAGGAGAATCATTTGTGGTACCCTCAGTCAGTTGTGGGAATTGATCCCACACTGTTACATAACTCTGCCTCACAAACCAGCATCCAATCAACTGATAATGTATAATGTGAATAAATAGGAGATTATCCACTTTGGTTGCAAAAGCAGGTGGCAAATTATTATCTGAAAGGCAATGGATTGGGATACAGAGAGATGCAATGAGACCTTTACAGTTGCTAAAACTAAGCATACAGGTGCAGCAGTCATTGAAGAAGGCAAATGGTATGTTCGCCCTAGTAGTGAGAGAATTTGAGTACAGGAGCAGGGATGTCTTTCTGCAATTGTACAGGGCATTGGGGAAACACACCTGGGGTATCATGTGCTGTTTTAGTCTCCTTATCCATGGAAGGATATTCTGGCTATGGTGGGATTTCCCAGACTCATTCATGTGATGGCAAGACTAATGTACACAGAGAAACTGGATCAGGTAGGATTGTATTCATTAGAATTTAGAAGAAGTTGAGTGGGGGTTAGGGGCGGAATCTCATAATAATCTATAAAATTCTATGAGGACTATAGTGTGTAAATGTGGGAAGGATGTTCCTGATGACCAGGGAGTCCAGACTCAGAACGAGGGGTTACAGTCTCATGACATGGAACAGGTCTTCTGGACCAATTTGTTGAGAAATTTCTTTATCAGAGAGTGGTGAACCTGTGGAATTCTCTGCCACAGAATAGGATTGAGGCCAAAACATTGAACATGTTCAAGGAGGTGGACATACTCCTCAGAGCTAAAGGGACCAAAAGATATGGAGGAAAGAGGGTATTAAGTTGGATGATCAACCATGATCATATTGAAAAGTGGAGCAGGCACGAAGAGCTGAATCAGTGGTGCTGGAAGAGCACAGCAGTTCAGGCAGCATCCGACGAGCAGCAAAATCGACGTTTCGGGCAAAAGCCCTTCATCAGGAATAAAGGCAGAGAGCCTGAAGCGTGGAGAGATAAGCTAGAGGAGGGTGGGGGTGGGGAGAAAG
>NC_057712.1:59700379-59706537 GCF_004010195.1 Chiloscyllium plagiosum | reverse complement strand
TCACCTATTGTACTCTATGCTACTTTCTCCCCACCCCCACCCTCCTCTAGCTTATCTCTCCACGCTTCAGCCTCTCTGCCTTTATTCCTGATGAAGGGCTTTTGCCCGAAACGTCGATTTTGCTACTCGTCGGATGCTGCCTGAATTGCTGTGCTCTTCCAGCACCACTAATCCAGAATCTGGTTTCCAGCATCTGCAGTCATTGTTTTTACCACGAAGAGCTGAATCACCTTCTCCTCCTATTTTCTATTCAGCACTTTTTACCACTGATGGTTCAGGGAACAATATCAATTTGCATGACAGGACACTCATCAGATTCACTGCTATTATGCCAATTTGAGTTTCAACATCTTCAGGGGGTTATCTTAACTTGATCAAAATACATCCATTTGCACAGAGTTAAAATTGGCCCTGCTGTCCAAAAGTTCTAGAACAAATTGTTGTCTCACAAACTTTTCTGTGACTCTGATCATTTAAGATTTCCCTCAGGTCAAGGGACTGTTTTTTTTTAACTTTTATAAGGCACCTTTATCCATGTTCTACTGATGACGATGATGACTTGGTACTACTGTATTTACTTAATTATTTCTCTTTCCAGTACTTCTTCAATAAAATTGGTCAACTGACTAATTAGGATTAGTGTGATCTTTTATCACAGGTTTTCAGCTATGCTTCAGACGTTTCCAACTGTGGTTGAATTTTGATCTGTTAATTCAATTTCACAAAAAGTGAGAGAAGTGGAACACCATTATATAATTTTCTAATTGCTCACGCTGCATAAGCAGTTGTTTATCTGAAAGCTATAACAGAGAACATCTGAAACCTTATTTTACATAATGTGATTTGAGGCATTATGAGTCTAAATTCTGACAAAATTCACTTCAAAACTCAGAAAACAGCTCAGATAAACTGGATGTGTTGTTATGCCATCTGTATGCTCATAGTCTAACTTTTTTCTTACTCTGCATGTGTAGTATACATTTCTGATCCTAGCCTCCATTGTTGGGGGCTTCAGGAATATGTAGTGTAGCTGCAATCCAGCTGAAATATTGTAGTGTAGGATCAAGAAGGAAAGCCAAGCTGTGCTCCCTTTTTACAGCACTAACAGCCATATTGTTTTAGGAGAAGAGTTCAATTGTCCCGAAACCTTACTAAAATGTCACAAAGAGATTTGTGGGTAAGTTAAGTGAGTAGGAGATTAAGGTGATTGGTAAGTAGGTGAGGGAACAGGATTACAGAGTGTAGGGGAGTGAAGCTGGCAGGTAGATGTGGGAGGCAGGATGACAAGTGGATGAGGTGTTATGGTGAAAAGGGCTAGGTAAGCTGGCACATAAGTTAGAGTGATGGGGTATGATAGTAGTTAGATAAGGGCCCAAGGTGGCAGGTGTGGGTGGGAGAAGATGGCTAGTGGGTAAGGAGATGGAATGGTAGGTTGGTCAAGGGGTTTACTGGCTGATTGATGGATGAGGGGGTGGTTTTAGAGTTACAGAGTCATATAGCATAGAAACAGGTGCGTCAGCCCACCATGTCTATGCCCACCAACAAACACCAAACTACACTGATCCCATTTACCTGTACTTGGTCAATAGTCTACTGTGACCTTGCATTTTAACTATTCATCCGATGCATCTTAAATGTTGTGAGAGTATCTGCCTCCACCACCCTCTCAGGCAGCATGTTACAAATCTTGACCACCCTCTGGATGAAAAAGTTATTTCTCAGATCTCCACTAAATCACTTGTGCCTCACCTTAAACTTATTCCCTCCAGTTTTAAACACATATGCCATGGGGAACAGATTCTCACAAATTTCTCTGTCTATATCTCTCATACTTTTGCATACTTCAATGAGTCCCCCTCAACCTCCTCTGCTCCAAGGAAAACAAACCCAGCCTATCCAGCATCCCTCAATAACCGAGACCATTCCCCCTCCTCCAGTAACATCCAGGTGAATGCTTTCTGTGCTGTCCTCATGCAATCATGTCATTCCAGTAATGTGGTGACTAGAACTGTAGTATTCCATCTGTGGCCTAACCAATGTTTCATAAAATATAGGAGACACACAGTCATAGTGCATATATTCTACACCCTGGCAAATGAAGGCCACCAATCTGTATGCCTTCTTCACTACCCTGTCTACCTTGCTGACAACTTTATAGATCTATGGACTTATACATCAAGGTCCTTTGTTCCTCAGTACTCTTTTGGGATCTATCATTCACTGTATACGTCCTTTCCTTATTAAACTTCCCAAAATGCATCACCTCATACATATCAGGATTAAATTCCACCTACCATGCTCTGCCCAATTTAGCAGCTGATCAATATCAGACTGAAGTCTGAGACCATCCTCCTTAGTATTAACAACACCACCAATTTTTATGTCATCTGCAAACTTAATAATTATACTTTCTACATCACATCCAAGTCATTAGTGTAATTAACAAATGCAAGGGTTCCAGGATCGATACCTGTGGTACACTGCTGGGTCACAGGTTTCCAATTACATAAACAACTCTCCACCAATACCTATGCCTCCTACTTGTAAGTCAGTTTTGGATCTAGTTTACCAACTTCCCTTGGATTTCATGAGATCTTCTCGTTTGAAACAGCCTTCCATTTGGGACCTCATTAAAGTTCTTACTGATTTAGTCACCTTTTCAGAAAAACTCAATTGAATTAGTCAGATAGGATCACCCTATAACAAATCTATGCTGATTATCCATGGTCAACCCTGCCTTTTCAAGTATTGATTAATCCTGTCCTTCAGAACATTCTCAATAATTTCACTACTATTGATATCAGACTTACTGTCTGTAATTACTTGGCCTAACCTTGATGCCCTTATTAAACAAAAGAACCACTTTAGCTATCCTCCAGTCATCTGGCACTCCACCTGTGGCCAGTGAAGTATTAAATATATCCATCGGGGCCCCAGCAATCTCCTGCCTTATCTCCCATAGCAGCCTGAGACATATTTCATCAGGGCTTGGAGATTTATGCACCTATAGCCTGCTAAAACATATAATACCTCCTCCTTATTAATCTTAATCTGTCCTAGAACCGACCATCCAAACTGAACTCTCTGACTACAATGCCTTTCTCACCCTATCTTTGTAATACTCTTTATATACTTATAAGAAGCATTGGAATTTTCCTTGATCCCATCTGCCAAAGATATTTTGAGGTCCCTTTGCCCTCCTAATTTCCTTTCTAAAATGACCTCCAACAAACTTATACTTTCAAACTTATACTCCCCTGTTCTTAATGCACTTTATGTAACTTATGCTTCCTTCTTTTTCTCTACCAAACTCTTGATATCCCTTGACATCTCTGATGTTCCCTGGACCTGCTGCCCTTGCCCTTCACTCTTCGCAGAACACATTGGCCCTGAATTCTCACTAGACTACTTTTAAAAGACTCCCACTTACCTAATATAAACTAACCTGCAAGTCATTGCTCCCAATCTATGTGTGCCAGATGCTGTCTACTGATTGAAATTGGCCTTCCCCCAGTTTAAACACATAACTTCTGAACTATCCTTACCCCTTTCCATAAAGGCATGGAAACATACAGATTTATGGTCACTATCCCCAAAATGCTCACCCATTGAAACTTAAACTATTTACTGGCTTCATTCCTCAGGATTAGGTCTAGCACTGCCTCTGTCTACTAGCTCTATCCACGTGCTAGCACAGAAGAGCTCTCCCGGATGCACTTTCAAAATTCCAACCTGTCTTATCCTTTCATACTAAGGTGATCCCAATTATGTAAGGAAAGTTGAATTCCCCTATAACTATAATCTTGTTTCTCTCACATCTTTCTGTGATTTGTTCACATATCCGCTCCTCTATCTCACACTGATTGTTGGGAGAACTCTAGTATAATCCCAACAAAATAATTGTCCCTTTTTATTCATAAACTCTGCCGAGATATCCTTGTTTGAAGACTCTTTCTACAATGTCCTCCCTCATTACTGCAGTGATGGTTTCCTTTCTCAATAACGCAATGCTTCCAACTCTCTTACTCCCCCCTCCCTACCTTATAGTGCCAGAAACTTCTATACCCTAGAACGTTGAGATATTAGTCCTGTCCTACATTCAACCATGTCTCAGTGATTACAATAATATCATGTTCCCACAAAATGATCAATGCTCTAGGTTCATCTGCCTTACCAGTCAAGCTCCTTGCATTAAAATCGGTACAATTTAGCTTTCCAGACCTCCCATGTACCTTATCCTGTTCATATCTCCTCTGTCTACTTTTCTACCCTGGCATTCCTTGTATATCTGATTCAACCTTGCTCCTGACATATCTATTCTGTGCCCCATCCCCCTTTCAAATTAGTTTGAAACCTCCCTAACATCACAAGCAATCTTCCTAACAAGGATATTATATCCATTCTGGTTCAATTGCAGCTTGTGCACGTCTCACCTACCCCAGAAGCTGTCTCAATTATCCAAAAATTTAAAGCCCTCCTCCTATTGGGCAAGAGCAAATAATCCCTCCCCTACCATTCCTTTAGCCACACATTCAACTGACCTGTCTTCCTATTCCTATACTCAGTTGTGCTTGGATACCAGTATCCAGCACATTTTAAGTGGGGTTATTTGAAAGGGGACTTTTCAGGCGAGGTGTGCGTTGGGGGCAGCCACAGGAGATTCCAACACTGCCCACACTTATTAGTCTTCCTGATGGTCATCCAATGCTTTCATGCCTGTGAAGCCCTTATTTGCACTGTGAGCACTTACTTATGGTTTAGTGCTGGTGTCAGGGAGTGGCGAGAGTTGGTTGATGTTAGGTTTGGGGGATTGTTGGGGCATGGACAGGGTTCAGTGGTGTGTCAGAAGTGGTCAGTTTTATAGTTCCCCAAGAATTAGAGCAGCATTAATCCCTCAAATCAGTTTCTTGGATAAATGTCCAGGTAAGTGAATCAGAATCCTTGGAATTCTCTGACTCTAACTCACAGTTGAGAAGTTTTATTAGAGGGTTCCAGATGCTAGGTAATTGCCTGTCAGAAGTTTAAACTTCCTGAGGATAGTCCATTTTTTAGGATACATTACTGCAGTGATTATTTGCTCTGACCCAATTTATTGCTGACATAAATCATACACTGGATAATACTCCCTCTGGTTGCCTTACTGTTTCATTAACTTGAATCTTAGTCTTCAAAACTCCTTAAATCCCTTTGCTTCCACCCCTCTTTCTACCTTATTTTCAAGGAATGTATTAACTTTTTTTTTGTTTCTCTCTAATCCTTGCATTCAGGTTCACTCAGTGTCCAATGCCATTAAGTCTGTGTGTGAAGCACCCTGGTATTTTGTTTCATGTTAAAGGACGTTATAGCAACAGTAGTTATTGCACCTCAAGGTACTTTTCCAACTTTAATCTTTTTCGTTTGACGTACTTCTTAAAATTAATGGCATAGGAAGACAACACACAAAATTAGGTGGCATTATAGACAGTGTAGATGATAGAATAAATTTACAAAGAGATACTGATAGGCTAAGTAAATGGGCAAAACTGTAGCAGATGGAGTTCAATGAAAGCAAGTGTGAGGTAATCCATTTTGGATCAAAAAAGGATCGATCAGGACACTTTCTAGATGGTATGGAGTTAAATTTACCTACTAGAGACTGTGCAAAACTTGACCTACTCTTGGGAAATAAGGCAGGGCAGGTGACTGAGGTGTCAATGGGGGAGCACTTTGGGGCCAGTTACCATAATTCTATTCGTTTTAAAATGGTGATGGAAAAGGATAGACCAGATCTAAAAGGTGAAGTTCTAAATTGGAGAAAGGCCAATTTTGACGGTATTAGGCAAGAACTTTCGAAAGCTGATTGGAGGCAGATGTTTGCAGGTAAAGGGATGGCTGGAAAATGGGAAACCTTCAGAAATGAGATAACAAGAATTCAGAGAAAGTATATCCCTGTCAGGGTGAAAGGGAAGGCTGGTAGGTATAGGGAATACTGGCTGACTAAAGAAATTGAGGGTTTGGTTAAGAAAAAGAAGGAAGCATATGTCAGATATAGACAGGATAGATCGAGTGAATCCTTAGAAGAGTATAAAGGAAGTTGGAGTATACTTAAGAAGGAAATTAGGAGGGCAAAAAGGGGACATGAGATAGCTTTGGCAAATAGAATTAAGGAGAATCCAAAG
>NC_057712.1:59626828-59698636 GCF_004010195.1 Chiloscyllium plagiosum | reverse complement strand
CCTAAGGGGCAACTTTTTCACGCAGAGGGTGGTACGTGTATGGAATGAGCTGCCAGAGGATGTGGTGGAGGCTGGTTCAATTGCAACATTTAAGAGGCATTTGGATGGGTATATGAATAGGAAGGGTTTGGAGGGATATGGGCCGGGTGCTGGCAGGTGGGACTAGATTGAGTTGGGATATCTGGTCAGCATGGACAGGTTGGACTGAATGGTCTGTTTCCATGCTGTACATCTCTATGACTCTAAATGATATGCAAAGAAATATGGGGTTTCAGATCTTTAAATGTCACAAACAAAAATACTAGCATTTATATCTAGAGGACTGGTGTTTAAGAATACAGAGGTTATGCTATAGGTACTCAAAACTCTGGTTAGACTCCCACTTTGAGTACTGTGAACAGATTGAGGAATCACAACTTAGAAAGATATACAGGTCTTGGAGGGAATATATGCAGGTTTACAAGAGTGATACCTGGACTTCAGAGATTAGGTTTGTGAACAGATTATTTAAATTAGCCCTGTTTTCTCGAGAATTTAGGTTAGAGGGTGATCCAATCAAAGTCTTCAACATATTAACAGGAAAAGACAAGATAGATAAATGATTACCACTGTTTGGGGATTTGAGCACCTCAGGGCATAGTTTAAGAATTAGAGCCAGACCATTCAGGAGAGATGTCAGGAAGTACTTCTATGCACAAAGAGTGGTAAAGGTATGTATCTCTCTTTCACAAGAGGCAGTGGATGCTGGTTCAGTTGTTAAATTTAAATCTGACAAAAACAGGTATATGAAGTTAGGGCACAGATCTGAAATGATCTCATTGATTGGCAGAGCAGGCTGGGGGGTTGAATGGCCTACTCCTGTTACTAGAATATTCACCTTTGTGCAATTTTTAAAATATATCATAAAGGAAAGGTTGCCATTCAGGTCCATTATGGCACTCGGGAAAAAAAATATGAAGCTTGCCCCTTTCGCCTCCGTTGTGTTCATTTTATGTTAGCTGTCAATCTCTTCCTTTCTCACTATTTTCCTCATCTCTTCCTTTCGGAACGTTTCGAATTCAGCCCAGTCCTCGACTGTAGTATCAACCTGTCGTTTCTCATACGTCCCCTTTTCCTCTCCTTTTTATTGCTATCCTATGCTTTTCATTCTCTTCCTTTTAACCAACGCCTCTGGAAGCGCCTATTTACGTTGTTCCATTTTCAAAGGAATTTTGTAAAAAACAGGTGTCAAAAGCTTTGTCAAACATCTGTGATTTAGATACAAGCAACTTTTAAAAGCCATGTGCATTGGCAGTGAAATTTTTTTTTAAAAAGTATTGTAGGAAAGTTAGCAACGCATCCATTCGTCAGTTATAAGTCACCAGGGTAGTTAATGATCCACTCTGAAACATATTTCATTTTTAAACTTCCTTCTCTGTCAGAAAGTGAAAGTTATTTTCACACTTTGCACCGTTAGACTATCTCTTTTTGTTGTATTTTGTGCCCGAGTATCGAACGGACCTGTAACTTCTGACTTTGTTTTTAGAAAAAGGGCTGCGTATCCAATAACAACCGCGACACTCCTTATCTACTCGCACTTGAACCTCTGCAAATACCGAGTGGGATCTTTCAGACCAGCCACTGGCCCCACGGCTCTCTACTTCACTGGCGCCACACAGGTTTCACCTTCACCCTCGCCGCCCGCCCCCCCTCTTTGAAGGAGCAACCGAGATTTTCCGCGCCAATACAACATTGGATAGAGGGTGAAGAGAAGACCCCATGGAGAACGGCCTGGAAGAAAACGTCTACGAAGCCCCCGACATGGAGCTCGAGTTGACTTACGACCCTTCCCTGCAGGTGGGCGACGGGGTGCAGTACGATGAGGTGGCCCGCTCCCCCTCGTCCTGTTCCGCTGCCTCGAGCTCGGAGAGTGAGGGGAATCTCAGCGATCAGCAGTGCGAGCCCTCCGGCGACAGCGAGCCTCCCGACGGCAGCGTTTACCAAGAGGTCTTCGACACCCCGGAGGAGCTGGAAGAGGTGCAGAGCGACAGCCAGAGCTCCGAGACTTACGGCAGACACCTGAACGGCAGCCCGGGCCAAAGCAGTGACAATGGCCAGCCTTTCGAGATTTCTCTGTATGTGAAGGTAAGGGACCTGCAGCTCTGGTAAACATGCACAACCCCTACCTACCCTCTCAATAAACTCTCAACTCCCAGACAAATAGAAGCGTTCGTTTTGAAAAAGCTTTTCATCTTCGCAACAATTCCTAGGTGAGTAAAGTCACCGGAATTCCAGATCGTTTCTCTGAACGTTCACAGGAAACGTGAAAGTTCCTAAATATTCCGATTTTTTTTAACTTTCAAAAAATTATTTTATACATACGAGCATGGAACAGTTCAGTACAAACTTTGCAGAAAATGCATGGAATTCCGACATTCTGAGGTTCAATCCAATTGCAGCAATTCACTTCTTATACGAGGGTTTTTTTGTATGAAGCGTACAGTTGACATGTTTTGTGTTTTATTTATTCAGGCGTTGCTTAATCCAGGATTTAATTGTCGCCAGGAACGTATTTCGATGGAGGTGAATGCAGGGTGGAAAGTGGAAGAGAAATTGATAAACTTTTCTAATTTTGGTGGAGAGGGAAGCAGCACTGATGATATCATTGATATACTGGAAAAAGAGTTGTGGGTGGGAGCTGGAATAGGACTGGAACAAGGAATGTATTTCATATGCCAGAAAGAGATAGGTGGTACTGGATGGGGAGGTTCAGCCCTTTTTTCCAACAAGGACTGGTGAGCCCTGAGACCGTCCTGATGTGAGATGAATGTGTAAAACGATTGTAGGCCCATTGTAAAGAGGAGGCGGCTGGAGCCTGCGAACTGGAAATTCTGAAACTGAGGTAAAGCATCATAGACATTGTGGATGTAAGTGATAAGAAATTGGACAAGGGGGGAAAAAAGATCAAGCCAAGCTAGGAAGAGATGAATTCAGTTGCACAGGAGCAGGCAGAAATGTTGGGACTGCCTGGTCAGTCCTGTTTGTGGATTTTGGAAAGGAAGTAGAAGCGAGCTGTGCAGGGTTGGGAGACTGAGCTTGGATGCAATGGTGGAGGGGAGATCACAGCATGAAATGAGGTTAGTGACTGTTGTGGATGCAGTGGCGTGGTGTTTCATGGTGGGGTCATGTTCAAGGGGGAGTTAGGAGGAGGTATCTGAGAGATGGTGCTCAGCCTCAACAATATTGAGGACAACAACAGCACTACCCTTGTCAGCAGATAGAAAAATAGTTGGGCAGACAAAGACTGAATTAAGGTCAGCCTGGGAGAATTAATAGCTGCCACTTGGAACCATAAGTGGCTGATAATGGGTAGTTTGTGGTAGCAACCCATGTGATGACACGGCCTGGTGTGTGGGAATTGGGGTAAGGACATAGGAGAAGGTGCTCAGACCTTAAAATTTTTGAACTCAATATTGAATCCAGAAGGTTGCAGGCTTCCCAAGTGAAAAAATGATGTGTTGTTCTTCCAGCTTGTGCAGAGCTTGGCTGGAGCAGTGTAGCAAGCTCGCAACAGATATTGGCCAGGGTACATGGTGGTCTGTTATTTAAACCCAAAATATTCCCCTATACTTTCATGATTTAGAGAGTTCATTCATTTCTGGCCCCAAACCAATGTGTGCCACAGACCTCAGGGAATTCTGTTCAGTCTTCCTCCTGTTCAATGATGTATGAGATTTAATGGAGCTCTTCCATCAGCATTTGCTAGACGACCTTCCAACTCTCTTCCAGTACCTTACATTGGTGGATACCGTAGTTCAAGCATGATCTTTGCTGTTTTCTTGCTCAATTCTTGCAAAATTTGACATTTGGTATCTGAGCTCTTTGCGACATGTCCACATGCTAACAGGTTTATCTGTTTATCTGAAAGCTATTTCCAGGCTCCAGCTACAACTCCCCATTTGGTGAGAAATCACACAGACAAACCAACCAAAAATAAATTTCCTGCAATTTGCCTCATAGCAATGAGACAACCCTGGGATATCTCCAATATAAATTCAAACAAACCACGTCCAATTTCCTCTGCTCTGTATTATTCAGTCATTGCCATTGCTCTTCAAGTTCTCTGAATGTTACTCATTTCAGAGACCTCTAATAGTTTTCCCATGGTATTTGGTTTTGTACTTCTTTACAAAAATAAATTTATTTTACTGCAATTTTAAGGAAACAACCCAAAGTGCACCTGCCAAAACAAATTGTAATTTGCTGAGACTTATTTTTAACTGCTTAACTTATTATGAAGATTTGATTTTTCATGTGAATGTAACTTTACACCTGAAGGTAGATTCTACTGATATGTTGTCACTTCTCTCTATACATGTTGGGTCTGACATATTCAGTGTTTCCAGCATTTTCTGTTTTTTTTTGTTTTGGATTTCCAGCATCTGCAATATTTTGCTTGAACTCACTAAATGGTTCCAGGACTGTGATTTAGGTGAATTTGCATTCCACTTAGGAAAATGCTTTCTATTCATTAACCAGCTGACTGAGGCTGCTAAGAATTAACTTAAAACATGCTTTTTATTTTGAAGAGCATTTTGCTTTCTGCCTGAGTCTCAACAGTCCATTTCCCATATTTACTGGAACATGGCTTTCATCCTTTTCTCCTAAACCATATAATACTTTTCCTGGCCAGTCTGTAGAGTCATAGAGGCTGTACACCTTGTACACCAAGTTGTCCTTACCGACCAGATATCCTAAATTAATCTAGTCCCATTTGCCCACATTTGGCCCATATCCCTCTAAACCCTTAAGACCATAAGACCATAAGACATAGGAGTGGAAGTAAGGCCATTCGGAGAGTCATAGAGGCTGTACACCTTGTACACCAAGTTGTCCTTACCGACCAGATATCCTAAATTAATCTAGTCCCATTTGGCCCATATCCCTCTAAACCCTTCTTATTCATATACTCATCCAGATGCCGTTTAAATATTGTAATTATACCAGTCTCCAACACTTCGTCTGGCAGCATATTCCATACATGCGCGGCAGTCTGTGTGAAAAGGTTGCCCATTGGGTCACTTTTAAATCTTTCCCCTCTCACTTAAATCTATGCCCTCTAGCTTTGGACTCCCCTACCCTGGCGAAAAAGACCTTGGCTCTTTACCCTATCCATGCCCCTCATGATTTTATGAACATCTATAAGGCCACCCCTCAACCTCAGATGCTGCAGAGAAAATAGCCTATTCTGCTTCTCCATATAGTTCAAACCCTCCAACTCCAGCAACATTCCTGTAAGTCTGTTCTGAACCTTTTCAAGTTAAACAATATCTTTCCTCAAGCAGGGAGACCAGGATTGAACACATTATTCCAAAAGTGGCCTAACCAGTAATTGAGCAACTGGCAGGTGTTATGGACTAGGTCAGACCCCCTCAAAACATTTCAAGAAGGTAGCCCAGACCCTAACTTGTCTGGCTATTTTGAGTAGGTGTAAGTGGATATTCCATGAGTAATGCAGCTGGTCTAAAACACCTCAGTTTGTTTTAAACAAAATAGAATTTATTCATGGAGTACCGAATTAAACACAAACAAAAGTAAACAGATTACAAAATAACTTAACCTATCCGACTTAATGTTGCTGTTCCAAATTCCTGCAACAATCCCCATAAACACCCCTCGTTAAAAAAGATAAAATCAAAGGTCTTACAGGAGAGAGAGATGGCAGAGAGATTCAGCATGGAACACCTTCATCCATGTAGCTGTTTCTTTTGGATTCTCAGCTAACAACAACCAGCAGCTTTAAACAGCCAGACTGCTAAAACCAAAACAAACCAGAGAAAAGCTGAGATGGGAGAACTGGCCACTCCCCTTTCATTGCTCAAGTTTTTTTTTAAACTTAAAAGCTTTTTCAAATAGATAAATGCAGACAAATGGAACCCCTGTCTTTACGACCACTCTGGGAGAAAAAAAAACAAGGACAACCTAACCTTGTCCAAGGAACAGCATCATCACAAAAGTTGGGGTCACTCTTATGGACTAAGCAGAGATGTTCAGCAAAATGGTCACCAGTCTGCCTTTGGGACTTGCCGATATAGAGTCATAGAGATGTACAGCATGGAAATATACCCTTCGGTCCAACCCGTCCACGCTGACCAGACATCCCGACCCAATCTAGTCCCACCTGCCAGCACCCGGCCCATATCCCTCCAAACCCTTCCTATTCATATACCCATCCAAATGCCTCTTAAATGTTGCAATTGTATCAGCGTGCACCACATCCTCTGGCAACCCATTCCATACACATACCACCCTCTGCGTGAAAAAGTTGCCCCTTAGATCTCTTTTATGTCTTTCCCCTTTCACCCTAAACCAATTCCCTCTAGTTCTGGACTCCCCGACCCCAGGGAAAAGATTTTGTCTATTTATCCTATCCATGCCCCTCATAATTTTGTAAACCTCTATAAGGTTACCCCTCAGCCTCCGACGCTCCAGGGAAAACAGCCCTGTTCAGCCCCTCCCTGGAGCTCAGATCCTCCAATCCTGGCAACATCCTTGTAAATCTTTTTAGATTAGATTTTTTTTTTTAGATTACATTGCAATGTGGAAACAGGCCCTTCTGCCCAACAAGTCCACACTGACCCGCCGAAGCGCAACCCACCCATACCCCTACATTTACCCCTTACCTAACACTACGGGCAATTTAGCATGGCCAATTCACCTGACCCTGCACATCTTTGGACTGTGGGAGGAAACCGGAGCACCCGGAGGAAACCCACGCAGACGCGGGGAGAACATGCAAACTCCACACAGTCAGTCGCCTGAGGCGGGAATTGAACCCGGGTCTCTGGCGCTGTGAGGCAACAGTGCTAACCACTGTGCCACCGTGCCGCCCCAGACCTCATGTCTGGAATTTAGCTCTTTTGTCCATATTTGAACCAAGGCTATAATAAGTTCAGGAGCTGAACTTTTTCGCCAGGGTAGGGGAGTCCAAAGCTAGACGGCATAGATTTAAGTGAGAGGGGAAAGATTTAAAAGTCAATGTTAGACCTTCTGTAATTGCATGAGAAAGTGTTAGGAGTAATCTTGAAGTAGACCATGGTGTTGCAGAGGGAGCGGTCCTTGTGGAATGTTGACAGTGATGGTGAGGGGAAGTTGTGTGTGATGATATCTTGCTGGAGATGGTGGATGATTGACATCCGTTTTAACACTAGTTTGTTGTGTTTACACTCGTCCATGTGAGCTGAGAGTTCTGTTGTACAAAGCCCAGATAAACTAATACTGTTGCATACTTAAAAGGGATTTTCTTTCAGCATTTTTATAATATAGTACATCCAATGTCTGTTAGCCTGATGTTTGCATAAGTAAATGTTGTAGAAGCATAGAAATTGGTGCAGGAATAGGCTATTCGGCCCTTCCAGCCTGCACCACCATGCAATATGATCATGGTTGATCATGCAATTTCGGTATCTCACTCCCACTTTCTCACTATTCCCCTTGATGCCTTTATCCATAAGGGCCACAACCAGCTCCCTCTTGAATATATCTAATGAACTGGCCCCAACAGCTTTCTGTGGTAGAGAATTCCACAGGTTCACTGTACATAGAACTGGATGATAATACAGCCAAAGTTATAATATGGCAAAAAAATTTGGAAGCTTCTGTTCTATCTGATTTTTATTCCTCTTCCACTCTATAGAACAACACCTCCATTCTATAGAACATTTGTACATGCAGGAAGATGTCTTTTAAGTCTTTTCTGGATATTAAGCAGCAGGAGAAACAGAAAAGGTTGTGTGAAACCTGTGGGTTAGGTAAATAAGAATATATTCCAAAAGCTCAGGTCTCCTGTACTGGGTGCTGAGATTACTTTGCATCATTGAAGATGCTTTATATTTTTGAATATAAACTTTTGCTAATATTTTACATGTTTATTTGACAGAAACTATGAACTTTGCTTGGCATTTTCATTATTAGCGATATTTTTATGTCTATTTATTTGTCTGGAAAGTTGATTAGTCTCCCAATGCTTTTTTTCAGATGATTTAGATGGTAAAGTCATTAAGAATTGGCACTCAATGTGGAAAATTATCCCAAGGTATTGAATTATAAAGATAAGGGACCTAAGAAGAGGTTAGGAAAAGTAATCAAAACTTAGTAAAGTGGTTAGAGTTTTAGAGGAGAGGGAGGTAAAGAAATAGAAGGGAACTGGTGTAGCAAGCAGAATAGCATACAATCGCTGTTATTTGTGTAAATGAACGTGCAGTGGAGGGCAGTAAGATAAAGAACATTTGGACTGATTGCATCCAATGGTAATGAAGCTCTGAAATAAGTACCTCAGTGGCTTAAGAACAACAGGCAGGTGACGTTGGAGAGGATAGTTTACAGTAAATTGGAACAGTAGGAGCTGAAATTCATCCTACCAACATGGAGATTGTGAATCACCTGGTTCTGCTTCTGTACAGCCGAAATGGCTTTGGTGGGAATCAGAGTTTCAGCTCGGTAGCTAGCAACAATAGATTCAGTCGTCTCAATGTTAGAGAAAAGTGTTACTTATTCAAGACTGAGTAATGAAGATAAAAATTAAAAATAAAGAACTTCTGGAAATCTGAAACAGAAATATCTGGAGAACCTCAGTAGCTTAGGCAGAATCTGTAGAGAGAAAATCAGTTAATATTTTGAGTCCAGTGAACTTTCATCAGATGAGTTTCTGCAACACTTTCTCTTTTTGTTTCTGGCTAATGAAAAAGCAGTCTGCAAGTAAGGCAGAGCTGGGAGGTTATATGTTAGCATGCATGTGGGTGCTTTACTAGGTGTTTCAATATGGTGTGGCCAAGGCAAAGCAGGCAGATGAGGATGCCTTTAAAGGGAATCCCGTGATAGTAGAGGGGAAAAAGAATGCGAGGGATGCCCTGATTAGGATCAAATAATTAACACTGGAATAAATCAAGAGATGTCCCATAGAGTTGAAGAAAGGGGTATATGTGTAGGCGGAACATGTGTAATTGAAGGCTACGAGGAGAAAGTGAGGACTGCAGATGCTGGAGATTAGAGCTGAAAATGTGTTGCTGGAAAAGCGCAGCAGGTCAGGCAGCATCCAAGGAACAGGAGAATCGACGTTTCGGGCATAAGCCCTTCTTCAGGAATTGAAGGCTACAGAGAGGTAGAGGATTAATAATGAATAATTATAGTTGGAGAACTTTGTGTTCTGAATCTGTTGAAGTTAATTAAAATGGGAGGGGTAGATGAAATGAGCACATTATTGTGAACGAATATATCTTTGTGTGATAAAGATTTGAGATGAGATAGTAGTTAGTGAAGATAGTGGTTGAGGATGATCTTTTTCAGGAGGGGTGTTAGAGCACTGAATTTGGACAGATTCTGTAGAAGTGCCAAGTAGAATTAGCATCTGTATTAACGTTCGAGACAAGTTATTTTGCCCAAGATGCTGATTATAAATTTCCAACAATACCGTTTTATGGATGCATTGTATTTCTTGAAAGTGGGAATACTTGTTTTCCCAGATCTCTTTCACCCTAAGCTGTGTTTTCTTAAAAGCTCTATCAATGAAATCAGTGTAATTTTGAAAAAACAATTGTAGATCACCACCTGTCTGGATTCTGGATTATGATTCACTATTGTTAATATGTTGAAAATAATGAGGGGGAAGTGCACTTTTTGCCCAAGGATGGTAACCTGCAATTTAATTAAAAAATACCCCTTTAATGTCATGCGTAAAACTGTGTCACATAAGGAGATGGTGGCATCATAGTAATCTTACTCGACTAGTAACTTAGGCTAATATTCTTGTGACAGGGTTTCAGATCCCACCATGGCAGAAGCTGAAATTTGAATTCAATAAAATCTGGAATTAAAAGCTAGTTTACATATTAAGCATTGTTCATTCTTATCTGGTTCACTAATGCCCTTTTGGGAAGGAAATCTGCCATTCTTGCCTGGTCTGTCTGATGTGTAACTCCAGGCCCAGAGCATTGTGGTTGACTCTCAACTGCCCTCTGAAGTGGCCTAGCAACCACTCTGATGTATCAAACCATGATAAAATTGAAAGAGACCCATGGATCACAGAGTATGATCTAGGCACTGGAAATGTCTATGGTAAACTCAACCCTGTCAGTCCTGCAAACGGCACATTACTGATATCTGAGGCTTGTGCAAAAGTTGGAAAAGCTGTCCTGCCTGACAGTCATAAGTCAAGCTTGAAGAACCATAATTGACAGACAATGCTGCAGACACTATTATCACCATCCAAGGGTAAGTCCTGACCTACTGGGAAGACATTGGTATACAATTGACAAAGAGCTGCCCCGAGAGTCCTCAACATTGACGCTGGATCTCATGAAAACTCATGGCATCAGGTCAGCATGAGCAAAGAACCTTCCTGTAGATACTACCTATTGCTGTCTTACACATCCTCCTTACACACTGTAAAAACACAGCTGATGAATTTGAATTTTTCCATGTTGAAGATCACTCGAAAGGAGCACTGAAGGGCACAAGGGCACAGAATATAGGGGGACTTAGTGAGAGCAACACAGTGGCTCCATGGGGGTGGCACCATGGCTCAATGGTTAGCACTGCTACCTCACAGCACCAGGTTCGAATCCAGCATCAGGCGACAGTCTGCGTGGAAGCACTAGCTTTCAGAGCGCTGCACCTTGTGGACCACCACCTGATGAAGGAGCGGTGCTCCAAAAGTTAGTGCTTCCAATTAAACCTGTTGGACTATAACCTGGTGTTGTGTAAATTTTAATATGTTATTACATTGTAGTTGTTGAGGGAAAAACTTACCTGAACTTATCATCCCTAAACTACCATTTGTTGATAAATCAGTTCATGATTGTATTGGTAAGGGTAATTACTGCATGGTCATTGTGAAGGTCAACATCTGTGTTTATATTGAGAATCCCTTGCATCATGTTGTGTAGCACAATTAGCGGCAGTATCACTGTACTAAATGTGGTAGACTTTGAGTAGATCGAGCTGATCAAAAATGAAAATCGATGAAGCTTTTTGCCCATCAGCAGTAGCAGAATTGTATTTAACTGCAATCAGTAATCTCATGAGCTGGCATTTCCCCACTGTACCATTAACATCAAACCAGGAGATCAATCCTTGTTGAATAAAGAGTATGGTTGGGCGTGCCAGGAACAGCACCATGCATAGTTAAAATAATATGTCTTACTGAAGCAACAACACAAGGCTTACTTGCAAGCCAGACAACAGAAGCAGCATTCAATCGACTGGGCTAGGTGATGCCAACCAACAGATCAGAGTTATATAACAAAGAAAGAGAAGGCACCAAAATATCCCCATCCTCCACATTCTGGGAGCGGTAAGTAGAGGGAAGTGGGGAGGTAGCATATCTCTGCAAAAAATGAAGTTAGAAAGTGTTTGCATTCATCTTCAGTTAGAAAAACCAAGTAGATGATCCATCTCATTTCCTTTTGGAGTCCACTTCCTGACAGATGCTAGTCTTCAACCAGTTCAATTCAGTCCACACAATATCAAAAAATGGTAGAAGGCACTGGATACTGTAAAAACTATGGCCCCGACAGTGTTCCAGTTACAGTATTGATAATGTGCTCTGGTGTTAGCACTGAGGGGGCTAGCATGCTATAAATTTAGCCCTGCTATTACGTAAGTTGAACCAAATGTTAAAGTTGTTTCTTCAAGGTACGCACAATACCCCAATTTACCTGACTTTCAGACTATGGTTAATAGAAAGCACAGATAGGTTTCTGTACTAAATCAGAATTATTATTTATTGTAAATATTCTTTTGACTTTAGCTACAAATAAACATGTCAATCATTGGCATACAACACTACGAACTAAAACTCCAATCCGCCTTACACCCATACATACAAATAAGTCGGGAAGATAGATAGTGAGTTTTGAGAAGATTTGTAGCTCAGGTTGGGGTTCTGGATGTAATTTTGCTCACTGAGCTGGAATGGTTTGTTTGAAACGTCTGAAAACAAACCTTCCAGCTCAGCGAGCAAACTTACATACAGGAAAGATAGATTATTAATGGAGGTAGGAAAAAAAATGGAAAGTCAGTTCAGTTGTATTTTCTTCCTGATTTTGATTTTGAGATAATCATTCTTTCACTAGCCAGGTCCCTGGTGTTCTGATGTCTTTCTTCCCCAAGCTTCTACTAATTTGTAGGGAGCATAGAGTGACTGATTCACTTGAAAAAGAATTTATCAATTAAACAGTCTCAGCTCACGGCAAATGCTATGGGAAAGGTAACTTTTTTTTTCAAGTTTAAACCATGTATGTTTTACTGCAGAGAACATCATGTCCTTCTGTGTCTTTTTCTCTCTGTGTCTGTGTCTTTATAAGTTGTTTCCAGTTCCAGCATGCTCAGTTAGCTGACAGCCAATCATCTTCATTTGTGAACAACTCCTTGGCTGATTATCCACACGTTGTAGGAACCTATAGCCACAAAACAGAGTTCACAATAGATATCAAATTCCTTGCTATGAAATTATACATCCATTACTAGTTCTTCTTACAGTCCATAGATTTAAAGACACAAAAATAAAAAGACATAGTTCTTACATCAGGCAGCTAGCTAATTTGTTTCAGTACAGTTCAATATTGGCATTTACCCAGCAATGTGAAAAGTTGCCCTGGTCAGAAAAAAGCAGGGCAGATCCAACCTAGCCAATTACTAACCCAATTACTAACTCTAGATCATCAACAATGGAAGGGTGTTGTCAGGGCTATCAAGTGGCATTTGCAAACAAATAATCTGTTCATTGATACTCAACTTGGATTCTGCAAGGGCCATTCAACTCCTTCTTTCATTCTGGTCTGGGTGCACACACACATGACTCCCACCCACACAACCTTGTCTTATTTGTGTCTTGTTCACTTTGCTCCTCCTATAAGGGACTCAGTCTCTATCTTTCACTCCTTTAATTTGCATCCATTTTACAACTTCTTTCTTTTTTATCACTATTAACAATCTCTTTGCCTTTTGCACTGGGGCTTTCCTCTATCTGTTTCCTAACACTACTTCTATGTCAATAGCACCATCATCATCATTGAATTTCCCAGTAATATCCTGGGGGTTA
This sequence comes from Chiloscyllium plagiosum, assembly GCF_004010195.1. NCBI lineage: Eukaryota > Metazoa > Chordata > Chondrichthyes > Orectolobiformes > Hemiscylliidae > Chiloscyllium > Chiloscyllium plagiosum. The sequence continues at coordinate 59,685,558 of NC_057712.1, read as the reverse complement.
CCATTGACCAGAAACAGAACAAGACCAATCATATACATATGACAAGTGCACGTCACAGGCTCAGAATTCTGTGGTGACTAAGTTGCCTTCTGTCTCCCCAATGCCTGTCCAGCATTTACAAGACATAAATAGGAATGTGATGAAAAACTCCCCACTTGGTTGAGTGCTGTTCCAATAACACTTAAACATGAACATTATCCAGGCAAAGCTGCCTACTTGATTGGTACCAAATCCACCACTTCAGCACTCACTCCCTTTGTTGCAATACACACTGCTACCATTGTATGATCTATAGGATGCACTGCAGTTATTTTCAAGTCTTCTTTGACTGCATCTTCCAGCCCTCAACCTTCGAGTACCAGGAAGGATAAGTGTGGTCGATGCATGGGAACATCATACTTCAAGTTCCTTTCCAAGCCCCACGCCATCCTGACTGGCAACTATATTGCCATTCCTTTTATTGTCATTCGATCAAAATTCTGGAACTCCCACCTCAGCAGCAGTTTGGGTATCCTTATACACGAAGGACTGCAGCATTTCAAAAAGGCAGCTCGCTGCCACCTTTTTGAGGGCAGTTATGGATGGGGTCATAAATTCTGGTCGTTAACCAATACATACATTCCCTCGCAACTCCTTTTCTTACAAAGAGATAGACTGAGAGACAGATTGGCAGAATTATTGTGTTCACTGTGCAGATAAATTGTTATGGGACTTGGAACCAATCAAAGTAACTTTCAGCCTTGCCACTTGCGTGATTATTTGGGGATTAATGATGATTGGAAGTAAAAGCAGAAATTTCTGGAAAAGCTCAGCTGGTCTGGCAGTATCTTTGAAGAGCATCTGTGGTTCTTTGGTATAACGTTTAATGATGATTGGAAATTTGCCCAAGTTTTGTTCTTCTAAGTTAATGGGATGAATGTTGAATATTCCACTTTGGGTGGGTGAACTATACCATTAGGCCATCCCAAGATGGCATTATTAAAAATTACTCTCTATTTTCAGTCCACATGGTAGACCACAAGAGGAGGATTACTCTGTGCAATGTTGTAATTATCAAACAGAACATCCCTTGACTCTGTGATCACATGGATGATCTATTGTATAAGGCTAGAGGTGTTTAGGACAGTTCTATATTTAATACCTTTGGGTGACATACTTCTCCCCATTTGTTTGAAAGGGATGTTTACTGATTTTTGTTTTGTTCCACTGTAATTTCCACTGCTGCCTTTCTCTCAGGCAACAGAGGACTGTTAATTCAGAGATATGCCACCTTTGTGACAGGGGATCGGACAAGACAGGAAGGGGGAAAACCAAGGGGAAATTTAACATCAGAACAGATGAAAATAATGGCTTGCATTAAATAATGACACAATTATTTTTTCTGAATTAGACCCATGTGTGTTTCAGATTTCCGTGCCCTGAGCTGCAAACTCTGTGTAGTAATACACAATCAGCTCCACATAGACAAAGTTTAATTAGTTTGTACTTTGTACAGTTCCTAAAACAGCCTTCAAAATTAACAATTGAGGTCAGAATTTGAGAAAAATGGATAGCAAAGTTCAGTTTTAGATTGCAAGCTCAGAACATACTTTGTTCACAAATTGTCCAAAGAGCTAAGATTGACACGTTAATTTTAATTTGGATTTGAACTTGTGCTAATTCTTATCTATGAATTGCCTGTTTACCTTGAAACATGCCTGGTGCAGCTCAAATGGTATATTTATTGTGGCCTATAACAAGTATATCCACCCATCAAAATATTCTTTACAAAGGTATCCAGCCTGTTCATTTTAATCGTTAAAGAGTTTAATCTACATATACCCTGTGAACAATATATTGTTTTGGTATCCTCATTCAATTAAGTTATTTTATGAATTGTATCTTATTTAATGGCATGACTGATCATTGTAAATTGCTTCATGGAATAGCATTCCTCATAAGGATGAAATCACTGTTGGTCTGCTCAGGAGCTTCTATTATGCTGTTCTCTAACCAAGACACTGTTTTCTTGTTCACTTCAGTAAAATCTCAGTAGTTAACAATAAATTTCTAATCTCACTGTGTATAGTCTTATGGAATAGCCAAGATATTTCCTCAGAAAAATGGTGCAACATTCCAGTTAGCTAAGCACGACATTGAACAAAATTGGGGGTTGTTTCATCTGCCAAGCTTTGCCAAGATTGGTGGCTGGGGAAGATGGGAAGTAAAAAGCCTGTACTTTTAAAGAGTTCTTTATCATTTCATGTAAACACATTGAGCGATATATTTCAAATGTAATCGATTAGTTTGAAATGCAATCTGTTTTCATACAGATAGAGTATCTGCATTTTTAAAAAGTACTGCAAGAGCCTATCTGGAACACACAGGTTAATGATTTATTTTTACTGAGGTTATTTTGTGTATCCCTTAGTAGTGCAGTGTTCACTTTAATTATATAGAGATGCTTGCTGTGGTTACACAGGGAGAGATTGGTGATAAGACATTAAGATTATTCCCACAGGGTGGATGATGCATTACACAGATATACTGGGCCAAACTCCAACAGGTGGATGTGGTTTATAGGTTGTAAATCGTGTGATACTGTAAGTGCCAATGTGTGCAATGGTGAATGTGAAACTTCTTGATTATTTTTTAATTGGAAAAAGAAAATCTGAAGCTGTTTGATTCACCATAATCAGGCTAATTATTCAAACAAAATTATTTACTTTGATTATCTAGATGTTGTGTTGTGGAATACTCTACATAAATCTCCCTCCTGCCCTATCCCTCTTGTTCCATTAGAACCTAATTCTTTGACCAACCATCTTAATATTTTCTTCTTTTGGCACAAAATTGATTTCTGTCGAATGAGGTTTCAGTGAAACAATTCTTCATATCTTGAAGATCAAGGACTAATCCAGGTTTGTAATATGTTATGCGTTTGTGTAAAGCTCCACTTTTAAATATTATGAAGTAAAATGTGAGATCTGCATACAACAAAAGCATTTTATTTTGGGAATAATGTATTACTAATCATGTTGAAATCTAGGCTTAAATTTTCCAATTAAATCATTCAGTGCCTTAATAAGAACAGCGTATAATCATGTAGTGCTCTTTTTTAACATATTGAAATATTCCAAGAAGCTTCACAAGACAATCTTATAAGTATCATACCAAGACTGATAATGAGATATTGGGTCAGATTGGTAGTTTTTAAGGACTGTCTTAAAGGAGGACAGCAAGTCAGGAAGGTGTAGGGAGGCGACCCTGGATGAATTGTGGAAGAAAATCTTTAGAACTCAAGTATAGGAACTGTTAAAGGCTGGGGGTGGTACAAAAATATAATTTAAAAGGCTGATGGAAAATTATCTTTAACTCAAGGGGCTGGAATGCAAATAGTTGAATGCTATGTTGTAGTGTTGTTTTTCTCCGCACTCCTCCAACATTTTTTGTTAGCAACCAGAATGAGCAAATTTATATTATTTCATTTTAGAAAATTAAGGAGAGGACTAATTCACATGTTTAAGGTGCTTTAATAGAGAGATGGTCCAGAACAAGTGGAAAATAATATTAAACGAGAGCTAAGTTATCCAGGGGTGATGTCAGAAATGAGCTGGAGTGATTCAGCTGCGAAGAGAAACTAGATGGGCTGGGGTAGTTTCTCTGAGCAGAGAAGGATGAAGATAGCATTTGATTGAGGTGTACAAACTTCTGAATAGCATAGACAGTATAGATAAGCAGCCCCTTTTCTCCTAGTAAAGGAGTCAGGAACGGGGAATACAGTTTTAGGATAAGGAGCAGGAAGTTCAGAAGAATTGAGGAAATATTTTTCACCCAGAGGGTTATGAATATCTGGAACTAATTGCTTGAAAGGGTGGTAGAGGCAGGAGCCCTCAAGACATTTGAGGATTATTTAGATGAATATTTCAAACAACACAGCAAACAAGGTTACAGGCCACAAGCTGCAAATGGGATTAGAATAGATAGATGTTTAATGACTGGTGCAGATGTGTTTGGTGGAAGATACTCTTTCTGTGCGTTAAAGATATATGACTATGATACTTAATATGCTGAGTTACGTTGTACCAGTGACTGGACTTGTTGTGATCCTCTTGAGTGAAGTTACAGAGAAACTGTTTGCATTACAGTTTGTTAGATAACATATTTTCAAATCAGGTACAGTAAGAACACTGCCTGTCGCTATATTGTGTTGATTGCCCAAATTTCAAAATCTAATCATAGCTGGCTTCAACTAGCTTTACAGATCATAAGAAAGCACGACAGAAGTTTTCATCTGATAAAACTTAAAGAAAACTTCTTTCTGAATTCAACTCTTGATCTTCTCAACTAAAATTCTGCTGTTTTCAGTTAATTTCAGAAAACAAAACCACAGGGGGACCCTATTTTGTGATTGTCTGTCTGAGTTACATACTCTCATACTTATGAATGCAATCTCCTGTAAGGGTGTAATTTTAAAGATCCAACAAATGAATGTTTCGGGTGCTTACAAGTGATTCCTTAATGTTGTTCTGCATTGTGTTCCAACTTGCGTACAAATCGACTTGCAAGTATACTCCAGAACAGAACCCTTTCGCAACCTGGGTCTGCCTGTAAGGGCTTAATGTGTTAGCATCACCTGTCATAAACCTAAAAGCATAAACATCTTATTCCATTAACATTCCTATAGAGATTCTACTAAGACCTAAATTGAAATCACATCTTGGAATTGGCACATTTAGGTCACTGTTCCAGAATTATTTTGATTCTTTCCTTTTAAAAAGAATCATCCATTGCACTAACCCATATCCATATCCCTTGCTTTTGAAAACAATCGAAATACTAAAAGTTATATATTGCACCATTAAAATGTGCCAAAGCGGAGCTAAGGAATAACACATTGTTTCTTATCCAAAAAAGTAAAACAAAAATGCCAGAGAAGAGAAAAGGACAAGGCCGAGTGTCCTGATCACCACACGAGGAAGTGGTGACTGGAACCCAGCTAATGTGCTGGGTTTAACTAACACTGACCTCGACATGCGTCTGGTGGGGCACATCCAAAGCTGGCAATGGCAGGATTCACGTAAGTGATGGTCAGAGTGAATTGCCTTCCTGTTTTGGTTTTCTTTCTCCACCAAGCCTCTTTCGAGGTGAGAGTGGCAGTCCTTGACTTCAGGGCTGCAGTTAACTAATTATGGCAACAAGGAACCCTGGCAAAACTGGAATCAATGGTCCTGATTGCTGGAGGTCAGTCATTTCATTTCAGTTCCGAGGCATCTCTGCAGGAGTTCCTCATGGTAGTGTCCTAGGACCAACCATCTTCAGCTTCTTCATCAATGACCCTCCTTCCATCATTAGGTCAGAAGTAGGGATGTTCGCCAATGATTGCACAATATTCAGCACCATTCACAACTCCTCAGCCCAACTAAAACAGCCAATGTTCAAATGCAACAAGAGATATGGACAATATCCAGGCTTGGGCTGACAAATGGCAAGTGACATTTACCCCACACAAATGCCAGGCTACAATCATCACCAATAAAAGACCCGATTTTACTGCTCCTCAGATGCTGCCTGAACTGCTGTGCTCTTCCAGCACCACTAATCCAGAATCTGGTTTCCAGCATCTGCAGTCATTGTTTTTACCAGTAAGAGACCATCTAACCACCGTCCCTTGACATTCAATGGTATGACCATCACTGAATCTCCCACTATCAAAATTCTGGGGGGTTATCATTGATCAGAAACTGCACATAAACAAACACAGTGGCTACAAGAGCAAGTCAGAGATAAAATTGGATCAAATTATGGTCAAGCTCCCCTGAAAGGTGTGTTTTCAGGCCACTAATTCATGAGATCGATAACTAATCCGATCTTGTAAGTCAAAACCAAGTATCATTTACTCTGCTCTCTGGTTAGTGCCATAATGTGCTGGTCTAAGAAATTGTCTTGAAAACATTAAGTGAATTCCTCGTGTGGAACGTTCAAAGACGATAGTAGAGAGAGAGATTCATTCAGCACAGAATCAGATCCTTATGTCCAACTGACATACGCTGACCAGACACCCCAATCTGGCCCAGTCCCGTTTGCCAGCATTTGGCCCATATCCCTCTAATCCCTTCCTATTCACATACCCCAACATGTGCATTTTAAAATATTGTAATTGTACCCTCCTCCACGACTTCCTCTGGCAGTTCGTTCCAAACACATCACCCTCTGTGTGCAAATGTTGCCCCTCAGGTCCTTTTTAAATCTTTCCCCTCTCACCTTAAATCTATGCAGTATAGATTTGGACTCCCCCCACCCTGGGGAAAAGACTTTGGCTATTCACCCTATCCATGCCCCTCATGATCTTATAAACTTCTATAAGGTCACCCCTCTGTCTCCAACGCTGCAGTGAAAAAGGCACCAGCCTTTGGCCCATATCCAGCCTCTCCCTATAGTTCAAACCCACTACTCCTGGCAACAACTTTGTAAATCTTTTCATACAAAACTGGCTCAAAGATAGAAGACAGAGGGTGGTGGTGGAGGGTTGTTTTTCAGACTGGAGGCCTGTGACCAGTGGAGTGCCACAAGGATCGGTGCTGGGTTCTCTATTTTTTGTCATTTACATAAATGATTTTGATGCAAGCATAAGAGGTACAGTTAGTAAGTTTGCAGATGACACCAAAATTGGAGGTGTGGTGGACAGCAAAGAAGATTACTTCAGATTACAACAGAATCTGGACCAGGTGGGCCAATGGGTTGAGAAATGGCAGATGGAGTTTAATTCAGATAAATGCGAAGTGCTGCATTTTGGGAAAGCAAATGTTAGCAGGACTTATACACTTAATGGTAAGGTCCTCGGGAGTGTTGCTGAACAAAGAGACCTTGGAGTGCAGGTTCATAGCTTCTTTAAAGTGGAATCACAGGTAGATAGGATAGTGAAGGCATTTGGTATGCTTTCCTTTATTGGTCAGAGTGTTGAGTACAGGAGTTGGGAGGCCATGTTGCAGCTGTACAGGACATTGGTTAGGCCACTGTTGGAATATTGTGTGCAATTCTGGCCTCCTTCCTATGGATGTTGTGAAATTTGAAAGGGTTCAGAAAAGATATACAAGGATGTTGCCAGGGTTGGAGGATTTGAGCTATAGGGAGAGGCTGAACAGGCTGGGTCTGTTTTCCCTGGAGTGCCGGAGGCTGAGGGGTGACCTTATAGAGGTTTACAAAATTATGAGTGGCTTGGATTGGATAAATAGACAAAGTCTTTTCTTTGGGGTCGGCGAGTCCAGAATGAGAGGGCATAGGCTCAGGGTGAGAGGGGAAAGATATAAAAGAGACCTAAGGGGCAACTTTTTCACGCAGAGGGTGGTACGTGTATGGAATGAGCTGCCAGAGGATGTGGTGGAGGCTGGTTCAATTGCAATATTTAAAAAGGCATTTGGATGGGTATATGAATAGGAAGGGTTTGGAGGGATATGGGCCGGGTGCTGGCAGGTGGGACTAGATTGGGTTGGGATATCTGGTCGGCATGGACGGGTTGGACCGAAGGGTCTGTTTCCATGCTGTATATCTCTATGACTCTATAACCTCTCCAATTTAACAGCATCCTTCCTATAGCAGTGCAACCAGAATTGTACATAGTATTCCAAAAATGTTCTCACCAATGTCCTGTACAGCAACATGACATTCCACCCTGGCTACCTATGACTTCACTTTCAAAGAATTATGCACCTGCAAGGCAAGGTCTCTTTGTTCTTTAGTGCTTCTCAGGGCCCTACCATGGTTTGCCTTACGAACATGCAATACCTCGGTTATCTAAATTAAACTCCATCTGCCACTCCTTAACCCATTGACTAATTTGAACAAGTTTCTGTTGCAATCTGAGATAACTTTCTTCACTCTCCACTACACCTATTTTGGTGTCAGGTGCCAACTTACTTACCATTCCTTATGTATTCATATCTAAATCATTTGGCATGGTGACTGTGGTCAGCACTGTTACCTCACAGTGCCAGGGACTCACGTTTGATTCCAGCCTCAACCAACGGTCTGTGTGGAGTTTGTACATTCTCCCAGTGTCTGCATGGGTTTCCTCCAGGTGCTCCAGTTTCCTCCTACAATCCAAAGATTTCAAGCTAGATGAATTGGCCATAGTGTTCAGGGATATGTAGGCTAGGTGCATTACTTAGGGCAAAAATGTAGGGTAATAGGGCAGGGTCTGGATGTGTTATTCTTTGGAGGCTCGGTGTGGACTTGTTGGGCCTAATGGCCTGTTTCCACACTGTAGGGATTCTATCATTCTCTGATTCTGTAAATGACAAAAAGCAGTGGACCCATCACTGATCCTTATGGCACACCACTGTCACAGATCTGCAATCCAAAAAACAACCGTCCACCATCATCTTTTCCTACCTTCAAGCTAATTTTGTATCCAATTGGCTAGTTTCCCCTGGATCCCATTGGGCTAACCTTACTAACCAGTCTACACTGCAGAACATTGTTGAACGCTTTGCTGAAGTCTCTTTAGACAACATCTACCGCTGTGCCTTCATTTTTGTCACTTCTTCAAAAAACTCAAATCAAGTTGGTGAGACATGCTTTCCCATGCACAAAGCCATGCTAACCCTATCAGTACTTGCTGTATGCAATATGCATGTAAATCTTGTTCCTTAGATTCCCCTCCAACAACTTACCCACCACTGATGGTAGGGAAACATGAGGTGATGCGAAGAAGGGAGCTATTGAAGTTTCGCACAACCTCCACCTAGACTGTGATTGACAACTGTTTGTTTAGCTCTGCATCCCTCACAATCCATCAACAATTATATTGCGAGTACTAAACAAAAGGTAAGTAATAAGAAAGGGCAGAGAGAAGCTGAGGGTGGAAAGAGTCGAGAACAGTAAAGGAAAAAGATATGGAGGATGCAACATCATAACAATTATGAGAGAGATCATGCTCACCAATAATATAGTGTGAACTTCCTATCAGTGTCACAAGGAGTACGTGTAATACTTAGATTGTGTTGATTGCACTCCTATTGTGAAATGTATCCTCTGACTCACCATGGCCAATGCCTATAAAAACTCTTTGCAGTTTTTATAGATAGTGTGAACAGCAGAAGGTTCAGTGAGTGTAAATGTTGACTTGATCATATTGTATCTTACATAGTGGATTTAAACATAATATTGTTTAGATTTATCAATTGCTGTGGCACATAAAATGCAGCTATCAATCATGCAAGTATTTCTAGTCAAAGAAACAATAGGAGAATTTTCTTCTCTTTTAGCTGCTAGCTGCAGTGGTACTGGTACTTGTAATCCATTTTGGCCCAAGAACAGTCAGAAATACTTTCTTACTGAAGTTAAAAAAAACACCTTTGGCGCATTCTATTTTTGAGATTGTGTCAATCTTTGAATCAGAAATATATTGTAAAGGTAGACCACATGGCCTGAGGAAAATATTGATATTCATCATTTTACTGACATTTCTATAGTGAGGTTTGCTGTGATTTAACAAATGGAAATGCCAGGAATCTGTAAAATGTAAATAAAGCTTCATTGGCAAAAAATACTGTACTGCAATATAAATTAGTGGTGCATTTTGCATAACTTCATGGGCAAAACAGATTACAGTGAAATATTTTATGCTAAAAGTCATTTTTAGCTACCTGTCAATACTTTTATAAATAAAATGAAATGGTATGCCCTTAACTCCTTTGTCCAGACTATTCCCCTGTTTGACGGGCATAAAAGTGAGAAATATTGGCTTTGCTTGAATAGTATCAAACCATGTTAAGAGAGAGAATTTGCTTTGAACCATACAGGAAATAGTCCAGACAAATTCTTGCCCTCATGATCCAGTATGGTTGAACTTTTAGTGTTCTGGGACACTGAACAGCAGTTTCAGGACTGTTTAGTTAAATGTGGCTGAAATCTTGTTTATCAGCAGCTATGTGAGTACATTTAATGATTAAAGGTCCATTAAAATAACCATGCAAAGGACAAGCCAGAAAATGAAAATACCTTCAGATTTACAATTTTGATTCTGTTATTAGCTTATTGTTCAACTTGTTTATTACATACTGATATAAAACAATGTTCATAAGTTCAAGGTGTAAGGTTTCCATTTGCAAATCATATGAGGCAATCACTCTCATCAAAATCAAATATAAGACTAAAAGTGAGAAACTGATTGTTACCTGATTGATAGGACTTTGACATGGCAACATAGAGGAATGTTGGTACAGTGTCAAGTCAGGATGGTGTGTGGCTTGAGGGATGTTTGATGCCTTGGTGCTCCCACTTGTCTTTCTATATAGTGGAGCTCACTGTTTTGAAAGATGCTGTCAAAATAGACTTGGTGAGTTACTGCAGTGCATTTTGTACACAATACACACACTGCTGCTACAGTTTGTCAGTGGTGGTGGTGGGAGTAAATATTGAAGATAATGTATGGGTGCCAATCAAACAGGTCACTTTATCCTGGATGGCATCAAACGTTTTGCAAGTTTTTGAAGCTGTACTCCCCAAGGCAAGCATAGAGTATCCCATCACATCGAATCCTGACTTGTGCCTTTTAATTGGTGGACAGGTGTTGAGTTGTCAGGATTTTACTGAGTTAGTTACCTCAGAGTGCACTAACTCAGAGTGCACCTCTCTCATAATTGTTACCTATGCACCAGGCACTTAGAATGGGCGACTAATTTATTCAGCTGGTATATGTATGATGGGCTAAATAGCCTTTGTGTACTGTAATTTTCCTGTGGTTCAACATTAACATGGATTATATTATTAACATGTTTTTTAGGCAGTCAGGCTGTGAGTCCAGAGTTGCTGAGACATCAGTGACAAGTTTCAGAAGCATGTGCCTGTGGAGCTGTAAGAGGAAAGATATTCTACAAGGCCGTTTAAGAATTGAGCTTTGAGAACTAATGTAAATCAATCAATGAGCTAATAAGTCAGCTTACATTTGTTTTAAGGATCTCAGGGAGACCATTAGTTGAACATTAACTAGATAAAATAAAATCTACTAAATGCACAGAAATTTTCCAAAAGGAAACTGATTACAGAGCTTTAGTGTGGAAGTAAGGGTGAATGTTTTGAGGTTTGAGTGACTGTAAGGATATTTCTGGGTTAAAAGCAATGAATCTTTTCATTTTATATTTGCAGTGGGAACTCTCCAGAAGTTTTTTGTTTGTTTGTTTAACACCGCGTTTGTGTTATTTTGCTAAAAGTACATTGGCAGTATCTTGCAACTAACTTCCATGGATACCAGAAGGAAGATAAAACTTGTGGCCTTCAAGCCAGGTTCTATCTAGGGATCCTGCTTGTCCGATGTTGTTTAGCTGAAATCAAAACATCTGACACTTTTATGTGGCATGAATCATACCTATGTGACATTAATTCTTTAATAATTTTTATTATAATCCTCTTCTGCAATTTTCCCTCTTGTAGTGCTTCAACAACACATTTTACTGCCCAACAAAACAGGGAGATGACCTGATTTCAAGTGTTTACCGGTGTTGACATTAGAGCTTTATAAATGTCAAATTTCTGACTCCATGGTTGAGCTTTTCTTCCTGATGTGCATCGAATAGGGATGAGGATCATGGTCACTGCACAACATCTTATGGGGTGCTTTACAGAACATGTGTTATTGAACACTGAAGCTGTACTTCATTCTGCTGCAATAGATTTAATCATCAGATGTTTGGAACAGTTATGGACAAATAGAAGTAGGGTCACATGGTGTATAATCTGTGTGAGTAGAATTGAGGAACCACAAAGGTAAAAAAACCTTTGTGGTTCCTCATGTATAGGCCTCCAAACAGTAGTCATGGGGTGCAAGATACACAAAGACATAGAAAAGATGTGCAGGAGAGGCAAAGTTACAGTAATCATGGGGGAATTTCAATATGCAAGTGGACTGGGAAAATCAGGTTGGTAGTAATTCACAAGAAAAGGAATTTGTGGAATGCCTATGACATGGCTTTTTGGAGCAGCTTGTGATGGAGCCCACGAGGCAACAGGCAAAACTGGATTTAGTGTTGTGCAATGAGGCAGACTTGATAAGGGAAGGAACCTTTAGGAAGCAGTGATCACAACATGATCAAATTTACTCTGCAATTTGAGAGGGAGAAGACAGAATCAGAGGTAATGGTATAAAGGCAATTATAGAGGCATGAGGCAGGAGCTGGGTCAAATTGACTTGGAAAGGAGCTAGCAGGAAAGACAGTGGAAGAGCAATGGCGGAGGTTCTGGGAGTGATTCAGGGGACACAACAGAGAACCATTCTGAGGAAAAAGAAGTATGGTCTAAGAAGGATGAGGCAACCATTGCTCACTAGGGAACCCTCGGATAGCATAAAAGCAAAAGAGTAAGAATATAAAGTAATAAAGAAAGTGGGAAGCCAGAGGATTGGGAAGCTTACAAAGACCATCAGAGGGGCAACAAAAAAAAAATAAGGAGGGAGAAGATTAAATATGAAGTTAAGCTAGCCAGTAAGACTATAAGAGTTTCTGTAGATATATAAAAGGCAAAAGTGGACATTGGGCTGCTGGAAAATGACACTGGAGAGATAGTAGTGGGTAACAAAGAAATGGCTGAGGAACTGAATAATTTCTTTGTGTCAGTCATCATGGTGGAAAACCTGAGTAATTTCCCAAAAATTCAAGAGAGTGAGGGGTAGAGCTGATATGGTGGCTATCACCAAGGAGAAGGTGCTAGAAAAACTGAATGGCCTGAAGGTGGATAAATAACCTAGACCAGATGGATTACACCCCAGAATTCTAAGGGAAATAGCTTAAGAGATGGTGGAGGCTTTCGGGACAATCTTTCAGGAATCACTAAAATCAGGACAGGTCCCAGAGAACTGAAAAATTGCTAACATAACACCCCTATTTAAAAAGGGAGTAAGGCAGAGGACAGAAAATTTCAGACCAATTAGCCTAACCTCGGTTGTGGGTAAGATCCTGAATCCATTGTGAAGGATGAGATTTCTAAATACTTGGAAGCATGTGGTAAAATAGAGCAAAGTCAGCATGGTTTCATCAAGGGAGATCATGCCTGACAAATAGGCTAGAATTTTTTTGGGAAGTAACAAGCAGGTTAAACCAAAGAGAGATGTAATCTATCTCGACTTCAAAAAGGCCTTTGACAAGGCTACTGAATAAGATAAGTGCCTATAGGTGCTAGCATGTATAGAAGCTTGGAACAGAGTGGAGATAAAAGGATCCTTCTCCGGGTGGCAGCTGGTGACAAGTTGTGTTCCACAAGTTTCAGTGTTGGGACCACAACTTTTCACGTTATCTAGATGAAGGCACTGAGGGCATTCTGGCGAGGTTTTCAGATGATGCAACAATAGGTAGAAGGACAGTTAGCATTCAGGCTGGGAGATTGCAGAAGGTTTTGGACAAGTTAGGAGAGAGGGCAAGGAATTGGCAGATGTTGTACAATGTGGAAAAGTGTGAGGTCATGCACCTTAGCAGGAAGAATAGAGGCATGGACTATTTTCTAAATGGGAAGAAAATTCAGAAGTCTGCCGTGCAAAGAGACTTGGGAGTTCTAGTCCAGGATTCTCTCAAGGTAAACTTGCAGGTTGAGTCAGTAATTAGGAAGACAAATGCAATGATGGCATTTATTTTGTGAGGACTTGAGAAGCAGGAATGTACTTCTGAGGCTCTATAAGCCTCTGGTTAAACCACATTTGGAGTATTGTGCACAGTTTTATGCCCCATATCTCAGGAAGGATGTACTGGCCCTGGAGCGTGTTCAAGGGAGTTTCACGAGAATGGACTCAGGAATAAAAAGCTTAACATATGTGGAACGTTTGAGAACTCTGGGTCTATACTTGATGGAGTTTAGAAGGATGAGGGGGGGATCAAATTGAAATTTATAGAATACTGAAAGGCCTGGACAGAGTGGATGTTGGGAAGGTATTTCCATTGGTAGGAGAGACTAGGACCTGAGGGCACAGTCTTAGAATAAAGGGAAGACCTTTTAGAACAGAGATAAGGAGAAACTTCTTCAAGCAGAAATGGTGAATCAATGGAATTCACTGCTGCAGAAGGCTGTGGAATCCAGGTCATTGAGTATATTTAAGCCAGAGATAGATAAGTTCTTGATTGTCAAGGGGATCGAGGGTTACAGGGAGAATGGGGTTGAGAAACTTATCAGCCATGATTGAATTGTGGAGCAGACTTGATGGGCTGAATGGCCTAATTTCTGCTCCTTTGTCTAATGGTCTTAAATATTAATCCTCTACTAGACATTCAGAACTATCAAATGATTCATTAAGAAACACAATGCAAGAATAACCATAACTCTATAGTCTAAATTTTCTGGTTTTGTGTTGATCACTAAAGTAACTTTCCACGTGTACCTATCCTACATTGGGCTCAGGAAAACCTGAAGACATGTAGAAAATCAAATACTTTTTTTCATAGACTCCTATGGTTACAGGTGCTTAAATGCAAGTTCTTATCAATTAAGCACAGTTATTGGAAAGATAACATTCCTAATTACACCTGGAATCACCTTTTTTCTTCTGCAACTTTCAACCTTGGCACTATTCTGTACCAAGGAGCTTATCTCTCCACTGATGTTTTGCAACTAAAGAAAAATAATTTCTAACCTTGTGATGATCTAGAACTGTAAACCGTGAAAGATGTGATGAAATGTGCATTTGTAATTACAGTCTGAGCACTCAGCTATATTAAAACAGTTACTGTGGTTCAACAGAATTGACTGATCCAAGGAATTGCTTTCCTTTTTTAAAAATATTTTTATTGAAAACTGTTTCTTTACAAAATTAGAAAGTTACAGAAACATTAAAATATAGCATCATAACATCAAAAACAACAATAAACAATAGACCAACTACTATACTACTCTACAAAAGAAATCAAAACTATACTTATTACAAATCAATAAATAATGCCACTCAGCGCAACAAGACCACAGCTCTCAACCTTCAAGAACATCAATTATTGAACCCACATTTGTTTGAAATTCTTTCTCTCATGGCCTTAGGTTTATCAGACCAAACTGTTTAGACAAAAGCCCTAATCAAAATGGTGGACACGACCTGCTTCCAAGTAATTCAAAAAGGGCTGCCACATCTTGTAAAAGTTGTCCATTTTCTGATGCACCATATTTGTAAGAGAGTCTAAAGGAATGTGTTCCATAATTAATTTGCGCCATCCCGACAGACCCAGGAGTTCTCAAACACTCAACACATCAGAATGTTCTTCTTCACACAAAAAGTGAGAGTGTTAAAAAGTTTTTTCCCATGTACATCTAAGCAAGGTCAATTTGGCAGACCCAGGAGCAAAGAGACCAGATCCACCTTGACTTCGGTTGCCAAGACCCTCTCTTTTACTCCTGCCACAGCGTTCCAATATGCACAGAGCCTGTGGCAGGAACACAAACAATGAGTAAGGGTACCTGTATTTATTTTACATTTGTGGCACATTGAAGATGCTCCCTGCTTAAATTTCACAAGACGATCTGGGGCCAAATGAGCCCTATGAAGAGCTGCATAGCATGGGTCCTATTACATATCAATCTTCTTCTCATTCTCACAAATGTCCTCCCATGTTTTCAAAGTGATCTTAACTCCTAACTCTCTCTCTCTCCCAGACCTCACAGGTCGATGTCACCCAAGGAACCTCCTCCCAACAAATGATAGGAAGTACTCACTGAAACTGTGCTCTTAGCCTGAAGTACCTTTTTTTCTGTATCAGATCTATAACATGTAGTCAAAAGCAGTTCTCCTTTTGGATAAAATCTCTAATCTGAAAGAAACAGAAGAGATCCCTATTCGACAATCCATATTTCTGAGTTATTTGATCAAACAACATCAATGTTTCATCCTCAAACAGACCAAAGAAGACATTCCCTTATCCGCCCAAAGTTTAAATCTGAGATCCATTGCCCCTGGCTGGAAACCCGGCATGCCAACTATCGGAGTAAGAAAAGATGTCTTAGATATATTACCCTCCATTGCCTCATTGCCCTCCATGCTTTGACAGTGTTAGTAACTATTGGATTATGGCAATGTTCTGCAACAGTCCTCATTTTGTCCACAACCAACAGGTTGATAAGAGGACACTTCGTCTGGAAGGCCTCAATGTCCAACCATGTCAACGCTGAGTCCCCACAGGCCCAATCACTTAAAAAGATAGGAGGGAGCTCCATTGATCTCATCTAATGTCCAAGAGGTCCACTCCCCCCCCCCCCCCCCCCAGTCCCTGGAGCAGTTGCAGTTTCGCATGCTTAATAAGGGCTGCTTATAATGTCAAATAAAAGAACTGAGCCGGCCATTCAATTTTCAAAATGTTTGCAAAGGAAAGAGCAAAGGGAGCATCCTCAAAGGTCACAATAAGCAAGGAAGAACATTCATTTTGATAAAAGCGACTTGACCCAACCATGATATTGGAAGGGACCCCATCTTTGAAGGTCACGTTTAATCTTGTCAAACAAATGAACAAAATTAGCCTTGAATAACTGATCAAAGCTCGGGGTAATAGAGGCCCAAGTAAAGAAAACCTCCATGTGCTCAATTAAAAGGGAACCTACCTTCCATGCCAAGTGTTCACCCAAGACCCCGAACCCCCAGGCAAAGCCTCTGACTTTGAAAAATTGATCTTGTAACCTGAGAAAGAACCAAATGAATGAATACAGTGTATCAAACAGGGCACCGAGACTGCTGGGTTCGAAAGAAAAATAAGAACGTCATCCGAATGTAGTGTAATCTTATGCACCTTCTATCCCACCTTTGGGGCAACTATATTAGGGTCCCCACGAATGGCTTCCACCAACAGCTCAATCACCAATGTGAAAAGCAAAGGTGAAAGGGGACAGCCTTGCTGACTGCCCCTACCAATGTCAAAATGATCGACCTTATACCATTGGTGAAAACCGCCACTACAGGATCACTGTAAAGGACCCTTACCCATCTAGTAAGCACTTCATCCAGGCCAAACTGCTTCAGAGTATAAAAAAGATATGGCCATTCCACCCGATCAAATGCCTTCTCCACATCCAAAGAGACCACTAATCCTTAAACCGATTGTTGTTGGCACACTTGAATCATGTTAAGCAACCTCCTAACATTATTAGAGGATCTGTGACCCTTTATATAGCCCATCTGGTCTTCTTTAACAAAAGAGGATAACACCCCATCCAACCTCAATGCCAGAGTCTTAGACAACACTTTAAAATCCTAATTTAAGTGAGGTAGGTCTATAAGAAGCACATTCCTCCGGGATCTTCTCTTTCTTAAGGATAAGAGAGATATTAGCCTCTCTCAAGGATGCTGGCAGGCAATCCTGACTATATGAATAGTTATACATGTCTCTCATCGGTCCTGACACTATGTTTACAAATTCTTTATAAAACTCACTGGGCAAGCCATCAGGGCCAGGCACCTTTCCACTTTGAAGTTGCCTAACTGTCTCCAGTATCTCTTGTGCTGTTAATGGAGCACTAAGGAGAGATGCTTGCCCAAGAAGATCCAAGTTCCTGACAAAAGACTGTGTTTTATCCCGTCTATCCTCACAACATTCAGACTGATGCAGTTCAGAATAGAACCTCTGAAACACTGCATTGATCTTTTTAGCATTACAAGTAAGAGTCCCATTCCCTTCCTTAATAGAAGCAATTGATAGGGAGGCATTCTTCTTCCTAACTAGATATGCCAAATATTCAAACAAACTTTGCTTTGTAAAGGAAACTTTCTTTCTGGCTGTATGTGTTAGTATGAAGTTTAGGGTGGATCGAAGGGCTGTGATCCACTGCAGCTTAGTCACTGATGGTCTACTGTAATATGCCATCTCAGCTGCCTTCAGTTGTGCCTCAAGCAGATGCTGCTGCTCTCCGTTTCATCTCTTCTGACTCGTCGAGTATGAGATAATTATCCCTCTCGCATAGGCCTTAGCAGTCTCCCAAAAAATGGACACATTACTAGCTTTACCCAAGTTGGTGGCCAAAAATGCTTCTAATTCCCGAGAAAAGTACTCAGCGAACTTGCTGTCCTTGAGGATGAAGGGATCCATTCGCCAGTACCGAGAGCTCATTGCATTACCCTTAATCTCGGCCACTAAATATACAACTGATAAGAGATGGCAATATTGCCAAATGAACAAGATAACCTCCAAATCTAGAAGAGCCATGGGAGTTAGGAACAAATATCAATCCTTGTATGGCACTTATGAGGATTGGAAAAGAACATAAAATCCCTGCCCATAGGGTAAAAATGTCTCCAAACATCTACCAACCCCAGTTGCACTCATAGATCACGCAACTGTTTAGATTGCGGAGAAAGTTTTGGGGGGCCTTTGGGCATTTTATCCTGCACAGGATCCATAAGGCAATTAAAGTCACCCCCCTATAATAACATGCTGTGACACGAGGCCATCAGCTTAGATAGTGCATCAGTCAAACATTTAAGGGGTTGGGCCAGAGGGCGATCAACATTCAATATACCATATTCTTTGCCATGTATTAGGGCCTTAAGGATAACAAACCAACCATCTTCATCTTTAACACAATCTATTAAATTAAACGGAAGATTCTTCTGAACGAGTCTAGCCACCCCCCTGCTCTTGGTGTTAAAGGACAAGAAAAACACCCAATCAAACCCGCCTTGCTGTAACTTCAAGTGTTCCTTGTCATTAAGGTGAGTCTCCTGCAATAGGGCAACATCCACCCTCTCCTTTTTGAGGCTCGATAACACCTTTTTCCTTTTAAATGGTGGATGGATCCCTCTAATATTCCAGGTGCACCATTTAAGATCACTGCTTGCCATAATCCTTTGCAACCACCTTTGACCTGCCAAGAGGAAGAATTCTATTTACAGTATGCTGAACATTTGAAAAGGTGGCACAAGGAGTCTTTTTACAAAAAAACAAAAAACTAAACCAACTACAAAACACAAAAGGCATTTAATGGGGGACTCTACCCCCTGCCCATATAGGGCGCTTACACGACCCATGCACATCTCCATTCCCCCATCTTGCTCGAGCCGTACCCCAGACCCAAGCAATGAAAGGAAACAACAAAATAGTGAGCACTCCGCCCACCCCCAACTATAAATCAACATCAGTCCTAATCAGAGGAAAGAAAAACATACCAACAGCAGCTTCTTTAAGAAAAGGGTAACATAGCAAGAGAAAAAAAATTATTATCCATGTGTATAAATCCATCCGAATTATTTTAACATGTCCAAGAAATTTTTCACTTGTTCCGAGGAGTCAAATGACCTCGCCATCTCCTCGTGAGTAATATGACGCATCTCTGGGTAGGGTTTTCTTTATTAAGAATTATGTGAACAATAGTATTGATTCCTTTATTTTATATGGGCAGAGTAACACTTACTTGGCATTGAATAATAGATCTTACTATTTTTTGTTAATTATAGATTGTGTATTTAGTCTGATCACTCTACCACCTTGTAAACTAATCATAATTAAATATTTCATTTTTAGTTGTAAGAAATTTAAGTGGAACTTGATGCTGCTATTCCACCTTTTAGATGAAGCTGTGCTGTCCTTGGCAGCTTAGTAAATGAGAGTTTTTTATAGAACTACTCCCCTCAAATCAGATATGCTCACTGAGTAATGGCCCGTTTAGTGACTGCATTAAGAAGTAAAGGAACATCTGTTATTATTTCTATGGAAAGCGGCAATATGTCAGATCATTGATTGATTGCATTTGAAAAGTTTTATGGTTTTCCACTGATTAACAGAGGTGAAGAAAAAATTGTTATATTTTGGGGAAGTACATATGTACTGTGATGTTCCTTAGTGCAGGTGTTAAGTTGGTAATTGTTGGCTTTGAGCCAACCATACTGCACTCACCCACACAATAATTCCAGCTATTTTTCCATATCAACCTAATAGAAACAGCTTTGATAGACTTCCAGCACAATTGCTCTGTGCTCAGGAACCAAACTTGGGGGATGGGAGGAGTCAAGAATTATTATCTTCCTCTGATCCCTGTAGCAGTATAAGCAGATTGACTTTTTCCAAGAAGATGAAGCACTGACAGCATCCAAGTACTTGACAAAGTCTGTGACATGGAGGTGCTGGTGTTAGATTGGGGTGGACAAGATCAGATGTCAGATGACAGGTTATAGTCCAACAGGAAATCATAAGCTTTCAGAGCACTGCCGCTTCATCGGGTGAAATGAGAGAGAAGCATATGGGTACTGAACAATGCCGAGTTTGGAAGTTGCAGAATAAAGAAACGTTATTTAATTTAAAAGTTTATAGGCAGAGAGATCCAAAGACCATACAAATGGAGTGAGTGGAGGGTCAACAGGCTGAATAATAGGTGACTGCAGGTAATCAAGCGTGTCAGATGGTGTGAGTAAAGTGTCAACAGCTGAATAACTAGCAAAGGGATGACCTATAATCCAATTAAATGAGGCAGAGAGATAATTACAAAAAATTTAAAAATAAGCTGGTACTGGAGACAAACCATATGTCTGGAATAACATGCTAGGTATAAGAGTCACATGCCAAGGATCTAACCAAAGTAATAAGTAATCCAAAACTGTACAAACTAACTAAGGTAGAGAAATCATGACACTATCACCTTGATAAATTGTTGAAACAAGACAGTAAGGAAGATTTTACAGATACAGGACACGAACCCAAGGTTACAGTTGAGGCTGTCTTCATGGGTATGGAAGGTGACTATCAGTTCTTGTTTGATGATTCTGCGTTGTTGTATATCTCGAAGGCCACTCTGGAGGACACTTATCTGAAGATAAGAGACTGAATGTCCTCACCTGTTGAAGTGTCCCCTGAATGGGAGGGAACATTCCTGTCTGACAATTGTTGCGTGGTGTCTACTAATTCCTTATTGTAGCATCTGCATAGTCTCACCAATGTATCAAGCCCTGTGGCATTCTTGCCTGCAGCGTATGAGGTAGAAAACATTGGCCGAGGTACATGAGTATCTGCCATATATGTGGTAGCTGGTGGTCCCATGTGTGATCGTGGTATTCTTGTCGATGATCTGGCAAGTCTTGCAGAGGTTTCTGTGGCAACATTGTGTGGCATTGTGATCGATGTTGTCCAGAAAGTTGGGTAGGTTTTGCTGTTGTTTAAAGGCGAGAAATGGAGGTGTAGGGATGGTCTTGGTAAGATGTTCGTCGTCATCAATGACGCCATCAATGGAGCAGAGAAACTACGCCATGATCTTCACAGCCTTTAATAAAGTAGTTTCTCTGCTCCAGGGAAGTACTGGACAACGAAAGGTACTCTATCCTGTGTCTGTCTTCTGAGGAGGTCATTGTAGTTTTTAGCTGGGGCACAAAAGAACTGGCATACTGTCCAGGTGCATATGGCAGTTGCTCTGTTCAGGATTGTAGGAAACTACAGAGGCTGGTGTGCACGGCCCAGGCCATCACAGGAGCCAATCTTCCAACCATTTACACGACTTGCTGCTACAAAAAGGCTGCCAACATCATCAAAAGCCCTTCACACCCCAGTAATGATCACCTACAACCTTTTCCGTCAAGCAGAAGATATCCTGGCCACACGCACCATTAAGTCCAGGGTCAGCCTTTTCGTAGCCGTTATTGATTGGACACTTTAGCCTCAAATAATGCTGACCTTGCTAACATTGATCTCTCTTGCATGTCTTGTGCATGTGATGCTCAACTCATCGATTGACAAGGATTCCCCAGGGCATGGTGTATTGGCGAGACCATGCAGACACTATGACAATGAATGAAGGAACACCAAGCAACAATTGCTAGACAGGAATGTTCCCTCTCAGTTGGGGAACACTTCATTGGTCAAGGACATTCAGCCTGTGATCTTTGGATAAGTGTCCTCCAAGGCAGTTTTTGGGATACACAATCATGCAGAATTGCCGAGCAGAAACTTATAACCAAGTTCTGAACCCATGAAGATGGTCTCAACCGTGATCCTGGGCTCACGTCACGCTACATATGACCACAGCACACTTCTGTAACTGTAAAATCTTCCTTACTGTCCTGTTTTGACACTATGACCTTGATAAATTGTTATGGTCTCTCTACCTTAATTAGTTTGTACAGTTTTGGATTACTTATTACTTTGGTTAGACCTTCGGCATGTGACTCTTATACCTAGCATGTTATTCCAGACATATGGTTTGTCTCCAGTACCACTTATTTTAAATTTTTTGTAATTATCTCTCTGCCCCATTTAATCAGATTATAGATCACCCCTTTGCTATTTATTCAGCTGTTGACATTTTTATCACACCATTTGATACTCGATCACCTGCAGACATCTATTATTCAGCCTGTCACCATTCCACTCAAACCATTTGTATTGTCTTCTGATCTGTCTGCTTATTGATCTCTCTGCCGATAAATTGTGTGCCTGTGTACTTCATTCTCACTTCACCTGATGAAGTGGCAGCACTCCTAAAACTTGTGATTTCAAATAAACCTGTTGGACTCTAACCTGCGGTCATCTGATTTCTGACCTTGACAAAATCTGCAATTGTAGAAAACTTCATCAATTGTTCAGTTTAAAATTGAATACTTCACTTTCAGACCTAAAGCAACCTTATTCCATTACTATCCTGGTGTCATTGGTGACTGATTTTACAACAATGGTAAGGCAGTCATTTCATTTTGTTCAACAAATGAAATTGGCATGAAGGTACAATGTGAAATAAAATTGTTGCATCATTATTATCTTCTTTGATTCAGCAATGAGGTCATTTCCAGAACTAGCTATGCCTTGAGTTGAAAAATGCAGTGCTGGAAAAACACAGCAGGCCAGGCAGCATCCGAGGAGCAGGAGAATCGACGTTTCGGGCATAAGCCCTTCCTTTTCCGGCACCACATTTTTCAACTCTGGTACTCCAGCATCTGCAGTCCTCACTTTCTCCTAGCTATGCCTGAACCAATTTGTTCCAGTACAGCTACAGTGCCACTACCTGACCATATGGACATTGCCTAAGTAATGCCACCTTCATAATTAAAACAAAAAAATTCCAGGCTGTCTTTGGAGTTGGCACTAAAACACTTGTGAAGTACTTTTTAAAGACTTACTGAAACTGTTACCACCAAGTTTTATTGCATATCTATTGAAAATAATTGACAGTTCAGGACCATCCCACAAGGGGCAGGGTTTTTCAGATGGCCAGGATTCCTACTTTGCCTTCTCAAGAGTCGGGAGGGAATGTATCCACAAATTGTAGCAGCTGGGAACACATTTACCAAAACTGGCTGCCGTGCTCTGAGTTAAATTGTAGGTAGGCTATGGGTGACAGGAATCACACCCGACAAATCTTACAGCTTGCATGCTTAGTGATGGGGAAATCTGTAAAATAGTGCACAGATCTGTTTGAGAAATTTTTATCTCCATTAACTTGCTTCAGTTTCAGAAACTTGTATTGGTCACTTGCATTCCATGCTGCTGTCATTAACTACCTGTGTTAGCACATTTTAGAAAAGTTCATCCTTGTTAAGAGGAACAGGAATTCAATTTAGTTCAATGGGAGTGATCAATGCAGATTTCTCATTCATATAACTATATAGCCGTAGAGTGATAGAGTCAGACAGCATGGATGCAGACCCTTCATCCAACTTGTCCATGCCGACCACATTTCACAAGCTAAACTAATCACAATTGCCTGTATTTGGCCCATATCCCTCTAAACTTTTCATATTTCTGTGTCTGTCCAAATGTTTTTTGAATGTTGTAATTGTACCTAAAGTTGCTCTGGCAGTTATTTCCATGTACGCATTACCCTCTTTGTGAAAAAGTTGCCCCTTGTTCCCTTTTAAAACCTTTCCCCTCTCATCTTAAACTTTTCCCCTCAAGTTTTGAATTGCCCTACCCTAGGCAAAAATGATTTTTATGCCCCTCATGATTTCACCCCATAACTCCTATGCTCCAATGAAACATGTCCCAGCCTATCCAGCCTCTCTTTATAACTCAAACCTTCCAGTCCCAGTAACATCCTTGTAAATCCTTTCTGCACCCTTTCCAATTTAATAATATCCCTCCTATAGAAGGGCAATCAGAATTTTACGCAGTACTCCAAAAGATGCTTCATCAACGTCCTGTACTGCGCAATATGACATCCCAACTCATACTCAATGCTCTGATGGGTGAAGGCAGGTGTGCCAAACACCACCTTCACCATCTTGTCCTCCTGTGACCCTGCTTTCAAGGAACTATGTACCTGCACCCCTAGATCTCTTTCTGTTTGACAACATTCCCCAGGGCCCTACCATAAACAGTGTAAATCATGCCCTAATTTGCCTTACCAAAATACAACTCCTCCCATTGAATTAAATTAAATTCCATCTGCCATTCGTTGGCCCTTTGGCTCAGCTGGTCAAGATCCTGTTATACTCTTAGTAAACCTTCTTCACTGTCCACTATGCCATCAATGGTGGTGTCATTTACAAGCTGACTAATCATACTTTGTATATTCTCTTCCAAATCATTTATATAAATGACAAAGAACAAGCAGACCCAGCGCCAATCCTGCAGAACACCGCTGATCACAGGCCTCCAGTCCGAGAAACAATCCTCTACCACCGTCCTCTGTCAAGCCCATTTTGTATCCAATTGGCTAGCTCTTCCTGGATTTCAAGTGATCTAACTTTATTAACCAGTCTATCATGTAGAATCTTGTCAAAGACCTTACTAAAGTCCATGTAGGCAATGTCTACCATTATGCCCTCATCTGTCTTCTTGATCACATTCTCAAAAAAAGCTCAAGCAGGTTAGTGAGACATGATATCCCATGCACAAAGCCATGCTGACTATCTGTAATCAGACTTTGACTCTCCAAATGCATGTAAATCCTGTCTCTTAGAATCCCCTGCAAAAATTAGTTTCAAAGCAAAACACTAAATACTAGAAACCTCAAGTTGTATGTTTGCTTGCTGTACTGGTAGGTTTGTTCTCAGATGTTTTGTCACCATGCTAGGTAACATCATCAGTGAGCTTCTGGTGAAGTGCTGATGTTCTGTCCCGCTTGCTGTTTGTGTGTCTTGGTCTGGTATGGTAGGTGATATCACTTCCAGTTTTTTTTCTGAGAGGTTGGTAAATGGGGTCCATATCGACATGTTTGTTAATGGAGTTCAGATTTGAATGCCATGCCTCTAGGAATTCCCATGTGTGTCTTTGTTTAGCCTGTCCCAGGATGAATGTGTTAGATTAGATTAGATTAGATTAGATTACTTACAGTGTGGAAACAGGCCCTTCGGCCCAACAAGTCCACAACGACCCACAGAAGCGCAACCCACCCATTCCCCTACATTTACCCCTTTACTTAACACTATGGGCAATTTAGTATGGCCAATTCACCTGACCTGCACATCTTTTAGACTGTGGGAGGAAACCGGAGCACCCGGAGGAAACCCACGCAGACACGGGGAGAATGTGCAAACTCCACACAGTCGCCTGGGTCGGGAATTGAACCTGGGTCTCTGGCGCTGTGAGGCAGCAGTGCTAACCACTGTGCCACCGTGCCACCCACCCAGTTGGCCCAGTTGGTCATGTCTTTTGATGGCCAGTTAGTGCTCATGTATGCTGGTGGCTAGTTTCCTACCCGTCTGTCCAATGTAATGTTTGTTGCAGACATTGCTGGGTATTTTGTACAGACTTGTGCCTCACAACCGATTTCACCTTCAACGACAAGATCTACAAACAAATCAACGGGACACCTATGGAATCATCAACATCAGAACTCTTAGCAGAAGCAGTTGTGCAGAGGTTAGAACAAACAGCCCTTCCCATAGTCCAGCCCAAGCTTTGGGTCCACTATGTGGATGACACCTTTGTCGTTACGAAACGCAACAAATTAGAAGAACCGCTTGAACACATAAACAACATCCTTACCGGTATAAAGTTCACCAAAGAGAATAATAACAGACTCCCCTTCCTTGACGTCACAATAGAACAAAAAGCCAGTGGAAAGCTGCAGACCAGCATTTATAAGAAAGCCACACACACTGACCAGATACTCAACTACAGGAGCAATCATCCCAACACCCAAAAATGGAGCTGCATCAGGACATTATTTAAATGAGCCACAACATGCTGCCAAACCCAGGAACTAAGAGAAACTGAAGAAAAACATCTGTACAATGTATTCTGAAACAATGGGTCCTCAATAAGCACTGTCCATCGATTCCTACACAGCAGACCTAAACACGAAGATACTACATGCCCAGACACACTCGCCACCCTGCCATACATTAAAGACATCTCTGAGATGATGACCAGACTACTCTGGCCCCTAGGCACCATGGTAGCTCACAAACTACCACCACACTGAAACAGCTCCGGATGAATTCAAAGGACCCCGTTCCAACAACCAGCATACACAAAATACCCTGCAAGGACTGCAACAAACATTACATTGGACAGACTGGTAGGAAACTAGCCACCAGGACACATAAGCATCAACTAGCCATCAAAAGACATGACCAACTATCACTAGTATCCTTAACCAGAAGTGCTACTACCCACCACAACAGACCAACACACATAAATAGCAAGCGGGTCAGAACACCAGCGCTTCAAATCAGAGGCTCACTGATGATGGTACCGAGCATGGGAACAAAACGTCTGAGAATAAATCTACCAGCACAACTGAGTGACAAGCTGAGCTACAAATCTCCAAAATCGCAAACTGAAAACCTGAAATTAAAAACAGCAAATGTGTGAAATAATTAACAGATTTGGCAACCTCTTTTGGAGAGAGAAAAACAGTTTAATATTTTATGTTGGTGGCTATTCATCAGAATTAAGCAAGACTGGAAATGTCACAAATTTTGAGCACATGAAAGGGAGGAGGGTGAGAAAAAAACAGCAAAAGGAGGCATTTGTGGTATGGTAGAAGGAAAGAGGACCTAAATAACTAAAGGTTTCATGGTGCAAGCAAATGGGATGATAATAGGACCAATGAAGAATGTTTCTGAATGAGCTGTTCATGGCAAGACATCTGTTCTCTGAATGTAAGGCAGTCTGTTCGGAAAGAAATAAGAGAGAAAACCAACACAAAAGGGGACCAAGATTATGAATTAAGATTATTGCATCCAGAATGTTGAAAGAGATGCTGTACTTGAAGCTTGTATTGCACTCCATTGAAACACTAACAAACCAAGGACCAGGAGAATGGAGTGAAATTAAGGCAGAAAACTAAAAACAGTTAACTGGAAAGTCAGTCACTTTTTTGTGGAATGTTCACAGATATTCTAAAAGTGGTCATCCAGTCTGTGTTTGACCACCTCAAAGTGAAGGAGACCACATTATGTGCAGAGAATCTTATATGCTAAGGTGAAATAAGTACAAGTCATTTGCTGTTTGAAAATCAGTAGGTATCATTATTGATATTATTGGCATTCCACTTTGCTTTGAATTTATTCCTTAACTTCAGATTTCATGTTCAGGAAGCATTTGAAGGTACACTAATCAAAATCAAAGTTTCAGTATTTGGACGTGAATTACATTTAACTCCAATTTCCTGAATTATTTGCATATTTTATATGAACTTCTCCAAGGTATTTCTGAAATAGTGTTGTGAAGCAGAATTAAGTATTAAACCATTAAGGCATCTACAGTTTACCACATCATCTGTAACTTCACATAACCATTTCCAGTAGGCTGTATGAACAGAGAAGAACACTTCTGCAGAGGTCACTAGGACTAGCATAAAATGTCACTCTGACTTGAGCTTGTTAAATCAGTGCCAGTTTTACTCTTGTCAAAATAAATTTTCGAGCATTTAAAAATCTAATCCTGGTTCCACATTAGTTGTTAAATAGTCCATTTTTAAAGGTCTAAAAATTTATTTTGACAAACTGTTAATGATCAAGCAAAAAATAAAATAAAAGTAAAGAACTCTGAATGCTAAAAGTTTGAAAAAAAGAGAAATTTCTGGGAAAACTTAGGTCTATAAGCATCTGTGGAGAGAAAGCAGAGTTAATAGTTTGGGTCCAGTGACTTTTCCAATAGTAGCTGGGAAAAGATGATATTTATGCTGATGACAGGTGATTGGGTCGCGCTAGTAAAGGAGTGAGCAAATGTGTGAAAATGCAGCCTAGAGAGAGTGAGAGAGAAAGAAAGATAGGCAAAGTGATGGTTGATAGTAAGGCAGGGAGGAGGAAAAGCTGATAATAGGGACAATGAGTAGGTGAAAATGGGTTGATTGTGCTGAAAGCAGCCCATGTCATGACTGGGATGGGTAAAGGATATGGAAGGTGGTGTTCAGGCTCTCAAATTATTGAACTTTTGTGCGAAGATTTGTAGCTCGGGTGCTCGTTGCTGTGGTTCTGTTCGCCGAGCTGGAAGTTTTTGTTGCAAACGTTTCGTCCCCTGGCTAGGCGACATCATCAGTGCTTGGGAGCCTCCTGCGAAGCGCTTCTTTGATGTTTCCTCCGGTGTTTATAGTGGTCTGTCCCTGCCGCTTCCGGTTGTCAGTTTCAGCTGTCCGCTGTAGTGGTTGGTATATTGGGTCCAGGTCGATGTGTTTGTTGATGGAGTTTGTGGATGAATGCCATGCCTCTAGGAATTCCCTGGCTGTTCTCTGTCTGGCTTGCCCTATGATAGTAGTGTTGTCCCAGTCAAATTCACACACACGCAGACAACAAGCAACATGAATACGACTGGGACAACACTACTATCATAGGGCAAGCCAGACAGAAGGGCAAGCCAGACAGAGAACAGCTAGGGAATTCCTAGAGGCATGGCATTCATCCACAAACTCCATCAACAAACACATCGACCTGGACCCAATATACCAACCACTACAGCGGACAGCTGAAACTGACAACCGGAAGCGGCAGGGACAGACCACTATAAACACCGGAGGAAACATCAAAGAAGCGCTTCGCAGGAGGCTCCCAAGCACTGATGATGTCGCCTAGCCAGGGGACGAAACGTTTGCAACAAAAACTTCCAGCTCGGCGAACAGAACCACAGCATTATTCAACTTGATATTGAATCCTGAAGGCTGCAGGGTCCCTGAGTGGAAATGAGTTGTTGTTCCTCCAGCTTATGCTGATCCTCGCTGGAGCACAGCAGCAGGCCTGAGACCTAGGCATTGGCCAGGGAATATGATGATGTATTGAAATGTCAGGCAACTGGAAGCTCAGGGTCACTTGTACGGAATGTAGCATTCATCTGTTTGGCTTGATGGCTCAGTAATGCTTTAATTTTGTGAATTTTATGGTTTCTAAAATATAACAGTTGCTACCATCCTCTATTGTTGTGCTTGTGTGACTGAACTGTTTCTCCGTTTCCTTGGTTTGTGGAATGACACACATTTGGCAATTCACTCCATTTTACAGAAATTACCTTTTGATCATTCTATTGCACTGTTTGACATAATATCAGTGAACATAGCTTTGTGTTTGTTGTTTGAAGAACAATAGTATTGCATGTCTGTACAAGCCTGCCCCTCATTCTTCCTTCCAGAAAAGCATTTTATAACACAAGTACTCCTGTGAATTAGATTTTGAAAATATAAATACAGCTTGCTTTTACTCATGTTTCTTCAGAGATCAAGTCAAATGAAAATCTAGAAAATTCTGACATCTTTGTAGAGTAAATCTTGTCTACTCCACAAGACTGGGAGCAAACAATGCGATTTCTTAATAAATAGTCAAAACAATGCCAAAGGTTGATTACTAAACTTAGTGATCTCGGATTAAGCCCACTCTCTGCAACTGGATCCTCAGTTTCCTGACCCATGGGCCACAGTGAAGATTGGGGACAATATTTCATCCTCACTAAAACTCAACACTGGAACCCCCCAAGGGTGTGTACTCAGCCCCCTACTGTATTCACTGTATACCCATGACTGCATCGCCAAATACCAGACTAATGCCACTTACAAGTACACTGATGACACCACCATAGTCAGTTGAATCTCAGATGGCGACGAAACAGATTACAGACGGGAGGTGGAAGACCTGGTAAAATGGTGCACTGAGGACAGCCTAGCTCTCAATGCGGGCAAAACCAAGGAACTCATTACTGACTTTCGGCAGGATGTTACTCATGCGCTTCCCCCTACACATTAACAGCACAGGGGTGAAACGAGTGAAGAGTGTCAAGCTCCTGGGAGTGGTCATCCACAACAAGCTTTCTTGGACTCTTCATGTGGACGTATTGGTTACAAAGGCCCAACAATATCTCTTCTTCCTCAGGCAGCTGAGGAAATTTGGCATGACGGCGACCTTGACAACTTTTATAGATGTGCCATCGAGAGCATTCTGTCTGGATGTACCACAACTCGGTATGGCAACTGTACCATTCAAGATTGGAAACGGTTACAGAGAGTGGTGAACTCTGCCCGGACAATCACAAAGGCCAACCTCCCATCTAGAGAATCCATCTACCAGGCCCGCTGTCAAGCAACGGCTGCCAGCATTCTCAAAGATCCATCCCATCCTGGCAATGTTTTTCTACAACCTCTACCACCGGGGAGAAGGTACAGAAGCCTGAACACATGCACCAGCCGGTTTGAAAACAATTTCTACCCTACTGTTGTTAGAATGCTGAATGGACTCACAAACTCTTAACATTCGCCTGTACCTATGTTTTTTGTTTTTGCCACTGTTTACCTATTATTTACTATCTATGCTATTTAACTCTGTGATCTGCCTGTATTGCTCGCAAGACAAAGATGGCTTTTGATGTAAATGTTAATACAGAAGATACAGTAAAGGCAAATTATGGCATTGCTTTACTTCTGATGATGTTTTATTTAAATTGATCCATTTCTTGCATGTGTCACTGCCTGCACCTCATTCTCTTTCACTCTTCCCCACTTTCTTACATTTTCAACATGACCTACATACAACAAGCAGCAGAGGAGTCAGGAAGCTGATGATCTGTCAGGTGCCTTCAGCTGAAAACATACATTCCCTAGTTGGGGAATCTCATATTCTGTTATTGTCATTTATTGTCAATGCTGCAGAAAAAAAAATGCTCATGTTACGATGCACCATCCTTAGCCAAAGTTTCATTAACATTTTGATTCTTTTGATTCTTTATATCCAACTTGTATAAGCTGCTTAAATGAATTCACACTCTATGCTTGAACATATCCTACCTCCCTGCACTGATAGATAGGTGAACGTTAAATCTCCAGAGCTATGACTGTTCAAGTGCAATACTTGTAAGAAGAATGCGATGGGTGAAGTTAAAATTTAAAATTTGCTGCTCGTGTGTAGACTGCTGGAGTCCTCTAAGGCTAATGTCTCTGATTCTTTTCTCATTGGTCTTCCCATCTTGTTGTCCTTCTCCTTCTTCGTTACCTTTTAATCTATTA
Organism: Chiloscyllium plagiosum; assembly: GCF_004010195.1. Classification (NCBI taxonomy): domain Eukaryota; kingdom Metazoa; phylum Chordata; class Chondrichthyes; order Orectolobiformes; family Hemiscylliidae; genus Chiloscyllium; species Chiloscyllium plagiosum. The sequence continues at coordinate 59,654,286 of NC_057712.1, read as the reverse complement.
GTACTAAGATTGCTACTGGGTTCATGGTTCCAACATCCAGTCTGATGTTAGTAAAAAAACAGGAATGCATGCCAAAGAGCACAATGTGTATCTGTTTGCTTTTCATTCCCCAGATGGTGCAGCCGTTGTTGCCTAATCCTTCCAACAAATGTGACAGTTTCATCTTAATGTTCACTTTTATATACAGGAGCCTGATTGACTAGTGACATCCCACCACCCTCCCACTCAAATAGAGCTACTAGAATTGTTAGTGATTCTTAGCTGCCCATATTTTGAACGGTTAGTGATTGTCTGAAGGTGATAAGGTAGCTGTTTCTACCTTTAATTCCATTAATGTTGACTGATAATTTACCTTCAATACAAAGTCATTAACACAGAGCTCATATAATCAATTCTTCTGGTTTCTGTTTGATTGCTCCTTTTGGATACATGCTGTTTTTCCTTACTAAGTGAAAACAAACCTGGGACCCTTTCATTTTGCACTTTGCATTCTGAGAATCACTCTTTCAGAATTAGATTTTTACAAGATGGTTGTACTACATTTTTAAGCTTTGATTTATTTTTCCATGTTTCCCTTTTACGGTCCTCCCCTTTGAAGTACAGTTTTCTCCACCATTATTGTTGATGGCTTTGTTGTTTCCCCTTTGATTTGATTTATCATTGTCATGTACCTAAATACAGTGAAAAGTTTTGTTTTGTGAGCAGTACAGGCAGATCATAACATACAAGGACACACACATCATAGAGTGGTTAGACAGAGTGAGGCATACAAGGTTATGGCTACACAGGAGGTGCACAAAAGCAAGATCAATATTAGATTTGAAATTAAAGAAGTCCATACAGCAGTCTGATAACAGCAGGAAAGAGGCTGTTCTTGAACCTGTTGTTACAGGTTCTTGATGTTCTGCCTGATGGAAGAGGTTAGAAGAGAGTATTACTGGGGTGAGAGGGGTCTTTGATGTTGGCAACCTTTCTGTGGCAACGAGCAGGATAAATGGAGTCAATAAATACAAGGTTGGTTTTCGTGATGGTCTGGGCTATGTACACAACATTCTGTAGTTTCTTACAGTCCTGGACAGAGCAGTTGCCATACCAGGCTGGATAGAATGCTTTCTATGGCACATCCATAAAGGTTCATAAGCGTCCTTATGGACATGCCGAATATCCGAAGCCTCCTGGGAAAGAAGAGGCATTGCTATGCCTTCTTGACTGTCACATCTACATGAGAGGTCCAGGAAAGATCGTTGATTATCGTCACTCTAGGGACTTGACGCTCTCAACCCTCATAATCTCAGTTCCATTGATATAGATAGGGACATGTCTGCCCCCTTCCTGAAGTTGATGATCAGTTCTTTTGTTTTGCTTACATTGAGAGAGAGGTTGTTATCATCGTATCATGACACCAAACACTCTATCTCCTTCCTGTATTCTGACTTATCATTGTTTGATATCCAACCTACAATGGTGGTGTCGTCAGTGAACCCGTAGATGGCATTTGTACGAAATTTAGTCACACCATTGAGTGTGTAAAGGAAGTACGGTAGGGGTTTGAATGCACATCCTTGCGGGGCGTCGGTGTTAAGGATTGCCGTGGAGGAGGTGCTGTTGTCTATCTTCACTGAGGATCAGGAAGCTGAGGATCCTTGCAGAGTTTGGAGCTGATATCGAGGTCTCTGAGTTTTGAGATTGGTTTGGTTAAGGTTAAACTGTTGAAAGCGGAGCTGTAGTCGATAAGTAGGAGCCTGATGTAGTGATCTGTATTATCCAAATGTTCCAGGGATGAGTGAAGGGCTAGGGAAATGGCCTCCACTGTGGACCTGTTTCACCAGTAGGCAAATTGCAAGGGTTTGAGGTAAGTTGGAAGGCTAGAGTTGATGTTAACCATGACTAACCTCTCGAAGCACTTCGTGATTATGGAGATCTTCTTTGTCCTTCTTCAATCTTCCTCTTTAAATTTTGTCCATTTTACTAATTCACTCAACATTGCTGCTCGTTTCCCTGATCTTACTTTCATAGAGATCCTGAGGCCCAGCTTCACTCCTCACTACAACATTCATTTCCACTACTCTTTCTCTTTCCCGAATGCATTGAATAGCCCCATTCCCCACCCCCAAATATTCAGCTCCCACGCTGTCCCTTATACCCCTATTACTTTGACTGTATCCTCTCAATCTCAGTTTGTTACCTCTATTCCTCAGGATTATTCCATTGCCATGATAACCATGCCCTTTAAGTTGCTTTTCCTTCCATTTCTTTGCATCCAGTCTGTAAACTTCTTTAAATTGATTCTCCCTCTCCCCATTTTGTGAATTAGGCGATTTATAATTTGTTATAAGTTGATCTCCTACTCCCTGCCATAGATTCATATAGCCTCCCATCTAATTACATTTTCTTGCCTGCCTTTCTAAAAGTTTTGGGTGGGCCTGGAAAATTCTGTTGGTTGTGACTATAGTGCATGCTATTCAAACACTCATCTCCAGAGGGTAGCAATGCGTAGAGGATTGATGTGCTGTGATGCAGTTCTTCTATTGTTGGGCTAACAGTTCAACAAATCAACAAGTGCTTTGCTCATAATCTATTCTTGTCAGGGAATTTTAACCAATTCAAATTCTATCTGAAGTTTTTTATAATTTGTACACCATGTTGCACTTAATGATTTTTGTTCCTTTTAAAATATCTTTTACAACATTCCTCAAGGCATTGTTTTTTTTTTGATGGGGTCGGTGCTTTTTCTGTGGTGTTTTAACAGGCAGTGTAGATTTTAAAAATCAAAATATAGGTTACTCTGAGCAAAAACAAACATGGGAGGAATGCAATGCTCAGACTAGAACTATCTGTAACATTAAATAAAGAGTGATTCACAATCTCTTATCATTTTTATTCTGTGAAGATTCATTTTGTCTCTTTAACATGAACATAAACGTAAATGTAAGCATAACCCAGTTTATACTTTTCATGGTTTTGCTAACCTTTGTGGATGGATGAGAAATATTAACATTAGTTTTTCAGCAGTAAAACATCTTTCTAGGAAAGTGCAATGTATTTGATGAAGCTACTTGGTTCAACAATGATTCGGAGATGCCGGTGTTGGACTGGGGTGTACAAAGTTAAAAATCACACAACACCAGGTTATAGTCCCAACAGGTTTAATTGGAAGCACACTAGCTTTTGGAGCGACGCTCCTTCATCAGGTGATTGTGGAGGGCTCGATCGTAACACAGAATTTATAGCAAAAATTTGCAGTGTGATGTAACTGAAATTATACATTGAAGAATTGATTGTCTGTTAAGCCTTTCATCTGTTAGAATACAGTGATAGCTTCACTTCTTTCATGTGTAAATCACAAAACACTTTTTTTAAAAGTTGCATTCTCGGTTTAGCTGTTAACAATGGTGATAGCTAGACAATATGTTGAAAGTGTTAGCCCCCTGTGTTCTCTGTCTATGACCTGATGTTTAGATTGATTCCAATCTAAAAAGTAAGATAACAGAGTTTTACATAAATTCATGCAGTTTTTGAGCCCAGAGTTCGACATGAATCTATGTGGTTTTTGAGCAAAGTGCAATGTAACTCTGAAAGTACCAAAAAAACTCACCACACACAATATATATGTGTGCATGTGGGTCTTTGTCTGTCTCTGTGTGTGTCTGTCTGCGATGGGGGTTGTGAGTGTGAGAAAGTGTGTGTATGGAAGGGTTTTGTGATTTACACATGAAAGAAGTGAAACTATCACTGTATTCTAACAGATGAAAGGCTTAACAGACAATCAATTCTTCAATGTATAATTACAGTTACATCACACTGCAAATTTTTGCTATAAATTCTGTGTTACAATCGAGCCCTCCACAATCACCTGATGAAGGAGCGTCTAGTTTCATTTCTTTCAAGTGTAAATCACAAAACCCCTTTTTTTAAAGTTGCATTCTCGGGTTAGCTGTGAACAATGGTGATAGCTAGACAATATGTTGAAGGTGTTAGCCCCCTGTGTTCTCTGTCTATGACCTGATGTTTAGATTGATTCCAATCTAAAAAGTGAGATTACAGAGTTTTACATAAATTCATGCAGTTTTTGAGCTCAGAGTTCTACATGAATGTATGTTGGACTATAACCTGGTGTTGTGTGATTTTTAATTCGGTTCAACAACGACTAAGTAAATAAAAACAGAAACATCTAGATCCATTTCGCATTAAATTAAAATCCACAAATCTTAATGTTGGAGAAAATGGGCTTTTAACATTTCTGTTAGCTAACTCACTGTTCTCCCCTATAGAATCCGAGAGATGTACAACACGGAAACAGACCCAACTTGTCCAGCTGACCAGATATCCTGAATTAATCTAGTCACATTTGCCAGTATTTGACCCATATCTCTCTAAACTCTTCCTATTCATAATTCATTCATGGATTGTGGACATCACTCATTAGACCAATATGTATTGTCCATCCCAACTTGCCCAGAGAGCAATTAAATAATTGTCAACCACATTGCTTAGGTCTGGAGTCATATGTAGGCCAGACCAGGTAAGGATGGCAGTTTCCTTCCCTAAAGGACATTAGTGTTTTTTCGACAATGGTTTCATTGGACTTCTAATTCCAGATGTTTATTGAATTCCCATTCCACTCTCTCTGCCATGGCAGGATTTGAACTTGGGTCCCTAGGACATTTCCAGGGTCTCTAGATTAATACCTTCAACATATGGTCTCTAGATTAATAGTCTAGTGAGAATATTACCAGGCCATCATATCCCCAGAAATTGAAGTCTTATGTAAGCCAGACTAGGTAGGGATAGAAGGTTTTCTTCACCAATGCTTCATTCAAAGGAACAAAAGAAATGCAACAGAATAGATTAGACCAAATGGTTCTGAGTGAAATAGAAATATTGGTCAAATGGCAATCCTGTGCAGTTATATCTATAATTTCTAGGTAATTGACTGTATACAGTTGTCTTTAGTGTTACTTGGGGGGTATACGAATGTTTGGTGATTCCAATTATTTGTACATTTATTTATTTCAGTTCATTTTCATCAAGTTAATATTAATGTCTTATTTCAGATCAAATATCAGGAAAGGATCCTAAGGTATGAGGGTGTTTAAGGAAAGGTTCATTGTCTCGCTCTTAGTATTGTTATGCACTTTTGTTGAATAACACAGCAGTATTATTTGAGCGTGATGGTTCCTAGTTAAACATTAAACAATTTAAAAACTGACCTTGAGCACACTCCAGTGTCATAGAGTTATACAGCTCGGAAACAGATTTTTTGGTCTAACTCATCCATGCTGACGAGATGTTGTAAACTAATCTAGTGCCATTTATGAACATTTGTCCCAAAACCCTCTAAACCTTCCTTATTCATGTAACCATCCTGGTGCCTTTTAAATGTTGTAATTTTATCTCCCTCCACTACCAGTCTGTTCTATACATGCACCACCCTCTGAATGAAAAGTCCTCAGATCTCTTTCAAATCCTTTCCCTCCCACTTTAAACCTATACCTTCTAGTTTTGGACTCCCCTATTCTGGGAAAAAGACCTTGGTTATTAAGCCCCTCATGATTTTATAAACCCCGATAAGGTCACTCCTCAGCCACCGTTGCTCCAGGGGAAAAAAGCCCCAGCCTATTCAACCTCTCCCTATAACTCAAACCCTCCAATCCTGGCAACATCCTTATAAATCTTTTCTAAATCTTTTCAAGTTTAACAACATCTTTTCTATAGCATGGAGACTAGAATGTGTTTTAAACAATGCAACAATTTACCTTTATAAACAGGATTTTGGCTGTAGTTTGATTTTTTAAAAGTAACTTTTGCAGATATTCCAATTATATTTACTTCCAATTTAGGATATTCTTCTGGCCCATTTGAATTGAATTTGGAAAATGATTCGCTTTGGTTATTTTAAATTGAAACTCAGTAATTCGTGATTTTGAACAGTCTGTTGTGTTAACCAGTCCATAATGTGTACTATTTCAAATGTAGTTAAAATAATGAAAGCCCATTATGATAATAGAACTTTAATAAATTCAGGGTTCAAAATAATTGTTCAAAAGGAGATTTTTAAAACCGAGTAATTTGCAAGGCAAGAAAAATGCAGCTCTGAAAAGCATTAGTTCAGACAGGTCAAATTAAATAAAGGATTTTGTTTGGATTGATAGCTTCACTAAATGGAATTTGAACTAGGGTGTGCAGATTATTAGCTCAACTTCCTCTGTCCACGATTGGTTCAATCTCGCACTTTGACTTCAGCTAAAAATAGAATTGGTATATAAAAATAGCAGTGTGTTCTCTCATTCTGCTGCTGAACATTTTACTTGACTATCAGTTCACTTGCACAGCAGCACAGATCCTGGCGTCATACAAAGTATTTGTGTTCAAATCTCATATTATTCAGGATGTCAATATTTTCACTTGCCACCTAGAGTGCAGGGGTTCATGACTTACAACAGCAAAACCTTATCAAACTATTGTCAAACCTGTCCCTCAGAATTGCATGTGTAACACTAAGGGAGTGACATCTTGGCTGGATTGTCTGTTTACAGTTTATGATTTTTTTTCAGCATTAGGAAGTCATGAATTACTCTGAATAGTGTACATTTATATAATTGTTGCAGGGAACTGCCATGACTTATTAAAATATTTGGTACGAGTCTCAAGTTTACAATGAGGAATCCATGTGTTGTGTGACAATACCCTCTTGTTAAGTGGCATAGAATTAGCACAGATCTAGTGGCATGTTGCTGGGCATTTGTAAGATCCTGTGGGCCTCAACAGAATTGTATTTTATGTTAAGCTGTAAGTTGGCTCAGAATCTGCCATTACTGTCAGACCAGATTCACTGACAACTTAAAAGGACCATGCTAGGAAGAGCATCAGGCAAACCTAAAATTGAGTTTCTAACCTGGCAAAAATACATGAGACTACATGCATGCTAAACAGCGTGAGCAATATACTTTTTACAAATCTAATTAATTCCACAACCAGTGGGACATAAGAAAGCTGGACACCACTGTCACATCCAATTGTGACTGATGGACAGATAAACAACTAATAGAAGGAGGCGACTCCAAAAATATCCCTGTCTTTAATGATGGCTTCATCCAATTGTCAAAAACTGACTGTGAAGCTCAGAAGGAGGCTCAGGTGAATTGGCCATGCTAAATTGCCCGTAGTGTTAGGTAAGGGGTAAATGTCGGGGTATGGGTGGGTTGCGCTTCGGCGGGTCGGTGTGGACTTGTTGGGCCGAAGGGCCTGTTTCCACACTGTAAGTGATCTATCTAATCTAACCACTGTCACATCCAATTGTGACTGATGGACAGATAAACAACTAATAGAAGGAGGCAACTCCAAAAATATCCCTGTCTTTCATGATGGCTTCATCCAGTTGTCAAAAACTGACTGTGAAGCTCAGAAGGAGGCTCAAGGTGGATCATCCACTTGGCAGATCTGGCTAAAGATGGATACAAATGCATCAGCCATGCCTTTTGCTTGATGTGCTGGGCTGCTCCATCATTGATAACGGATTTGTTTGCGAAATATTCTCCAGTTACTTGTTTAATTGTGCACGCCATTTCATGACTGGATGTGACAAGACTAGAGCTTTGACCCAATCCATTGGTTTGAGAATGCTTAGATCTATTGCATGCTGTTTAGTGTGCAATATTACTGTGTTGTTGTTTCACCCCGTTGACACCTCCCATTTATTAGCATGCCTGTTACTGATCCTGGCATGCCCTTCTGCACTAATCATTGAATCACAGAATTTCTACTTTGTCCAGAACTGACATGATTTTGTAAACTTTTATCAAATCTCCTTTAATTTTCATCTTTTTCAGGAAAAAGCCACAATTTGTCTAACCTTTTCTCATAACTGAAGTTTCTTACTGCAGATGCATTTTTGTAAAGTGCTTCTATACTCTCTCAAATGCATTCACATCCTTGCTGTAGTGTGGCAACAGAGCTGTACAGAGGCTCCAGATGAGGTCTTAGCAGTGTCTTTTACAAGTTCAGTGTAATGTCCCTAACCTTATAAATAAATGTTGGGCTCGCCAGCAAAGCCCACATCCTGTGAATGAATTTTTTAAAATGTGTTACATTCTGGTTCGAGCATCGTCTCTAACTAGTGTTCTTTCTCTCTCTCTCCCCCTCCCCCTCCCCCCTCGCCCCCTTTCTTTCTTGTCCTGGGTGTACACCAGTATTTGAAATTATACATGCTGTTCTATATTAATGTTAGAAACAAATGTACCGAGTCCCACCTGCATTCCCAAAAGCCATCACTGTTTACTAGACCTCTGAAGGCACCATCTAGCTAATCCCTCATTTTATTTCAAAACCTGTTTGGTGTACCAAAACTTGAATTTTGAGTAATACATGTTGTTAATTGTTGACTGGATTGAGAATTAATTCTTCTTGATAGACAGCATCATCACACTGAAAACCTCACAAATCCGATACCTGAATCAGTTGGATCCGGTCAATATTGTAATATTGTGTTATGTAAACTTCACTGGCTTGAATTTGACTTGATCCAGCACTGAATCCTGTCATTTATTTTAGAAGTGTCAACTGGAAAGAATACTACTTGCTTGTGCATTCTTATGGGGTAAAAAAGAATGCTGTTACTCAAGAAACTTCAGACATTTCTGGAATTGTCTGCATCTGTAACAGATCAGTCTTTATCATTATATACTTCGTTAATGAATTTGATCACTAAAGAGATCACAGGATTGGATTAATCTCTGCTGAATGCGTAATTCGATCACTCCTGTTTAAAAGAGGTCATTAAGTCGATTACATTAGTTTCAAAATATAAAGAGGAAAAACTTGATTGGTTCTGTATTCTTTCAAATTAGGAATCTAAAAGTGTTGAAATGTTAAATATTATTTACTAGGACTAAAGGACAATTTTATCTGAACAAATGCTCTGTGCTTAGAAAAATGAGAGACTTTTACCAAAAACAGTAACTGCATTATTTATAATCAGATTAATATTCTAGCTGGTTCTGTATCTTCTGAATAGGAGTTACTGAGACTGTCAGTACTGCATAAGCAAACCTAATTATACATACTACAATTAAGAATAATTTATCATAATTACAATCACTTTATTAAATGTGGGGAAAAACATAACTTGATACCAAACAGTACGTTTTCATCTTCCTCACAAAATAAATTGTGATAAACATATTTTAGAAGGCTTCTTTAGGGGATGGAGTTGTAGTGTGTTTTACCACATGGATTACAAATTTAATCAAAGGTTCTATCTTAGAATTATAAGTTTTTTGCATCAAATGTTTATGGACTAAATTGAAAACAATAAGATCTGCTACAGTAAGGTGATAGTGACCACCATTCAGTTATGTTTACTTTAGCAATTGAAAGGGGTAGGTATATAATACGGGGCAAGAGTTATTGCTGGGGGAAAGGCAATTACGAAGCAATTAGGCACGATTTAGGATGCATAGGATGGAGAAGGAAACTGCAGGAGATGGGCACAATTGAAATGTGGAGCTTATTCAGGGAACAGCTACTGTGTGTCCTTGATGAGTATGTACCTGTCAGGTATGTAGGAAGTAGTGAAGCGAGGGAGCCGTGGTTTACTAAAGAAGTTGAATCGCTTGTCAAGAGGAAGAAGAAGGCTTATGTTAGGATGAGATGTGAAGGCTCAGTTTTGGTGCTTGAGAGTTACAAGTTAGCCAGGAAGAACCTAAAGAGAGAGCTAAGAAGAGCCAGGAGGGGACACGAGAAGTCATTGGCAGCTAGGATCAAGGAAACCCTGAAGCTTTCTTTTGGTATGTAACCCTGAAGCTTTCTTTTGGTATGTCACAAATAAAAGAATGACTAGAGAAAGATTCGGGCCAATCAAAGATAGTAGTGGAAAGTTGTGTGTGGAGTCCAAGGAGAGAGGGGAAGTGCTAAATGAATATTTTTCGTCAGTATTCACACTGCAAAAAGACAATGCTGTCCAGGAGAACATTGCGATACAGGCTACTAGACTAGGTGGGATTGAGGTTTACAAGGAGGAGGTGTTAGCAATTCTGGGAAGTGTGAAAAAAGATAAGTCCCTTGGGCTGGGAAGTCAGGGAGGAGATTGCAGAGCCTTTGGCTTTGATCTTTATGTTGTCATTGTCTAGAGGAATAGTGCCAGAAGACTGGAGAATAGCAAATGTTGCCCCCTTGTTCAAGAAGGGGAGTAGAGATAACCCTGATAATTATTGACCAGTGAGCCTTACTTTGGTTGTGGGTAAAGTGTTGGAAAAGGTTATAAGGGATAGGATTTATAATAATCCAGAGAGGAATAAGTTGATTGGGGTAGTCAACATGGTTTGGTGAAGGATAGGTTGTGCCTCACAAACCTGATTTAATTCTTTGAGATGGTGACCAAACAGGTAGATGAGGGTAAAGCATGTGATGTGTAAGGATTTCAATAAAGCATTTGATAAGGTTCCCCACTGTAGGCTATTGCACTAAATACAGAGACGTGTGATTGAGGGTGATTTAGCATTTTGGATCAGAAATAGCTAGCTGAAAGAAGACAGAGGGTAGTGGTTGATGGGAAATGTTCATCCTGGAGTTCAGTTACTGGTGATGTACCACAAGGATCTGTTTTGGATGCACTGCTGTTTTGTTATTTTTATAAGTGACCTAGATGAGGGCATAAAAGGATGATAGCTTAGTAAATTTGCAGATGACGCTGAAGTCAGTGGAGTTGTAGATAGTGCTGAAGGATGTTACAGGTTACAGACGGACATTAATAAGCTGCAGAGCTGGGCTCAGGTGGCAAATGGAGTTTAGTGCAGAAAGTGTGAGGTGATTCACTTTGGAAGGAGGAACAAGAATAAAGAGCAGTGGGCTAATGGTAAGATTCTTGATAGTGTAGAAGAGCAGAGAGATCTCAGTATCTCTTCATAGATCCTTGAAAGTTGCCACCAAGGTTGATAGGGTTGTTAAGAAGGCATATGGTGTTTTAGCTTTTATTGGTAGAGGGAAAGTGTTTCAGAACCACGCAGTCATGCTGCAGCTGTACAAAACTCTGGTGCGGCCACACCTGGAGTGTTGCATATAGATCTAGTCACTGCATTATAGGAAGGATGTGGAAGCTTTGGAAAGGGTGCAGAGGATATTTACTTGAATGTTCACTGGTATGGAGGGAAGGCTTTATGAGGAAAGACTGAGGGACTTGAAGCTGTTTTCGTTAGAGAGAAGAAGGTTGAGAGGTGACTAATTGAGACATATAAGATAATCAGAGGGTTAAATAGGGTGGACAGTGAGAGCGTTTTTCCACTGATGGTGATATCTAGCACCAGGGCATGTAGCTTTAACTTGAGTGTTGACAGGTATGGGACAGATGTCAGAAGTGGTTTTTACTCAGAGTAGAATGGGTTTGGAATGCACTGCCTGCAACAGGAGTAGACTCACCAACTTTAAGAACATTTAAATGGTCATTGGATATAAACATATGGATGAAAATGGAATAATGTTGGATAGACAGGCTTCAGATTGGTTCCACAGGTAGGCGCAACATCGAGGGCCGAAAGGCCTATATGGTGCTGTAATATTCTATGTTCTAAGACTTTGAAAGTCCATTACAGTAATTCTGGATCATTAGAACACCTATTATTTTTCCATTGGGACAGCATATCAAGGATATATCATAAGTCACAATTTCCAGGTGATTTCAAATTTCATTGATAGTCATTCTGAAGATTGAAATGAATATAGCAAGAATTCTTTCTAATGAAGCTTAATATTTCCATTTAATGCCTGTTAAAGGGACCTTGCCTTTATTTAATTTATATTTTTAAAAATTGGGGACTGAAATGAGAAGCGGTTGTCTTTTTTTAAAAAAAAACTGGTTGAATGGGTGGCTACAGTTTTGAAAGCAAGTAACCTTACACCCACTGCAGGCTTCATGCAAGTAATGGAATAAGCAGTAATTAGAGTTACAGACAGTTTGGTGCTGAGGGGTGTATTAATGCAGCTTCTGCTGGCAAGACGTTGATTGATCTATAGACTAGTGACCAGTTATCAATGACATTGACTTTCTTTTGCTTGTGTGATTGATTCTCAGATGACTGAACAGCTTGCACCTGGGAACAAGTTACAGAGAAAGAGAAGTATTCGGCTCTTCCCCAGCTTGGGAATGGTCTCTCTATAATCTGGCATCAAAACTCACTGTAAACCTGAAGAAACCAGTTTACCTCTCCTTCAATAGTTGTAAGCTGTCACTTTCAACTGATAAGTCGGAGACATTTTTGACAGGAAGGAGAGCCATAAGATTATCTGAATAACAATGCCTGGGAACAAAGACAACTGAACTGTCTTTCCAGCTTTTTCCTGCTATTATAACCTATTTACCCGGGCGAAAGTGATGACTGCAGATGCTGAAGATTAGAGTTGAGAGTATGCTGTTGGAAAAACACAGCAGGTCAGGCAGCATCTGGGGAACAAGAGAGTCAATGTTTTGGGCAAAAGCCCTTCATTAGGAATGAGGAACCTATTTACCCAGTCTGACTGTGTACATGTGTAAGGGTGCATTTTTAAGAGGATTAGATTTTTAAGTAGCATTATGTGTCAATGGTTTATAACTGTTTGTTAGTAGTTAGTAGTTAGAGTTTAATTATTTATAATAAATAGTGATTCTTATTCAGTACAGAAATCTCGTCTATACTTCCTATCTTTCTGGGTCTAAAAGTCATATAAATTGGGAAAATTCTGCGTGCTTTTTTAAAATGTTTAACTTTTGTGAGCATGCTGCCCCAGTGAGACATGACACTATTTAACCTACAAGTTACTATCAGTCCTGTGATACCAGTTCCTCCATGTCACAGAATTAGGACGAATCATTATGATCTATATTCGCAGGCATGTGGTAGTTTCACTTTTTTTTATATTAAAACATTCAGAAGTAACTGTTACTTTGGGTGGTTGTTCCATCTTTGTTGGGTTTTCCTGTCAGAAGTTATCCCAGGGTGGCAGTGATGAAGTACTCTTGACAATTTGAGCAATGTTGATAGAAGCTATTGTTGAGGCACATAGATCATTTGCTGTCTGATAGACCTAGGAGAAGGTGAGGACTGTAGATGCTGGAGATCAGAGTCAAAAGATGTGGTGCTGGAAAAGCACAGCAGGCAGGCAGCATCCGAGGAGCAGGAAAGTAGACGTTTCGAGCATTAGCGCTTTATCAGAAATCAGGATAGACCTAGTCAAGGCTGAATCTGACAGAATTGGTTTCATTTATGAATGAGGATTACCTCCAGATTTGTTGAGTTTAGAGGTAACCTAAATTAGCCAGAAGGGCTTCTGACACAAGGCACATACTTATTTAATACTGACTGATATATTGTAATTCAGACATAGCACTGTATTTAATGTACAAAACCATTAAAACTTTGTGAATTATGCACTGTTAGCATAGAACTATCTGTATTGCAGGTTGTAGGTTGATTATGTTAGTGACAGAAATTTCCATGTGATGACTGAAAAAACGCGATAGTAGCTGAAGTAGGAAATGCAGCCCGAGTCTCATTGGGATCATCACTAATCTGAGAATTCTTGGCTCCATTTTCCTGCCTTTTCCCAATAACACTAGATTCCCTTACTGTTTAAAGATATATTTATCTCGGTCTTGAATATGGTTAACGACTCGCCCTCAACAGCCCTCTGCAGTAAAGAATTCCACACGTGCAGTACCCTCTGAAAGAAGAAATTCCTCCTCATCTCTTTCTCAAGTGTGCGACTCTTTATTCTGAGATTATGGCTTCTTGTCCTTGACTCTTCTAAAAAGGGAAACAACCTTCCCATACTATCCCTGTAAAGACCTCTATAAATCTTATGTCATTCAATAAAGCCTCTTCTCATTCTTCTACATTCCAATGAGTGCAGGCCTAACCTACTCAACATCTCCTCTACTGGTCCTTCCATACTGGTATCAGCCTACCCCCTAGTCAACCTTCTCTGGCATGCCTCCAACGCTAGTATATCTTTGCTTAGATAAGGGACTCAAAACTGTTCACAATATTGCAGCTGTAGTCTGACTAGTGTCTTGTATAGTTTTAGCAAAACCTCCCGACTGTTATACTCCATACCCTTTGAAATCCTCTTGCAATTGTCTAAGAGGTTCCAGGTTTTTGTGGATGAAAGGAGGCATTGCAGGGAAGATGAGCAAAATGATCACAGCAACATGCTACAGTAGGTCAGGCAGTTGCGGAGGGTGGGGGAGGAGTTTAGGAGAGTGAAAAGAAACTTTGGGAACAGTACATTAAGGGTATAGATAAGGTTCTCTGTAGCCAAGAGCATAAGAGTTAAGGACACCTTGTCAGAGCCCGAAACGAACTGGAATGGGAATGGAGAAATTCACTGTAATGGGCCTGGTGTTTACCAATGAGATATGTAGGCCGAAGAAAGCAGTTTTGCTTAGGGAGTGTGAACAGCTGATGTCTAAATCTAAAAATAAAACACAGAGGGTCGTGGTAGAGGGTTGTTGTTCAGACTGGAGGCTTGTGACTAATGGTGTGCCTCAAGGATTGGTGCTGGGTCCACTGTTGTATCATTTATAGAAATTATTTGAATCTCAACATTGGAAACGTGGTTAGTAAATTTGCAGATGACACCAAAATTGGTGATATTGTGGACACTGAAGACGATTATTGAAGAGTACAATGTAATCTTGATCAATTGGAGCAGTAGGTTGAGGAATGGTAGATGGAGTTTAATTCAGATAAATGAAAGGTGTTGTATTTTGGTAAGACAAACCGGGGTAGGGCCTGTAGAGACAAACCGTGAGACCGAGAGGTGTAGGTATATATTTTTTTAACATGGTGTCAGAGATGGACAGGTGGTGAAGAAGGTGTTTGGTATGCTTGCCCTCATTGGTCAAAGTATTGAATACAGGAGTTGGGATGTCATGTTTCAGCTGTACAAGACATTGATAAGGCTATATATGGAGTACTGTGTATAATTCTGGTTGCCCTGCTGTAAGAAGGATGTGATTAACTGGAAAGGCTGCCAAAAAAGATTTCCAAGGATGTTACTGGGACTGGAGGGTTTGGGTTATAAAGAGAGGCAGGATAGGCTGGGACTTTTTTTCCCAGGTGTATAGGAGGCTGAAGGTGACCTTGTAGAGGTTTATAAAATCATGAGTGGCATACATAGGGTGAATAGGCAAGGTTTTTCCCCCAGGATAGGGAGTCCAAAATTAGAGGGCATAGGTTTAAGATGAGAGGGGAAAGGTTTAACAGGAACCTGCGGGGCAACATTTTCAAACAGAGGGTGGTATGCATATGGAATGAGCTGCCAGAGGAAGTGGTAGATGCGGGTACAATTACAATATTAAAAGATATTTGGACAGGTACACAGATTGGAAAGCTTTAGAGGAATATGGGCCAAACAAATGCAAATGGGACTAGTTCAGTTTAGAAAACCTGGTCGGCCTGGATGAGTTGGACTAAAGAGCCTGCTTATGTGCTGCATAACTCTGTCATGTAAGACTGTTAGGACCCGAAAGGTTAAGTACATCTTGACTGACATCATAAAAAGTCATCTGTCCATCAGATTATAAATACTGGGAGGAGCGAAGAGTTCTTTCCGTTCTATGAGTTCTTTACTTGTTCAACAGAAGGTGCCTAGTGTTTCAGTAATTGTCCTTGGTGTGAACAAAAATAGTAACGAATAATTTAGATTAAGCTGAGCCTGATACTTGTATCTCAGATATAATGTAACTGGTTACAAGTAATATGCAGTAAACCTATTTATTGTTCATCAGAATTGAGCCTGCCTTCTGCTGAGGAATACATGTGGGTATCCTTCCCAACATGAGTGGCTTAGATTGCTGCCAACGAGAAAGATTGGTGGCAGAATCTACCTGAAACATCTTAGATGATTCTGGAGGAATCCAATGACACAATCTTTGGATTACTACTTGAGGTGTGAGCTAACTGATATTGGGTGAATAAGACAATAGTGTTGAATGCATAACTGAACATTGTGTGGCAGAAGTGGGTTGTGACTAAGGAATCAGCTACTACTGGCACTGGGGTGGTGAGAACTGTACCATTGGAACGGCCTACACTCGGGCCAATTTACTAGTGAATTGTACAGCTAGAGTGGTGGAAAGAAGTTTAAATTGAAGAATTGGGAAAAGTTTCATGTGAAAGGATGTTGGAAAGTTAATGAGAAAAGGCAAGGCAATAGTGCAGGCTAGCAATTCAGACAATACTTAGAATCACAAAAGTGGTAAAATATGAATTATCCATTTTCAACTTCAGTCATCTAGTTTTAATATCGGAGACTTTCATGAAATAAAAAGCAATTTTTAAAATGAAGAAGCATAGACCTAAAATGGCCAAAGTGATCAGCTGACGACACACTGGGGCAATCAGGGAAAACCAGAATGTATGAAATAACCTGAACTGAAATTAAAATTTTATCTACAAGCCAGTCATCCACTTAGGCACCACAGAACTCTTGTTGCCTGTTTTAAAATATAGTTGTCCAGTAATGTGCTCCTTAATTACCTACGGTTGCCTGCAACTATTCAGCTTGAGCTGCACAATAGAGCAGCAGAAAGGCCAAAATAAACTCTGTTGGTAACAGTCCTTCCCTCTCTTGAAATTGAAGCAACTGTTAATATTTTGTGTGGCCATAACCAATTTATTTTCATTAAGGTAAATACATTTTTAAAAACTATAATAATTGGACATAATAAAACTGTAAACTTTGTGATTTTTGATATAATTTTTCCTGGTTTATCAAGAGTGCTGGTTCATAAG
Organism: Chiloscyllium plagiosum; assembly: GCF_004010195.1. Taxonomy (NCBI): domain Eukaryota; kingdom Metazoa; phylum Chordata; class Chondrichthyes; order Orectolobiformes; family Hemiscylliidae; genus Chiloscyllium; species Chiloscyllium plagiosum. Next base: position 59,637,523 of record NC_057712.1, on the reverse strand, counting down.
TTGCCAATTAAAACAAAGTTTGCTGTATTTCTATAGCCGTGGCACTTTGTTCTAAAAGGTTTTTGAAACTTAGCTGTACAGTGATTGATTAATTTTTGGTTCACTAAAAGGCTTTATTTGTGACCCAACTTGGTATATAATGTGGCCTCAAAGGCTTTTCTAATGTGCTGTGGAATTTTTTAAGCCTGGAGGAGGTGCTGTTGCACACTGAACTTCAGGTTTTTTTACACACCTCTGAAGATTTTGAAATAGGATAGCTGTATAGAGCAGTCCTGAGAAGGGAGTGATGGATTTAACTGAATTTGATTAGCTTGGAATGATAAATTAGTGTTGATCTCAGTTCGTAAGTGATTACCTAAGCTGAGTGCAGTGAACCTCAGATTTCTTTTGGAGCTATCACAATTCCAGTTTAGAAATTGAAGTCCCAAGTGACATATAACTGCCAAGGTGTTAGATAGAGGGATACCAGTATGAATATATATGAATGGTGTTACTCTACCAGGGGTGTTTTAGGTAATATATCAAACCAGCTTTGTTTCTTTTCAATTTATAAAGGAGTGTTTTACAATTAATGTGATGATATTTTTACTGTGTTTTAAAATCTTTGTATTTGCATTGTAAGTAGATAGTTAGGATTATTTAATTTCATCATTCTTTTTGGAATTTTATTTGTACACAGTATGCAGAAATGTGCGCTTATGGTTCAGCAAGAGATCATTTGTATAAAACCAAACAATAAAATTATAATCTATCAAGACAGGTTCTATCTGGGATCTGACATGTCCAGTAATATCAGCTGGAATTATGACAGGTTCTGAGCTAGGAATGGTATTCAGGCACCTCAGCTGCAAAGCCACACTGACCATCTGGTATGGTGCTACTGATCTTCTAACATTTATAGGTGGGAAATTGTGAGCATGTATTCCTGGAAATTTCCAATATTTAAATCATTCAGCAAGGTCTTTTCAATTATGTAAGCTCTCAAAATTAGCTATACGTTAAACTTGCCTCTGTGTCTGTGGTAAAACTGTAATTGATTTTTAAAAAAATGACATGAAGGATTGTTTTAGTACTGCAGCACCAAGCTACAGTCATACAAGATGATTGGATCCAATCTTTGTTTCACTGAGTTGCAAGCTTCAGTCACTGTTGAGCATCACCACAGTCATGACCACAAATCCTGCTCTGTGGTGTGGGGGAAATCTATGAGAAAAGTCATTTTAATATTGCTGCAAATGCTGCATTATCTGAGGCTGCAGCTGATTTAAATGACAGTACTGCCTGCTTGAAAATTATCTGAAAAAATCTTAGGGGATAAATCTGAGTGTGTGTACAACTCAATGGATAAAATAAGCATTAGGGAGATGGAAATTATTTTGGGTCCATTTACAAGCTCAGACTCAATGTTGCATGAGCAGCATACACCCAAGCACTTCCCTAATGATTGTGAAAAGATTTTTTTAAAATGAATCTCTTGGCATAGGTTAGGTCCTATCTTAATGGATTTCAGGGCAGGATGTCTAAAGCCAGTAGTCCCCATGAACTTATCAGAAGACTAATTTCTGGTCCTACTAATTGCAGCAATGAATTTAGGGAAGAGACTTCCTGTGTGTGATTTCACTGTACTCAGTATAATTATGCATTCTTCCCACCTCCCGTCCATAAAGATTAAACATAAATATGGTGTACTGCTTTTGGCTTTAAAGCTGCAGGTTCAGTTTCACTCAATGAATGGGTGAGGTGATGAATGTCTGCCTATGTTGAATAATCTCGGCACTTTTCAGTGTGCCAGCATGAATTGGATGTTAATCAGTGAGGTGAAAGGAACTGTCTGCCTAATTGGTTGAAAGAAAATAAATAAAAAGAGATTAGTGGTTGCTGACAGATTGGCTCCTCCCTCTACGTGTAACCCAGCCCCTCTCTTACTGCCAAAGACTATTTTTGGCTGCCTTCCTATCTCACTTAGAACATGCACAATTAATAGAAGTAGGCAGAGAGAAGCTCTGCACTGTAAAGAAAAATGAAACCAGAGGTACTTGTTGCTTTCTCTAAAGATCATTACCTGTAGTTGTGTATCGCAACCTGGAATTGTAGCACACTCGTCTTCAATGAAAGTTTTCGTTAGATGGCAGGAAAACGTTGGTGATATTAAGTTTCACCAAATGATATTCATATCTTGATGGAACTGTCCTAGTGCAGACATGAGTGAGTGGTTTCTTATGGATTATTGAAGCTCTGAACTGAAGAACAACAGGGGGAGTCAGAGGATCTAAACCCACTTTGACATGGCTGACTTGGATCCTGCCAATGGATTAGACAAGGACCCTGAAATCGAACTGTTTGTTAAGGTAATGCTGTCTAAGTTAGGCCCTTCATCATGCAAGGCAGAGGGATTTTATTTAGAGTTACAGGTCTGTTCATAGAATGAGCATGAAGACCCTATACAATGATATTTCAAAATGGTGTACTGTCATATTTGTAGTTTAAACACACTGAAGTTTGCAATAAGCTTTTTATGATCACCTGTTTTTGTAATATTTGTACAACAGGTGTGTCCATTGAAACGTTGGTTTGAGCTGCTCACGAGTGACTACTGGAAAAGGTGGTGATGTCATACAGTAAATACTCATCAAAAACAATAATTCCATTTCACAATCAGTTATAAACTTGTAAACACAACAGAACATAATGTATTCTCTCCTAATAAAAGGAATATCCATCAAGCTTCTATCATGTTACATAAATTAGTCTCGTTTATCCTGCTGGCTCAAAATTAAAACTGGGATATTTTCAGTGGCTAAATAACAATGTAGTTCATTATAAGTTTACCCAGTTCTCTCATTTGCTTAATTGGAAAGTAGCATTGCCAAATCAGTAGCCCACTGAGCATAAAGATCCAAAGTTTAATCTCTATTTTTAACTGTTAACAGATCTCCATCAAAGTGAATGAAATAGACCAAATTTTTCTCCATGTTAATTCATTGTGCAGTGGCAAGAGTAAAATCAGCTAGGTAGTAGAGTTCAAAATGTACTGAGACTGCTTGAGACTGTACCTAGACACAGCTTGTATTTATTTTAATCAACCTCTTTGGATTTGTTATAACACAGCTCCAGATCAGAGACTTGAACCAGGATATACTGGTTCAGAGGTAGAGATATTGCCCTGCATTACAACTTGTAAATTTAAAAAAAAATTTCTAATCAACTTGTTTAGAGATGTTGTTACACACCCCTGGAACAGGTGATGCTTGAACTACCACTATACAGGAAGTGCCTCACTCCAGTCACATAAGTGGCATTAAGCTGTTCAGTGGTTTGGTCCCATGTGTTTGACTAATTATGTCCATGAAGAAATATGTAGAAAATGAAACTGCAACACCTCAACAGAGTGATGTCAAACAGTGAATAATAAACAAAAAGTTAATCTGGACTCTTCAGACTAAATCATCTCATTACAGGTGGTAGGGATTGAAATGCAAATTCAGGACTGATGTCAGGAGGCCTTTCTTCAGACAAAGATTTAGCAGTAGAGATCTGGTATCTGGGTAGAGTAGTAGAGGTGCAATTAACCTTTAGAATCAATCCACAACCAGTTAGTAGCAGGCACAGAGGAACTGTAATTCCATGGAATCTGCACCGTCTGAATAAGAGGGGCAAAATACCCAGAAAACGGAAAAAAAATTTAATTCCAATAAGGAGAAAAAACAATCTCTTCATTAGTCTGCCTGAGCTCTATTTGTTGAGATAAATATAACCACGTGTTCAAAGCTGCAACTTCAGACTACATATGAAATAAAAATGTAGCTCTGCAGCTTAGCAATAGGTTGCATAATTCTGTGAGAAGCAAAAGCAAGTTGAATGGACTTGAAAATCTACTTTCTATCTGTGTACCTATTAACTTAGATTTTCCATCCAAGTGACGTCAACCTGAATGAAGTGTCAGGAAAATTTTCAGGGAGCATCCTGCACACCAAGGACAGTACTGTGAGGCAGCACAGTTCAGGGGCAGCACGGCAGCTCAGTGGTTAGCACTGTTGTCTCAGTGTCTGAGGTCCCGGTTTGTTTCCACCCTCCAGTGACTGTGTGGAGTTTGCACATTCTCCCCATATCTGCGGTGGTTTCCTCCAGGGGTTCTGGTTTCCTCCCACAGTCCAAACTTGTGTAGGCTAGGTGGGCCAGCTGTAGGAAATGCAAGGTTACAGGGATAAGGTGGGGGGAGGGGAAGTAGGACTGGGAGAGATGCTCTTCAGATGTTTGGTGTGGACTCGATAGGCTGAATTCTCTGATCAGGGCCAATTAGAAATTTAGCCAATTAGAATTAGAAATAATGCCTACTCTGCATGATTTTAGAAGTCCCTGGCTGCCACATGTCTGTTGAGCGCAAAATTAACTGTTAACAGATCTCCATCAGTACATTTTGAACTTAAAATTAAAATGGTTGACAGGCATAATGGCAGTGATGTTTGGCCTTTTATTTGTGAAAACCCTTGAAAATGTCAACATTTCAATTGATTCTCTGTGATAAATTCCAGAAGATTGGTTCAGCTACCAAAGCAACAACATAAAGATAATACCAGTTATTGGTTTTTATTAATGGATTTTATTTTTGGGGTGGCATGGTGGCTCAGTCATTAGCACTGCTGCCTCACAATGCCAGGGACCTGGATTTGATTCCAGCCAAGTGTGACTGTCTGTGTAGAGCTTGCACATTTCTCCCTGCATGTGTGTGGGTTTCCTCCCACAGGACAAAGATGTACAGGATAGGTGGATTGGCCATGGAAATACACAATTACAAGGAAAGGGTAGAGGGATGGGTCTGGGTGATCTGCTCTTCAGAGGATGAGTCTGGAATCGATGGGCTGAATGGCCTGTTCCCACTCTGCAGGGATTCTATGATTTATAAAACAACAAATGAAAAAAATGTGAAGACTTGAGGAATTCACTACAAACCCTTTGCACATCCCAAGAGTGCCAACCGGTAAATTCTGGTTTGTTTTTAATGAACCAGATCATTACACTGCACCATGCACAGTTCAGTTTACAAGCAGGTTTTTCCAGGGTCCATCCCTCTTTATATGTTCTTGTGAATAAGTGTAAGCCAACTAGAGTGTGAAATTCTGAAAGCATGTTAAACACTAACGGGTGTGTAGTTTGAGTAAAACTTTCAAATTTGCTGAAGTCCACCCTAAATATGTAAGCCAGATAATAACCAATCATAATACATCTGCACTGCTGAAGGAGGCCACTCGGCCCATTGAGTCTACACCAAAGAGCATCCCATCCAGACTCAGCCCCCGACCATATCCTGTAACCTCACATTTAGCCCATAGAAATAAAAGTTGTTATTGAACTCAGTTAACAATCATTTATTAAATTAAAAAACAAAGAACTGCTGATGCTGGAAGTCAGAAACAAGATCAGAAATTGCTGGAAAAACTCAGGTCTGGCAGCATCTGTTAACTTTTATTTCAAAAATATACTTTATTCATAATCTTTATATACATACACAGTCACTTAAGCAGTTCAGTTCTGCACAGTAGCATATGAAGAAACATAACAAACAATAGAGTTTGACTGTATCCAGCAAACAAGCCCATTTCTTACTTCTACAAGTCTATATTTACATACATTTGAGGTATTGGGAGGGTCCAATAACTGAATGGACCCCGATTTAACATCAGCAGAAAGATCTTTAGGTGGTGATCTTTCCAACTGCACCTTGGTAGCAGCTACTCCAGACTTAGTGCATCCCTTAGCACATGATCCTGGACTTTGGAATGTGCCAGTCTACAAAATATGTTGAGGTCAACTTTTTTTTTGAAAAGATTGCTTTTGAAGACTGTAAAGTTTTGGGTAGACCAAAGAGTGTCCTTCACTGAGTTGATAGTCCTTACGCAGTTGATGTTTAATTCGGTGTGCGTCCTGGAGAACAGACCTTTATAGAAGAGTCCTGCATCACAAATCTACTCAGGATGAACCTTGACAAAAATGTCTGCACCTCTCTCCAGGTTTCCTTTGCAAAGGCACATTCCCGAAGGAGATGTGGAGATGGGGACAGTCTCAAATCACCGCTGCCAACCCCCCCCCCCCTTGGTGATGCCAAGAGTCTGGGCATTTGTGACGGGCCTCACAGGTAGAGCCCTACTTCTCATTATCCAAGCAATGTCTTGGTGCTTGTTGGAAGGTTCTGTTGATGAGGCATTCTGCAAAATGACTAACAGTTTGCTCAGGGAACAACCCGACAGAAACCATCCTCTCCTTTTTCCCGCAGGGTCTTACGGATACTACGTGCTGACCACTTCCTAATGGACTTGTAGTCAAAGGTGTTTCTCTTTGCAAATTTCTCATGAAGGAGAATGACAAACTGATTAATCAGATTTTGCACCTGAGAGCATTGTATTGCACCAGAACAGCAAATAGCTGATAAGTGGACAGTGGGGATTGCATACCTGATTATCCTTTTGAATGAATGAACTGACTGTCAGATGACTTCCACCTTGGAAGAAAAAATGACAGGGGAGCTGTTTGTTCAGGCAAGTTAAGTGGGGGGAAGCTGTCTGTGCTTCTTCATAAATACACCAGTCAAATGTTGCGCTCTACATTTACTGCTGTGCATCAACAACACAGTTTGATCTATTTAAACAGTGTACATTCCATGTGTGCATATTAGCCCCTCTGGTAACATCTAGGCAGTGTATAATCATGGATGACCTGTTAAAATTCAGAAAATCAGCTTGAGTTTTATCCATTTGGATTATGGAGTTAGCTGGCCTGAGATTAAGAGAAAGCATATCATAATTTGCGCAGCACTAAAGAAAGTCCTTTGCAGTCTGAATCTTGGTAGAGCAACATTGGGAATATGTATGAGAAGTTATGATCTGGCTGTAACACCAATGGAGACCATTCACCATGGCAATGTGTGTTTCAGCATGTCCAAGGCACTTGGAATGCCATAAAAATAAAGAGTGCTTGAACTGTATATACAACATGTACACCTAAGTAGATTCTCAGTGTCAGTTCAAATAAAAAGGCCTTCCGAAAATATTATTGCAACAAGTAAACACCAGTTCAAATCACAAAGTGGGACATGCACAGAAAGAAAACATAGGTGCCCATTGAATAAAAGCATATCACAACTCTCTTGCTTGGTGGCATTTGCTTTGCAACCTTCGCTCACAATGTTGGTAGAGAAAGTGAGGTCTGCAGATGCTGGAGATCAGAGCTGAAAATGTGTTGCTGGAAAAGCGCAGCAGGTCAGGCAGCATCCAGGGAACAGGAGAATTGAAGTTTCGGGCATAAGCCCTTCTTCAGGAATGAGGAAAGTTTGTCCAGCAGGCTAAGATAAAAGGTAGGGAGGAGGGACTTGGGGGAGGGGTGTTGGAAATGCGATAGGTGGAAAGAGATCAAGGTGAGGGTGATAGGTCAGACTGGAGTGGCTTGGTGGAGTGGGAGGGGGAATTGAAATGTTGAGCTACAGGGTGTTTGGGTTGGTTGGTCCGGGTGTCCCAGAGGTGTTCCCTGAAACGCTCCGCAAGCAGGCGGCCCGTCTCCCCAATATAGGGGAGGGCACATCGGGTGCAAAGGATGCAATAGATGATATGTGTGGAGGTACAGGTGAATCTGTGGCGGATCTGGAAGTTTCCTTTGGGGCCTTGGAGGGAGGTGAGGGGGGAGGTGTGGGCGCAAGTCTTGCACCTCCTGCAGTTGCAGGGGAAGGTGCCGGGAATGGAGGTTGGGTTGGTGGGGGGTGTGGATCTGACGAGGGAGTCACGGAGGGAGTGGTCTTTACGGAATGCTGATAGGGGAGGGGAGGGAAATATATCCTTGATGGTGGGGCCAAAAGTGGCCTAACCAACATTCTGTACAGCTGCAATATGACCTCCCAACTCCTATACTCAATAATCTGACCAATAAAGGAAAGCATACCAAATGCCTTCTTCACTATCCTATCTACCTGAGACTCCATGTTCAAGGAACTATGAACCTGCACTCCAAGGTCTCTTTGTTCTTCAACATTCCCCAGAACCTTACCATTAAGTGTATAAGTTCTCCTCAGACTTATCTTTCCAAAATGCAGCACCTCACATTTATCTAAATTAAACTCCATCTGCCACTACTCAGCCCATTGATCCATCTGATCAAGATCCCGTTGTACTCTGCAGTAACCTCTTCATTGTCCACTACACCACCAATTTTGGTGTCATCTGCAAACTTAGTATTCTCAAAAGATTATTAACTATGCCTTTTATATGTGTACCTTGCCTTTAAGGACTACAGGTGCTGTGTAAGTATAATGTTGTGATTCTCCCTCGCAGTAGGCCTGCAAATTGCATGCTGTGATACCAGTTCATTTGATGTAATGTCCATTTCATAACTTGTAATATGTTTTACTGTAATGAATAAGCTATCCTATGGAGTTGATCAATCCTTGACAAGCAATTGACTATTAGATCATTATTATTAATATGACAGTACTCTGAACTAAACAATTATTTGAGCTATGCATGGTCAGCTTGTGTTTTAGCAATGGCAGTATGGTGTGCTATGGTCACTTTATTAGATCTTGCATTGCGTAGGTTCACATTGTCAAGAATAATAATTTGAGTACCACAGGCACTATTGGGTCGGTGTCTCTGCTTTTAGTACATGGTCATGGATACTCCATATTTATCCAAATTCAGTGTTTCATCCAGTTTGTTTATAGAGTTAATTGGCCCAAGAATAACAGAAAGCACATTATAGTTAAATTGAGCAGGAGATTAGTACATTACACTGAGCAATTAATTTTTGAAATAAAACTTTTTTAAAAAATTGAACTAATGTTTAGTAAAGTCGAAATTAATTTATTTCCTAGGTCCCATGTAGAATTTGAGCAATGTATTTATAAAGAGGTTGCTGCAGTTGGTGTTGTCCACTAGCATTTGTCTAAATATAGCTTAAACCTATAAATATCACCCTTGCAATGAAACTAAAGACATGGGTTGGCTGAAATATTTTCCTGTGTTAGTGTGAATCATGTGTTGATCACGAAGAAAGTTATTCCCTTTTCAAAACTGTTGAAGTATCTATATTCTAAAGCTCCATTTGCATTAATCTAAAATTGTTGCTGATTCAAAGTGTGGGTACTAGTAGTGTTCAGTTTTGTCCTTTCTACCTGGCATAAAAAAAAGTTGCTTGTGCGTCCAGTTTCACTGAAATAATGACTATATCAGATACAAAAGAACAAACATAAAACTTAATTGACAATCCTTTCTTCAGACTAACCTCTGTGATTCTGGGCTATATAAAGTTGAGCATTTACTTCCACAATTTGTTTCTAAACTAAGTGTGAAAATAATTCACTGCAAAACACAACAGCAGTGCCAGGAAGGCTATGCCAAAATGTAGGAAATACTGTACTTTTACGATGCAGGGTTACTCACTTCAATACAAGATGAAATAGAGACTGAATTAGCTTCACAGTTCAAGATTCTGAAGGTATGTAGCAATCTTCATTGGCATACGGCTGTCAGTGACAATAGAATCTGCAAGGGTGGATGAAACTCCAGTTAGTAACTTGAAACATCAGTGTTTGGATCAAATGTCAATAGTGAAGAGAAAATGCATTGGAGTAGATTCAGTTCTGAATTTTCACTGCCATTTTGAACGTCATAGATATAATGAGTGAAATAGTTTTTTAAAAAATTTCTCCTAAGTTTTTTTGATGCATAACATTTTGTCACAGATTTTCCTTCCTGCATGTCTTCCTTGTCTTGGCAGAGTTGAGAGATAGCTAGAAACCTTATGATACTGTATCAGCTGACACCCAATAGCAGGGAACTTTCCAGAAGGTTTGCTTCACATGGTCCAAATATATATCAGTAATGCTACTCACTAATGGCATGATGCTGAGATTAGATTAGATTACTTACAGTGTGGAAACAGGCCCTTCAGCCCAACAAGTCCACACCGACCCGCCGAAGCGCAACCCACCCATACCCCTACATTTACCCCTTTAACCTAACACTACGGGCAATTTAGCATGGCCAATTCACCTGACCCGCACATCTTTGGACTGTGGGAGGAAACCGGAGCACCTGGAGGAAACCCACGCAGACACGGGGAGAATGTGCAAACTCCACACAGTCAGTCGCCTGAGTCGGGAATTGAACCCGGGTCTCAGGCGCTGTGAGGCAGCAGTGCTAACCACTGTGCCACCGTGCCGCCCACACTGTGGAGCTGAGATGGAGATAGAGATGAGCTGAGTGTATCAGTCACTGTAGTTTATCAGTAATGTTTTTGAAAACAACTTTGCAAATATACCTGGTGACGTAAGCAAGGAAAGCTGGTCATTTTAAAAAAGTGTTCAACCACCTTCTATTTAAGAAACACTAAGCTCAATCATGATTTGCTGTGGTTAGAAGTAAAATGTTGAAATATTTAAACATGTTGGTGTGACAGCTAATCATTACCAATGTCAGCAGCAATGTTCTCTTTCATAGTCAGAACTATGTCAATGATGACAGAGACAGAAAATCAAGGTAATGAAAGTTAAATGTGAGATTGTACAATAACAAGGAATCCAACTGAGAAGGAAACAGTAAGGGCTGCAGATGCTTGAAGTCAGAGTCGATAGACGTGAAGCTGCAAGATCACAACAAGTCAAGCAGCATCCAAGGGGCTGGAAAGTCAATATTTTGACCTGAAACCTTTCTC
>NC_057712.1:59516552-59626763 GCF_004010195.1 Chiloscyllium plagiosum | reverse complement strand
TTAGGATAGGTCAGGATGGCGATGAGGAGGGGTGGGACTAGGGCTGGGGAGGAGGGACTTTGAAGTCAATTTTGAGGCCATGGAGCTATAAGCTTCCTAGGTGAAACATAAGGTGTTGTTCCTCCAGTTTTCTTTTGGCCTCACTTTGACAGTGGAGGGGGCCAAAGATGGTCCTGTCGCTGGGGACATTAAAGTGAATGCCTGTCAGAGGGTCAGGTTGGTTGATGCATGCAGAGCATAGATGGTCCGCAAACCGGTTCCCAAGGCAGCATTTGGACTCCCTGATATAGCGGAGACCTCATCGGATGCAACGGATGCAATAGATGAGGTTGGATGATGTACAGATGAATCTGTCATATCTGGAAGGATTGTTTAGGGCCTTGGACATAGATGTGCGGGCAGGTGTTGCACTTCTTGCAGTTGCAGAGAAAGGTACTGGGTGTGGTGGAGAAGTTGATGGGGATTGTAGAGTTAACCAGGGAGTCATGGCATGATTGGTCCCTGGAGAAAGCAGACAGGAGTGGGGAAGGAAATATCTTTTCGGTGATGGGGTCTGATTGTAGATATGGAAATGTCGGAGGATGATGCATTGGATTCGGATGTTGGTGGGGTGGTATGTGAGGACTAAGGGGACTGTATCCTTGTTGGGGGGGAGGCAGTTTGAGGGCAGAGGTGCGGGAAATAGAGGAGATGCAGTTGAGGGCATGTTAATTACCAAGGAGCAGAAAATATGGTAGCGAGTTTTGAGAAGATTTCTAGCTCAGGTTGAGATTCTGGATGTAGGTTTGCTCGCTGAGCTGGAAGGCTCATTTTCAGATGTTTCGTCACCATACTAGGTAACATCATCTTTGAGCCTCCGGTTGAAGCATTGCTGATTTCTATTTATATGTTTGGGTTTCATTGGGTTGGTGATGTCATTTCCTGTTCTTTTTCTCAGGGGTTGGTAAATCAGATCCAAGTTAATATGTTTTAGATTAGATTAGATTTTTAGATTAGATTACAGTGTGGAAACAGGCCCTTCGGCCCAACAAGTCCACACCGACTCGCCGAAGCGAAACCCACCCATACCCCTACCCCTACCCCTACATTTACCCCTTACCTAACACTACAGGCAATTTAGTATGGCCAATTCACCTGACCCTGCACATCTTTGGATGGTGGGAGGAAACCGGAGCACCCGGAGGAAACCCACGCAGACACGGGGAGAACATGCAAACTCCACACAGTCAGTCGCCTGAGGCGGGAATTGAACCCGGGTCTCTGGCACTGTGAGGCAGCAGTGCTAACCACTGCTAACCACTGTGCCACCGTGCCGCCCACTCTGTTTGATAGAGTTCTGATTTATTAGGATAGAGTTCCCTTAGTCCTCACATACCATGGCACTAACCTCCAATCCAACGCATCATCCTCCGTGATTTCCACCTCCTACAACCAGACCCCACCACTAAAATGATACTGCCTTCCCCATCCCTGTCTGATTTCTGCAGGGACCATTCACTCTGTGACTCCCTCATCAATTCTACACTCCCCACCAACTTCTCCACCACACCCAGTACCTTTCCCTGCAACCGCAAGAGATGCAACACCTCCCCCCACACCTCTCCTCTCACCTCTGTCCAAGGCCACAAACAATTCCTTCCAGTTCTGACAGAGATTAACCTGTACGTCATCCAACCTCACCTGTTGCATCTGTTGCTCCTGATGCGGCCTCCTCTATATTGGGGAGACCAAACGCAGTCATGCGAACCAGTTTGTGGAGCATCTGTGCTCTGCACACATTAACCAACCCAACCCTCCAATTGCCAATTACTTTAATTCCCCTTCTCATTCCCCTAGCAACATGACCATCCTTGGCCTCCTCCACTGTCAAAGAGAGCCTAATGGAAACTGATGAACAACACTTTTTATATTCCACCTGGGAAGTTGGTAGCCCAATGGCCTCAAAATCGACTTCACCAGCTTCAAAGTCCCACCTCCCCCAGCCTTATCCCATGTCTAGTCCCACCCCTCCTCATTGCCAACCCGACCCTGTCCATCTTCCTACCCACCTATCCGCTCCACCTTTCCTACTGACCAATCACAATAATCTCCCCTACCTGCATCCACCCATCATCATCCCACCTCTCCTTCCCCCAGGCCCACCCCCATCCCTCTATATACTTCTGGGCTCCCTCCTCCTCCCTAGTCCTGATGAAAGGGTTTGACCCGAAATGTTGACTTTCCTGCTCCTTGGATGCTGTGCTCTTCTAGCTTCACATTTATCGATCCTGCTGTGAAGCCCTGTTTTTCAGTATTGTCAATTCAGTTAAGGTTTCAAGGTATTTGTTTGAGAACAAGGATGGCTATTTTAATGGGAAATTTAGCAAGTTTGGTTGTCTAACTTAGATCCAGTGCATCAAAAAACAGGGGTGGAGTAAGAAATATCTTTTGGTGGTGGGGTCTGATTGTCGGTGGCAGAAATGTCGGAGGATGATGCATTGGATTCAGAAGTTGGTGCTGTGGTATGTGAGGACTAAGGGACTCTATTCTTGTTGTTGGGAGGAGGAGGTTTGAAGGCAGAAGTGCAGGAGATGGCGAAGATGAGGGATTCCTTAGTTACTGTGGAAGGGAAACGACAGACCCTAAAGTAGGAGAATATCTGGGAGTGCTTGTGTTTCAAAGTATAGTTCTAGTGACAAAATATGCTTATTGTTTTTATTTGTTGCTTGGATGTTAGTGTCACTGGCTAGGCCAATATTTAGCCAATTTTTATTCCCATCCCTAATTGCTCTTGAAAAGGTGATGGTGAGTTGCCTTCTTAAACGCTGCCCTTGAAGCAGGGGCATCTAGAGACAGGCAAGAAATTCTGGTCAACTATCGATGCCCACATTCCAAGAGTGAACAAAAAACGTCCTTGTGGTGTTGGTACACCCACAGTGTTACTTGGAAGGGGGTTTACAACCTTTACCCTCTAACAGTGAAGGCACAGCAATTATAGTTAAGAATTAGGGTGGTATTTGTTTGGAGAGGTACTTCTCATTGATGGTACTGTTGCATCTGTTGTGTTTTTCCTCCTAGATGGGAGAGGTCACATGCTTGGAAGGTGCTGCCTGGTAGCTTGGTGAGGTACTGCGGTGCATCTTAAAGATACTGCCACTATATAGGTGGTGAAGGGTGTTTTCATTTAAGTTGCAAGGTGAGGTACTAATCCAGCAGGCTGCTTTATTCTTAATTGTGTTGAGCTTCTTGCATGTTAGAACTGCACCCTTCCAGGTGAATGGAGAGTATTCCACTATGCTCCTGACTCTCCCTTGTAGGTGGTGGAGAAGATTTGGTGATTCAGGATGAAATTCACACTGTAAAGACTATCCCATCTCTGACCTGTTTCCCTTTTGAATAAATAATTTCAGGAAAGGGGGCATGGAAAAGGAATTGAGTGTAAATTGATAAGATTCGAGAAGAGATAGACAAGCATTGAAATTTTAAGTAGAATGATCTTTGTGGATTAGTCCATAGCCTACCTTGAAATCAAATAGAGCACAAAGATTGCAAACATTGATAAGAATACAGAGAGCATGGTAGGGGATCCCAAAACTATTTGGATTGGCCTTGTCATTGTTAACTGAGAACAGGCTGTTGAATAGCTAATCTGAGAATAGAGAAATAATAGAGAAGATGCAAAGTGATTGTGTTATACTTACGCAAGGAAACCCTCTGTCTTCAATTGACTTGACCTAAGAGGAGCATGAGGAAACAGGACATGGATGAATCCATACAGGGTTAACAAGGTAATTGTTAAAGAGTGGAAGGAGATGTCATTGCTAGAGATATTCTGGCTACGATCAGACAGGCAAGAGTGGAACCAAGTAGGAGCAGTTCAGTTGAGTTGTATAACGAGGATGGTGTAGTGAATTGAAGTGAGTAAGAATTGAATTTGTTCACTGCATCAAGATTTTAGGGTAACAACCAGTGTCTTTAGTGCTGATCTGTTCATCCTTAATATATTTGTGAATTCTGCACACATCAGGAGGCATTATTTAACATTGTGGGAAATGGGCTTAATATTTGATTAAAATTGGATTGTTTTTCCAACGCACATGGCAATCTTCCTGCATGGATGTGGTGCTGGAGTCATTATTGATGCACATTGATGTGACGAAAGGAAGTATGTTTCTGGCAGGAAGCTGAAAGACCCTCAAGGGCCCTTGTCAAGAGGTCCAATGATCTCAAAAGACTGGTCAACCTCAGAGAAATACTTTTTCGTTTGGCATTTTGAACCCTCCACTGTCTCACAGCTCAAATCACCACATCCCTATCTATCACCCAGCAGTACCTCTGGCACTTGGGACACTAGCCTAACATCAGAATACTCCACTTCACCCTCACACAATGACGAATGCTTCCAATTTCACCTCCACATTGCTGCTATGTTTACTTGCACTTTTTAAAGTTCACTTGTGGGATATGGGCATTATTGGCTTGCTGGCCTTTCTTGCTCATTCACAGTTGCCCTGGAGAAGGTAGTGGTGAACTGCCTTCTTGAACCATTGCAGTCCACGTGCTGTAGGTAGACTCAATGTCCTTGAGGAGGATATTCCAGGATTTTGACCCGGTGACAGTGAAACATTGCCAAGTCAGGGTGATGAGTAACTTGGGAGGGGAACTTGCAGGTGGTGGTGTTTCGAAATATCTTTTTAGATGGAAGGGGTCATGGGTTTGGAATATGTTGTCCAAGAAGCATTGGTGAATTTCTGCAGTGCATCTTGTAGATAGTACACACTTACAATTAAGGGAGGAAGGAGTGTATATGATGTCAATCAAGCAGGCTGCAATGTCCTGGATGGTGTCAAGTGTTTTGACTGTTGTTGCAACTGTACCCAATAGGCAAGTGGGAATGTTCCATCACACTCCTGACTTGTGCCATGTTAATGGCTTTGGGGAGTCAGAAGGTGAGTTACTCATCGCAGTATTCCTAGCCTCTGACCTACTCTTGTAGCTACTTTGTCTATGTGGTGAGTCCAGTTGAGTTTCTGGTCAATGATACCTCCAGGATGTTGATAGTGGTGGATTCAGTGATGGTGACACCATTAAGTGTTAAGGGGCAGTGTATAATTGTCTCTTATTCGAGATGGTTATTTTCTGGTATTTGCATGGTGTGAATGTTACTTGCCACTTGTCAGCCCAAGGCTGGATATTGTCTAAATCTTGTTGCATTTGAACATGGACTGCATCAATATCTGTGAAATTAGAAATGGTGTTGAATATTGTGCAATCATAAATGAACAGCCCCAGTTTTGACCTTATGATGGAGGGAAGGTCATTGGTGAAGCAGCTGCAAATGGTTGGGCCTAGGAGACTCTCCTGAGGAGTTCTTCCAGGGATGTCCTAGAGCTAAGTTGACTGATCTCCAACACTACAATCAACTTCATATTTGCCAGGTCTGACTCCAAACAGTGGAGCATTTGTCCCTGATACCCATTGGTTCCAGTTTTGCTAGAGTTAATTGATGCCACACTCAGTTGAATGCAATCTGAATGTCAAGGCCTGTCACACTCTCCTCACCTCTGGAAATCAATTATTTTGTCCATGTTTGAACCAAAGCTGTACCATGAGGTCAAGAGCTGAGTGGTCCTGGTGGAACCCAAACTGAGTGTCAGTGAGCAGGTTATTGCTGAGCAAGAGTTGCCTGATATCACTGTTGAGACACCTTCCACCATTTTACTGATGATAGAGATTAGACCGATGGGATGGTAATTGGCCAGGTTGGTTTTTGTCCTGCTTTTTATGTACAATTTTCCACATTGCCAGTGTTGTAACTGTACTGGAACAGCTTGGCTAGGGGAGCAGCAAGTTCTGGAGCACAAGTCTATTGCTGGAATGTTAACTGGGCCCATAGCCTTTGCAGTATCCAGTGCCTCCAACCATTTCTTGATATAATGTGGAGTGAATCAAAATGGTTGAAGACCGGCACATGTAAAGCTGGGGACCACGGGAGGAGCTCAAGATGGATCATCAACTTGGCACTTCTGGCTGAAGATTGGTGTGAACACTTCAGCCTTTTGCACTGACTTGCTCGGCTCATCCGTCATTGAAGATATCCCCAGTGCTTCCTCCTTTGATTATCTGCTTTCAGATGCAAGAACTGTAACCTGCCCAACCCAGGCAGCCTCAAGAGGTAGAGACAGAGACCATCAATTGAGTGACTATGGCAGGACTGCATAGTCTAGATTTGATATTGGTTGTGGAATTACTTAGTTCTGTATATCACTTGCTGCTTATGCTGTTGGACACAGAAATAGCTGTGCTTGGTAGCTTCACCAGGTTGACAGCAGATTGGTAAGGATGAGGCCCAATATATTTTTCCCTCTTGTTGGTTCCTTCACCCATCTGCCGTAGACCCAGCCTAGCAGCCGTATCCTTTCAGACTCAACCATCTCAATAGATAGTGCTGCTGCTGAGCCACTGATGGTGGTGGACATTGAAATTGCCCAACCCAGTGTACGCTTTGCCATCCCCAGTGCTTCCCCCAAGTGTTGTTCCGTTTGATTCTCTGCTTTCATATGCAAGAACTGTTACCTGCCCAGCCCAGGCAGCCTCAAGAGGTAGAGATGGAGACCATCAGCACAGCATTTTTTAAATAACCTTTTCACCTAATCTGACACTCTTCATTTACAGCTCAGATATTGGCACTGTGCGCACCTTGTAAGTTCATGTTGAGTTGTGATAAGTCAGTGTTGTTATCCAGCCACGAGTGGATGGCAATCAAGCATAATACCAAATAAAAATAGTGTTGCTGTAAAATTGAAATAAAAACAGAAGTGCTGATTATACTGAGCATGTGGGGCAGCATCTCTGGATGGAGACCAAAGTTAATTTGTAATCTTTCATCTTTTTTAAAAGATGTTTTATTTGCCAGTTCTCTGGAGGCTGAGGGCCCAGGGAAGTTGATGGGGCAACATGTTGATCAACATGGAGATTGAGACACTGGATGTTCTGATTGTACTGTCAAACAGCTGTCAGTCATAAACTAGGTGCATGAGGGAGAGTGGCACCACCTTTACAAAGGGCATTGTGGAGAGTTTTAAAGATCGGCAACCTATACTTGATCTCCCTATCATGCTACAGTATGCAGGGGAACCCTGTTGTTTTTATTTAAGCAACATTCCTCTTAAGCATTTTTATGGACAGGTTGCCTAATCCTCCACCATCCCCCTATGAGAATATGGTAGCATTCTGATAAACACACCAAAACACCTTTTAACATTAGCTTTTTCAGACACTTTCCTAGTAAGAAGATAAATTACTATGAGTTTTACTTCTGGTCCATCAGAAGCCTGACCCAAACATGTATTTATGTAGTGTCTTTTGTGACCACTAGATGTCTCACTCCACTTTCCAACCAATGAAATACTTTTTGAAGTGAATTGATAATGTTGGAAATATGTCAGCCAATGGGCACACAGCCAACTCCCACAATGACCACACAGTCAGTTATAGTGACAGTAATTGAAGGATAAACATGTTGATCAGGTCATTGGGATACCTTCCTGCTGTTCTTTGAAACAGTGCCATAGGCTCTTTTACAACAATCCAAGCATTTTAGAGTCCTCACTGAAAAGCAGCATTGCCCAGCACTGCACTAGACTGTCAACCTTGACTTTTTGTCCCTGGAGTGGGACTTGAACCTGGAATCATACGGTTTAGAAGGAGTGTTACCAACTGAGCACAGCTCCAATAACAGAACTGGAGAATCTATCCGGTTGCTTCATACTACTTTAATCAAGGGTGGATAATACAGAGATTTCCACACCTTGTTTGTTTGATTTTTAGTTCTTCTAATGACACATTAGTTGGTTGGGACATAAGACATCAGGTTAATACTATTTCCATGTACTTGTGTGCTCACAGGGGTACTGAAAGGTAGGTGGGTAGCAGGCCGCAGTGTTACCTCTATGGGGATCTGTAGCAAACCTGCCACTAAAAGCAAATGAGTATCTCACAAATGAACAAATTCTGCAGAGATTATGAAGCAATAATATAGCTTGGTAAACTAATGGAGCGTTGAAGCAATATGAACCTCTGTATCCACAAACACTTAAACTGTAGAAGGAATTAACCATTTTAACAGCTTCTGATGTCCAAACTGCAGCTATTGCTGATATACCTGATGCAACCAAAGCTATGTTAGAACAACTATAATTGGCAGCAGTATTTATGCAGTGACACCAGCTGAAAGTACACATTTGTCAAAATTAAGTCAAGACAGGATTAACTGGTCTATGTTTCTCACCCTGCCATATAAATATTACCATATTGTCAGGACTGACTGCTAGGTAATGGGTAACTAGTCTTGACACTGTAAGACCTGTGGTGTCCATAGAATTGTATCTGATTTGATAATAGACATCTCCAGAGGAATGGGAACAATGTTTATAAATTGCAGTCACAATGGACCAAATTTTGCTTCCTAAGTTTGTATGCAGCTGGGAGTTTAAAATCTGCAGAAATTCAAGTAGGAAAATAGTTCCAATCTATTAATATCTATGATTAATTTGATGGAGGTGGGGGAGGGTGAGAGTGGTGAGAAGAGAAATGTATTACATATTAATACCTGGAAAAGTGCTGGAGTAGTGGTATTGTCTCTGGATGAGTAAGCCAGAATCCCAGGTGTAATGCTCTGGGTGCATGGGTTTGAATTTCACCATGATAAATCAATGATTCTGAAATAAAAACCTAGCCTAATGGTAACCATGAATCATTGTTGTAAAAACCCAACTGGTGTCATAATGTCCTTTTAGGGAAGGAAATCTGTCATCATTACTTGGTTTGACCGACCTGTTGTTCTCTGAAGTGGCCCAGCAAGCCACTTAGTTCAAAAGCAGATAGGGATAAGTTATTAACGTTGGCCCAGCCAGTGACACCCACATCCCATGAATATTTATATATTTTTTAAAATCACATAACTAGAGCAAAATATCAACACAGTTTCCACGCATATTAGTAATAGTTACATTGGAGAATCCAAATTTTAGGTGCTGTAGATGTATGCGTGTGCTAATAATGTACACCAGTCATCTTCCACTCTATTCATGTGAATCTGTTTAAATCTATTCTTTTTACCCTAAACGTTTATCTAGAATCCCCTTAAGTGCATCTATACTAATTATGTCACCTCAGCTACTCTGTGGCAGTCAATTCCATCTTCTAATCACCCTCTTTCTTAAATTTAGTGCACATCCATATATTTTCTGAGCTTCCTGAAACCCAATGTGGATGAGAATGCACCTGCTATTGAGGGGTGATTTAAAGATAAGGGGTAATATTCAGTGCATACAATATTAAACCTACAGCTTTATTAATATTGGATCAATAAATTGAAGACCTCAACAGATATCAATAGATATCTGGCGAAGAGGAATCAAAGATCTTCAGAATGATTTTATTGAGGCAATCAGACTGAGGTAGTGACAGTTGGGAGGGGATAGATAACAATGGTGGAAAAGTGTCTTGATTAGTTTCTATGGGAGGGAGTAGTGGTGAGGATCAGGGCAGTTGTCACAATTGATGGCTGAATTGGGAGAAGCTCTTGCATTCCTCTCAGCTCCATATTCAAATGAACACTTCATAAATAATAGAATCCCTATAATGTGGAAGCAGGCCCTACAGCCCAACAAGTCTACACTGATCTTCCAAAGAGCTCCCACCCAGACCCATCCTATACCCGTAACCTCACATTTGCCGAAATAAATCCTTGGACACCAAGGGCAATTATTTTGCGTGGCAAATACACATAACCTGCACATCTTTGGACTGTGAGAGGAAACTGGAGGACCCAGAGGAAACCCATGTAGACACTGAGAAAATGTGCAAACTAACAAAAACAGTCACTCAAGGCTGGAATTGGATCCAGGTCATTGGTGCTGAGGCAGCAATGCTAACCACCATGCCACAGGGTTGCCTCCTTACTGTGTTTGTTACAGTCTGCAGCAGTCCTTTTTAAGGTCTGCCTGTCAAGCCACAGGTAGGGTATGGTTATCCTGAATGCAGCTAAAGTAACCCAATATTTCAGAGGAGGCTTCAAATAGTCATTAGGTTATTAACATATTTAACTAAAAGAAAACGGTACTTGCATGTATCTTTGAAGCACCTTTGAAGACCTTAGGATGCCTTTAGATGCTTAGAGCCAGTGAAATACATTGACAGGGATCACACTTTAAACGTGAGGGTTAAGGTATCTGCTTTAAGCATCTCGACACCTGATTTTTCCTCTCCATTTGTCCACCCCAAAATGACAGGCACTCATGGCTCAATAAGGATGTGATTTCTGTCTTACTATGTCAGAAGCTTAGGAGCCCATTTCTGCCTGAAAAGGAAGCATTGCATCTTAGACAACCTTAATCTTGTTCTGGTTAATCCATTTTTGATTTAAACTTGATTTATTATTGTCACATGTACCTAGGTACAGTGAAAAGTTTTGTTTTGCATGCAGTACAGCCAAATCATAGCATACAAAGTGCATTAGAGTAATAGAACAGACCAAAAGAATATGATGTGATGGCTGCAGAGAAGGTATACAAAAAGAAATCAATGTTGTATTTAAAATTTGAGCGGTCCATTCAGAAATCTAATAAAAGCAGGGAAGAAACTGTTCTTGAATCTGCGTGTTGAAGCTTTTGTATCTTTTGCCCAATGAAAGGGATTGAAAGAGGAGGTAACCAGGATGAGAGGGGCCTTTGATTATGTTGACTGACTTCCTGAGACAGCGAGAAGTATAGATGGAGTCAGTACATGGAAGGTTGGCTTGAGTGATGGACAACTGTGTTCACATCTCTTTGGTTTATTTATGCTCCTGGACAGAGCAGTTGCCATACCAAGTCAGGATGTGTCCAGATAGAATGCTTTTTAACGTGCATCTATAAAAATTGGTAAGAGTCTTTATAGACATGCCATATTTCCTTAGCCTCCTAAGGAAGTAGAGGCGGCGTTGTGCTTTTTTAACCATAGCGTCAATATGGATGAACGAGGACAAATTGGTGATCAGTACTCCTGGGAACTTGAGCTTCTTGACCATCTCCACCTCCGCACCATTAATGTATATAGGGGTGTGTCTGAAGTCAGTGACCAGTTCTAGAGCGATTGTTATTTTTACATCATGTCACTAAGCATCTACAGTCGGTTCTGCTATTACATGTGTTTCTTCAATGCAAATTTGTTATAATGTGATTGAACAACTTACACCATTATTTGTAGAACACGATATTTCCTTAATTGGCTATAATATGATTCCAATCCCATTAAATGGTGCTGCTATTATGCAATTTTCTTATAACAAGGGATTGCATGGGAATGGAACTATTGTGTTATATCAGACAGACTGTACGTCTTTCCTGTATTCTGTTTTGTCGTTGTTTGAGATCCGCCCTATAACAGTGGTGTTGTCAGTGAAATTGTAGATGGAGTTAAGATGGAATTTGGCCACACAGTCATGCGTGAATAGGGAGTATAGAAAAGGGCTGAGTAGGTCTTGGAGTTTGAAGATTAATTTGGTTGGAGTTATGGTTTCATCTTATTTTCATTTCATTCCACTTTTCTCCAATGACTCCAGGCATTAGCCTGATCAAATTTTCAATTTGGTGCTCAGCAAGGAAATTGTAATCATACATCATGTTACTTGAATTCACAAAGCAAGGCCCTTTACTAATAAATATGCTGTGGAACAGTCAGCATGATCTAGACATGTCTAGACATGTTTGATTGCTAGAAACCTAATCAAAGATTTAACTATGGAAACATAAACAAATACCTGCTTTTTGCATAGCAATCTAATTAATATGAGAAACCTTGTAACTAATGGGAATATTGAATTAACATTACCTTGGCACTCCTCTGGACAATGCCACTTGATGGTAGGATAGCATTAGTTCTGCTCCCATTTATATACATGAAGTACTCCAATAAACAATTTGATCATAGGCTTATTCATTAGTGTTGGTGTGTTCATGGTCAAATGTTTGTTTAATTTTGAAGAAGGAGTTATGAGAGATTAATAGACTTATTCTTCTGGTGACTATCAATGTGATAAGTGTTAGCAGTGGGAAATGAAGCAAGTTTGTTATCAGTGCTTATGAAATAAAACCCCGCAGTAGGATTTCACAGCTTTAATCTCTGAACAGCACTTCACTAACTGAAGTTGTTTCATTTCTGTCCTGTGACCTGAATAAATGGAGTAATAGATTAGCATTTATTTTGTGCAGTAGTTTCATGCCTTACAAATTAGATTGCACGCCTAACTTGTTCCTTGGTTAGAGGTCATTCCGTCAAAGTGCTGTTATGTGATGAGTAAGATGTAAATGAAGTTGCAGGCCAAATTAGTTTCATCTGTCTTAAATGCACTTGCATTTTGCTGTCTTACTTTTTGATTCCAGTAGAATCAGTGTTACAACAGAATTTGTACACCACATTGAGGTTTGCCAGTTATTGGTTATTTCCTAGATCTTTCACCATTTGGAGTATGTTGTGTTGAATTATTGCACTGTTCTCCGTGTTATTCACTTGATGAAAGGCTCATGTCAAACCTAACTAATAAATATTGAATATTAGTAGTCACTTGACACATTCCATTTGGCTATTGTTGGGTTAGTGATCATGCTGCATTATTTGTTATTAAAATGTTGATGTTTTCCTGAATGAATGTTACTTTGATAAGAGTAGTTGTGAGTTGCAACTTTCGCAACTCTGGTTTGGGTAGGAACAGTGGAAAGATTTTAAGTGAGCTCTACATTCCTCACTATCCTGCAAATAATTTTTTTTTTGCCTGAAGTTAACACAATTAAATTAGCCATTATTGTTATGATCATAAATAAAAATATACTACAGTAAAATGAATGCTGACGTACAGAAATCCAAAGCAGGATGTTGTTAATCTTGAAGGCTCTATGAGTGTAGTGTTATCACATCTCCCTATTTAAAATCAAAGTTAAATCACAGAAGTGATTTTAATTAATAAATGTTTAATAGAACGCACATAAAAATCTTGTATTAAATAAACTGAATACCAGTACATGCAAATATTTAATTTGTTTGATGTCATCAATGAGAAAAAAAATTAAATTTTAAGACCTGACAATCTCCGCTCAAAAATGAGAGGGGAAGAAATCTTGCTCCATTCCTACCATCATGGTGGCAGTGACAATCTTCCATCAATCATCAAGTCAGAGTTATACAGTATGGAAGCAGATGCTTCAGTCCAACTAGTCCATGCCAACCATGTTCTCAAACTAAACCAGTCACACCTCCTTGCTTTTGACCCTTTTCACTCCTGTACTTATCCAAATGTCTTTCAAACATTGTAACTCTATCTGAAACTATCACTTCCTTTGGCAGTTCATTCCATACAAAAACTATTTTGTATTTTTCAAAAAAAGGTTGCCCCAATGAGCTTTTAAAATCTTTCTCCTTTCTCTCTCACCTTAAAAATATGTCCCTGAGTTTTGAAGTCCCTCACTTTAGTGAAAAGACCTTTGGTATCTATACCCCTCATGATTTTATAAACCACAACCTCCTGTACTCCAGTGCAAAATGTTCCAGGCTATTTTTATAACTCAAACACCCTCCATTCATAGTACCATCCTGGTGAATCTAATTTGAACTTCTCCAGTTTAATAATATCCTTCCTATAGCAGGGTGGCCAGAACTGGTCACGGTACTTCAGAACAGGCCTCATCAACGTCCTGTACAACCTCAACGTGATATCCCAGCTCCTAAACTCAGAAGGTCTGAACAATGAAGGTAAGGATGCTAAATGCCTTTTTAACATCTTGTCTACCTATGACACAAATTCCAAAGAATTATGTGCCTGAACCCTTGCATCTCTCTGATCTATAACATTACCCAGGGCCTTACCATTAATTGTATAAGTCCTGCCCTTTGTTTGTTTTACTAAAATTCAGTTCCTTGCATTTATCCAAATTAAATTCCAATCTGTCACTCCTCAGCCCATTACTCTAATCTCTTTATAATCTTAGATAAGCTTCTTCACTGACCACCAATTTTGGTGTCATCCACAAACTTACTAAACATGCCTCCTATATTCTCATTCAAATAATTTATATAAATGACAAACGAAAGTGGACTCAATACTGATCCTTGTGGATTACCACTGGTCACGGGCCTCCAGGCCAAAAAACAACTCTGCACCACTGCTCTCTGTCTGCTAAAACCAATATTGTATCCAATTGGTAACCTCACTCTGAATCCCATGTGATCGAACTTTACTAATTAGTAGGGCCAAACGGATTAAGACTAATAATTTCATATAATTGAAATTCAACCTCGGCCAGGGAGAGATCATAGAAGTAGGTATAGGAGTAGGCCATTCAGCCCTTCGCATCTGCTCTGCCATTCATTATGATCATGGTAGTTTGATCATTGTTACCTACCAGTGTAAATCTTTTCAGTCATAGGATTTAATGTGATAATTCTGAGGAACTATTCAATATATTTTTAAAAACTGACAGGTTTAATTATGAAGATCATCAGTTGCATAATTGCATTCCTCATTTTTCGTGGTGTTATCACTTTGGTGTGTTTCGTCTCTCCATGTTACAAGCCTTTCATTCAGTTCTGAAATAGTGTCAGCACCTGAATTGTAAATAAGTCAACTTGCACCAAAGATGCTGATTGACTGTTTCACTGTTTTTTTTATATGCCAGGCTTCTAATATTCAGTATTTTCTTTTTAATTCCACTATCATCTGTTGTTTACCTGAGGTATGGAGATTAAGACCTTTTCTCTTTTTGCTATTTGTCGAGAGGCAGCTTAATCTAATGGAGACAATGGAATTTTCATAAATATTTCAACTACAGTAGTGAGTTTAAATTTCAGCCTTGGCTTTCACCACCTGTCTCACATTTATAACTTGTAAAGGACCTTCAGTGCTCTTGGACAGAAAACAGAGTGGAAATTTGGCTCCGATTTACTTTACACAACAAACATCATTACTACTTTACAGCATTGAATTGTAACGCATATATACTTTTAAGAATGACAGTAATTGAGCCAAACCTATTTCAAAATGTCTTGTCCATTATCAGCTTCATGACAAGCATAGTGTGACTGACAATATGACTATCACCATTGAAAATGGAGTTTTGGGGGTGGGTGGGAGGTATGGTAATGAAAGCTGATGGTGCACTGGATTAGCAGATTACCTTTTATGCTCAAATTCTTGGGGTCAAATTCAATGTAAATTGATGGAATGGAAATCTTCTTGGTCCTGTGGCTAAATATGTTTGTTATGAGGCGGTATAGTCTCTGTCTTGGCAGAGTTAGAACTCTCTCTTCCATGGACAGAGGATTGTTGGCCCATAATTCTTGAATGTATAATCTCACTGGCAGGCTAATACTACACTGAGGAAGTTCTACGTGACCTGGTTATTGTTGTTCAGATGTATTGTTAATATTAGAAATTAGGTGATCCCCCAGGTGGAAGTAAAACATCTTGCACCATCATTTAGAGCAGAATAGAGGCGTTCTCCTGCTCTCTTGACCAATATTTATCTCTCAGCCCAATCCTGTTGGCAAGAAGGCAATGTCATTATATCATTGGGCAGGCCACAGCTCCAGCCTATCAAATATCATGTGGTTCTGAGGCCAGATAGCCATGAGGAATTTAGGTTGGTGAAAGTGATCATGGTACAGTGGTTCAGCTCCATAAAATTAAATTTACTTGCACAATGTTGATGCCTCCCCCATTGTGTACCTGTAAAATTAGGTGGAAAAAGCTCATCCCCCTACTCTTTCCAGTAATTTATTGCCATTGCAAATGTAGCTCAAATATGTTAACACATCATAATAAGAATGGTAACTCAGTGATTGTATTCTTGGACCATGAATGGAAGAGCCTTGGGAAAAGTTGGTATACAGAGAGATCTGGGAATGCAGGTCCATTGTACCCTGGGGGTTGCTGCACAGGTGGATAGAGTGGTCAAGAAGGCATATAGTATGCTTGCCTTCATTGGACGGGGTATTAAGTATAAGAGCTGGCAAGTTATGTTAACATTGTATAAGACATTGGTTCAGCTGCATTTAGAATACTGTGTACAGTTCTTTGTACAGTACTGTGTACAGTACAGTTTGTGGACGCTTTGGAGAGGGTGCAGAGAAGGTTTACGAGAATGTTGCCTGGTATGGAAGGTGCTAACTATGAAGAAAGGTTAAGTAGATTAGGTTTTTTTCATTGGAAAAAAGGAGATTGAGGGGGGACCTGATTAAAGTTTATAAACTGATGAAGGGTATAGACCGGGTGGATAGAGACAAGCTTTTTCCCAGGGTGAAGGATTCAATAACGAGAGGTCACGCTTTCAAGGTGAGAGGTGGAAAGTTTAAGGGGGATACACGCGGCAAGGTGGTGGGCGTTTGGAACGCGTTGCCACCAGAGGTGGTAGAGTCAGGCACTGTCGATTCATTTAAGATGCGTCTGGATAAATGCATGAATAGAAGGGGAGTAGAGGGATATAGCTACAGATGGTTAGGAATTGACCGACAGTAGACAGTACATTTGGATCCGCTCAGGCTTGGAGGACCGAAGGGCCTGTTCCTGGGCTGTAAATTTTCTTTGTTTAGATTACTTACAGTGTGGAAACAGGCCCTTCAGCCCAACAAGTCCACACCGCCCCGCCGAAGTGCAACCCACCCATACCCCTACATGTACCCCTTACCTAACACTAGGGGCAATTTAGCATCTTTGGACTTTGGGAGGAAACCGGAGCACCCGGAGGAAACCCATGCAGACACGGGGAGAACGTGCAAACTCCACACAGTCAGTCGTCTGAGGCGGGAATTGAACCCGGGCCTCTGGCGCTGCGAGGCAGCAGTGCTAACCACTGTGCCACCGTGCCGCTCTCGACTTTTGTTCTTTGTTCAAAAGTCTAGATACTTGACAAATAAACTGGAAATGAGTTCAATTCCCACCAGGACAGCTGAAGAACTTAGGTTCTGGTAAATACATCAGGAATAAAATGCTAGTATCAGTAAATGGTAATTATGGCATTTCTGGGTAGAAGCATTTGCCATCATTCGACTTATCCTTGACTACTGGTCTAGTTGGTTTACCATGATACAGATACAACCACTAGTAAGTCTTAGCAAGAGTCCCTTGTGTTAACAGGTGCAATTTATCACATGATAGCAATTATGTATAAGTTACATTAGCTAGCTAAATATTATCCCGATAGTCTTTGGAACAGATGTCACATCTGTCAGTTTCAAGATCCAGACCTATCTCCACATTTCCCCACCTATAACTGTATAACATTATCAGACTGAGTGGAGCCTAATGCAGCCTAATGAAACATTAATTCCTTCAGAACCACTATCTTGTAAACAGTTATCATGAAGCTGCCACATTATTCTAAAAACAGTCTGATTCACGACATGACCATCATGGAAGGAAATCCTTTGTTCTTTGATCTGGCCTACATGGGACTTCTAAACCACAGCAATATAGCTGACTCTTGGGTTCTCTCAGAATGGTCCAGCAAGTCACTCAGTTCTATCAATACAGTTATAGGTTTCAGCCACTGCCACATCCAGTCAATTTGATCCTGTAAAGTCTGTCTCAATAACTCATGAGAACCTGTGCCAAAAATCAGACAAAACTATACCACACATTAGTGAAGCATAGCTTCAAACACACACAACATCTTACTTTAATCTAAAAGATGATTTATCATTAGAGACTATTCAGATGTCATATCTGCATTCTGGTACTCAAGGTTCCTTGTATCAATATTTGATAGTGTGAAGTGAACACCAGACATTTCTGCATAATAAGCAACAGCAGCATATAGGAGCTTTAAAAATCTCTTGGTCCTTCACAGGGACATTATACAATGAAGTCTGACACAGTTACACAGGAAGTATTGGGTCAGATGAACAAGACAAGTGTTTCAGGACAGTGGACTATAGAGGTGGAAATATGTAGGGAGGGTATTCAAGAGTTTGGGTCCTAGGCAACAGAACCACGGCTACAAGTGGTGAAGTGATTAAAATCAAGATATACAAGACTCAAAATTAGAGTAGCAAGGATATGCCTGAGTTATGGAGTTGGAGATTATGGAAATAGGTAAGGATGAAGCTGTGGAGAGATTTTAAAACTAAGATGAGGATTTTAAAATCAACATGTTGTCCAGCCAATAACCAATATAGGTGTCAGCGAGCCCAGGAGTGATGAGGAGGATGGGAATGGAGAGATGGAAATGAAGACATGGGCAAAAGATTTTGGATGGCCTCAAATTTATGGAGGATAGAATATTGGAGAACAGCCAGTAGTGCCTTGTAGTAGTCATCTCTAGAGGCAACAAAGTCATGGATGAGCATTTTAGCAGTAGATGAACAGAGGTGAGCAAAGTCTGTTGATAATATTAGGTGAACATGGACAATATTAATGATGACATGAACATAAGATTGAACCTTATTATGGGATTAAATATGACACCTAGGTTGGAAATAGAATGACTTAATCACAGCCAGGTGTCAGGTGGAGGGACGAAGCCAAAAACCATAGGCCTTTACATTGGGGACTGAAGTAAGAGTGAGTTTGTCTTTTAACCTTCCATGTGAAATGTTTTGTCAGCCTAACATCTTTGAGATAGCACTTTCTGCTGTGATAACTTAAAAAGTTATGACACAAATGACTAAGGGAGGTGTGCTATGACAGTTCTGTGCAGAATGGAGGATGTTTGAATACATAGATTGATAATTGGTGCTAAGGACACTTTTTATTAGTTTTTTTTGATCTGTCGGTATTCTATGTTAGTGTATTAAGACATGAGAACCAATGGTTGCATAGCATTGCTATTGCTATGGCAATCACAGTGATCATTAAAACAAATAATGTGGAAGTTCAGGAGCAGTATTCAAGTGAAAACAACAAACTGCAAACCTATGATATGTAACTGAGAAGAATAACTAAATTTCAGCAGCCACATTCCTATCAATCAGAATACTTTGCATTATACTACTATGCAATTTTAATTATATTGGGATTATGTTTTTGCTCCTAATATTTTGTTGAGATTGCATTTGATTCCTTTATGATAGAATGTATACCAAATCAATAAATTAGGCCTATAGATTATTTGCAAGACTTTTGTTTTCAGCCTCCGGTGATATACAGTCTTTGGGGAGCTAAGGTATCAGCTGTTCTTCAACAAATAGTGGAGGATGTTCTAACAAAGACCCAGCTGTTCTTTATTGACAGAGAATGCAAAGACAGATAGAATCTGTAGTTAATATAAAAGCATAGTAGTTATTTTGTTATCACAAGCAACCTCTACCACACAGTTCATTTGAAACCAGAATAAAGACGCTACATTTACATCCAAACCGAAAGGAACTGCATTAGGTTTTGAGAAAATAATGTATTGATAGTGACACTTTGATAGCATCACATTCTTTGGATGAAAGTAGATAGGACTGGAATGGGAGAGGGAGCCCAGAAGTATATAGGAATTGGAAGGTCATGTTGCAGCTCATATAGGACATTGGTTAGGCCACTTTTTGGAATATTCTGTACAATTCTGGTCTCCCTCCTATCAGAAGAATGTTGTGAAACTTGAAAGGGTTCAGAAAAGATTTGCAAGGATGTTGCCAGGGTTGGTGGGTTTGAGCTACAGGTAGAGGCTGAATAAGCTGGGACTGTTTTCCATGTAGCATAGGAGGCCGAGGGATGCTCATATAGAGGTTTATAAATAGACAAGGTATTTTCCCGGGGGGGGGGGGGGACTCCAGAAATAGAGGGCATAGGTTTAGGATGAGAAGGTAAAAATTTGAAAGGGACCTAAGGGGCAACTTTTTCACACAAAGGGTGGTGCTTGCATGGAATGAGCTGCCAGAGGAAGCGATGGAGACTGGTAAAATTACAACATTGAAAAGGCATCTGGATGGGTATATGAATAGGAATAGTTTAGAGGGATGTGGGCGAAGTGCTGACAAATGGGACTAGATTAGTTTACGGTATCTGGTTGGCATGGATGGGTTGGACCGAAGGGTCTGTTTCCATGCTGTACATCTCTATAACTCTAAGTGTATATCAAATCTGCAAGTTACAGGTCTTTTGTGTGCTGCTGTTCTTTCCATTTGAAGTTTGAGCCTACTGATGAAAGTATTGGGACCAATAACAAAACTGTTTGAGGAGCATTCAGCTAAGTTTACCTTTCTGACTTAGAAGGCAAGAATTTGAACATGTTCAAATGAAGCTCAGATACTAAAGGTTGCTTGGCATTTAGGAAGGAATCTCCTTCTGTATTTTTGATATGTTAATATATGATTACAAGGAGCAAACTAATAGTCTATTAAAAATGGATTCCAGTATTAAGTATTTTAAAATAAGTTATTATGAATAACAGAGCATGAGTCCAAACATAGGAACAAAATTAGATAGCCTGTCTGCTAATATCTGGAGAAACTTCAGTTCTGGCAATATAATGAAACTGGACATTGGATCAAAATTCTGAAGAAAGTTATCTTTGTGTCAATGTATTTGCATAAAATTTAGTAAAGAAATCATGAGCCTTTTTTAAGTAGATTAACAATTTAACTGAGCTAGTTCACATAGCATTTTATTCTAGCATGTTAACTAATGAGCTGAGAACAGTGATCAGTGGAATTTCAATCCCTTTGAGAATATGAGAATAAACATGTGTAAGCTGATTCATTTGGGACCACAAGCCCATCCCTTTTTACTTAGAGGTTGTTTGAATCATTGTCATAGCAATCTAAATAAGTTGCAACTGGTGTGGTCTGATGGACATCTGGGGAAACTTTTTTTTAAGATTAAACCGAGATTTCCAATACATTACATTTGAATTGTTAGAAATGAGTTCTAGCGATCAAAAATAGAAAGATGCTATGTGCACAGTTTTCCAATGTGAGTTTATTGTCGCCATTTTCAGCACCAGATGCATATAAAGATATATAGGGGGAACCCTTATGATGGGAGGGGAAATTTTCAGGTAAGTGAATTACAAAGCAGTAGGACTTTAAAATAGATGGGGAGTTGAAATAATAGTCTGAAAGCTTGATTGGTCAGCTCAAAATACATTTCAGTCAATTAACAGCTTTTAAAGAGACCAAGAGAAGGGAGTGATAAGAGAGTTACAGAAACTCAAGGTTCAGGTGTCAGTTTGCAAGCAATTGATGCCATTTCCTAGCTTCAGCGTCCCTGTTTGAGTGTTGAAATATAATGAGGTAGTTTCCAAGATCCACTACTTCTGAGTTACTTTCAAAACATCATCCCTGTGAGTTGTTATTACAAGGAGATTCTACTAGTTTTTAGGCTGCACCTTGCTGGTACTGTCATTCAATAACCTGTTCCATGCTGCTTGATAGTTTTAAGTGTCCTTGTATCTGGCTGTACTGACTCCAGCTCTATGCAAACAATGTTCCACTGTCCTTGACAGTTAAGTACACCAGTGTCTGCATATTGGCTACAATCTCAAAGTTCCTTGTGACCATATCAGCATGTTGGTATTCATCAGCCTGGCAGGCTTGCTTTAATGAATGTCAGCCGTGCCTTCAGTGCCAAGTGAGTGGATGCAAGAAAGATCTAATATTAGTCTTGTGGATGTTCAAATATCTTAGTGGGTCTGCCATATCCATTTCTTTTGGGAATATACATGTTCACCTTTATTAATTATCATCATCATTAATCATTAAAATGCCAGTGAACATAGGCCACTTGGTGTTACACTGTGTGACTGTGCCATTGTGCAGTTCTCCTCCTTCTAAAGGCCTCCAATAGTGAGATTCAACTGCATGGGAAACCCATTGGTATGCAGGAGGCATAAAAAAAACATGATGTAAGTGTTAGAAATGGATGTGGAGCAGGTCTTGGTAACTAGAACTCATCATTGAACAATGTATGTTATAGAAAGAGCCAGGAGACCTTGGAGTGAGTACTTAGACATAATATCACTTAACCTGATGTCATCAGCCCTGATAGCTACAACATTTTAATTAAAATTACTTGTATTCATATAGTGCCTTCCACAAATTCAAGACGTTACAAACCTCTGTAGTCAATTACATACTTTTCATTGTATGGTTACTCTTATAAATAGGAGGTGCCACAACTAATTTCACTCAGGAAGAGTCCACAAACAGCAATATATTAATGACGAGGTAGCATGTTTTATTAAAGCTGGTTGAGAGATAAGTGTTGGCCAGGGTACCAGGAAGAACTTCCCTGCACTTCTTTGAATAATATAACAATATCTTTTACAAGAAAAAGGGCATTAGTACTAACCAATATAAATTTCTTATCGGTAAGACACATATAGAGCATAAATGCTAACAGAAAATAGTATTTTTCTAGAAGAATGAAAATGACTTAGAAATGGCTGGAGTGCACATATCTTAAAGCTATTGGATCTTACCTAGTCTTTTCCTCATACTTAGCAGAATCTACCAAAACTGGACATCTATTTAATGTAGTCGTAATTAGGAAAAGATCCTGTATTCTCAAATGTGACTTCGTTGCAAATAATGTGGAAATTGATTTTTTTTGTTATATACTTTGCAGACAATATATAAATTACTGTTTAATTCTCCTGCAGGCTGGCATTGATGGAGAGAGTATTGGTAATTGCCCCTTTTCTCAGCGTCTCTTTATGATTTTGTGGCTGAAAGGTGTTGTGTTCAATGTCACAACAGTTGACCTAAAGAGGTAAGGGATTAAAGTTTACTTAAAATAAATTCTAATGCAGATCACATGCCACTTAACAAATCAGATGCATTTGAAAAGAACTGTAAACATTTATAAAGAGATTATTCAAGGATTTTGCTTTTGTAAAGACACCATTTTTAAATCTTGGGTTGTCCCTTGATATCTCATTCTGTCTTCTATTTGGCATCCACTTTTGCTGTCTGTTACCCCATCCTTCAGCTTCATTATCACTTAGCCCTGTCACTAACAAGGTCAATCAGCTGCCTGAGTCCTGTTCTTTGGAATTTTTGTGTACTATTTCTCTTTCCTCTTTTAAAATTGTCCTGGAAATCTCATTTCAGTTAAGCATTTGTGCACCTGTCTTAAACTCTCATAGATTGTTGTTACTCCAAACACTTTTCCACTGGTGTTGTTAGCTGTCACTTTTTTAGAATTGCTCTCAAATACTTTTTTCCCCTTTGGTTAAGATGCAGACATCCTGGTTGAGTTTTTTTTTCATTTATGGGAAAAGGGTGCTGAGGCCACTTTAAAGCTGACTCAATAAAATGATGCAAACATTAGAGAAAAGGCACTGAATTCCATTGGTTAAACACAAATGTTATTCGGTGATTCCATTTGTATGTTTCTATGTCCTCTGCCCACACCACTCCTCTCACTGCTGTCCAAGGTCCCAAGGGATCCTTCCACATCCATCAGAAATTTAATTGCACCTCTACCAATGTCATCTACTGCATTCGTTGCACCCGGTGTGGTCTCCTCTATATCGGGGAAACAGGACACCTTCTTGCGGATCATTTCAGAGAACACCTCTGGGACACCCACATCCACCAACCCCATCACCCACTGTCTGAAATCTTCAACTTCCCCTCCCACTCCATCAATTACATGTCAGTCCTGGGCCTCCTCCACCACTAAACCGTGAACACCCGATGCTTGGAGGAGGAAAGCCACATATTCAGCATTGGGACCCTGCAACCACACAGAAAAAATTGGATTTCAACAGTTTCCTCATCTCTCTTCCCCCCACATTATCGCAGTACCAAGCTCCAACTTGGCACCGCCCTCCGGACCTGTCCATCACTCCCCCTCTGACCTATCACCTACTCCCTCACCTTCATTCACCTGTTTGAAGAGTGTTCCCAGTAGACTGAAAGCTAGCAAAATGTATCACAGCGATTTGAGAAAGAAGAGGAGGACATCAGGAAAATTATGAAATCCATTATTCAGGAAGTTTTAACATTCAGCCTAGGATATTATAATTTGATCTGGTAGAGTTATTATTGTTGAATGAAAGGGAAATTGTTTGTCAAATTTATTCACATTTTTGAGGATGTAGTTACCATGGTAGATAAAGATGGACCTGAAGATACAATATACATGGTTTCCAAAAGGCAGCTGCCATAGAAAAGGTTAATACTAAAGTCTCATGGAGTTGGCAATAATATATTAGTGTGGATAGCAGACTTGTCAATGGGCAGAAAACAAAGAGTCAAATTTACTAGTTGCCAGCTATTCATAGCAAAGAGCCACAGGGATTAGTGTTAGGTTATTTACAATCTGCTAATGTGTTAGATGAACAATTTGAGAATAACAGGTACATAGGAACAGGAGTAAACCATTCAGCCCTTTGAGCCTGAACCACTATTCAGTATGATGATTGCTTATCAAATAACGTTTAGTCAGCCCATCCCCATACTCTATTGGTAACCAGAAATATATCAATCTCAACTTTAAACATACTCCAAGACTGCACTCCCCTTTGGTGGAGAATTCCAAAAATTTTCAACCCTCTAAGTTTAAAAATAAATTCTCCTCATCTCAGATCTAAAGTGGCATTCCCGTTCATTGTGCCCATTAATTTAGAGCCCTCCCCCCCACAACCAGGGGAAACACCCTACTTGCATCTACCCTATCTCTTTTAATATTTTGTAGGTTTCAATTAAATCACCTTTTCTCCTTTGAAACTCTAGAGAACGCAGATCCAGTGTTTATAGGATAGTCCTGCCATTTTGGGAACAAGTTTGATAAGTTTTTATTGCATTCCCTCCTCCCCCTGAGGTAAGGAGACCAAATTTCCTTTACAATTGAAGCAAGACTTAATTATTCCTGTACTCAAATCCTCTTACAATAAAGGATAACATTCCATTAGCCTTCTTAATAACTTGCTGCAGCTACATATTAACCTTCAATTATTCATGAACAAGGACCATTTGTACACATACATTTTCTAACTTCTCACCATTTAAGAATTACTCTATATGTCCGTTTATCCAAATAAATTAGATAACACCACACTTATCCACATTAAATTCCACCAGTCATGTTCTCATCCATTCAAATGGCCTATCCAGATTATCCTGACACACTTTACATCTTCCTCCTAAGTCATTCCCACTTTACTTTATATCACCCACAAAACTGAAAATATGCAAATTTAGTCCTCAATTCCAAATCGTTAAAATGTATTGTGAACAGCTGGATCCTAAGTACTGAACCTTGTAGTACCCACTAGTCACAGCCTGCCAGTACAAGAATAACCCATTTATTCCTACTGTTTTCTGTCTATTAGCCAATCATTAATCCATAATAGTACAATACCTTCCATCTCTTCTGACAATCTTAAATATACAATGGTCATCAACTATTCTTTATCAGTTTTGATAGTAATATTGATTTTTTTGGAAGATCATCAATTATTTGGCTATATCTATAGCAACTTCCTTCACACTCTGGGATCTAGACTTTCAGAAACTTGACTGTACCTGTAGTGAATCCATATTTGTTGTAACCAATGTTGCTGCTATTTCTAGCAACTGTTGGGCTTTTCTTTAATGTATTCAGGTTTGGTGTTATTCAAAGCAAGGTGAAAAGGTAAGCTGTGAGAAGGCTGCAAAGAGAGAGACAAAATAAATGAATGATCACTAAGGTGGCAATTAAAAAATAATGTGGGGAAGTGTGAAGTTATTTAACTTGTAAAAAAAAATGTAAATGTTGATATTCAGAGAGGCTTTGGTGTACTCAGACGGAAGTAGTTTCCCTTGACTGGGGAACATGGACTATGGGAGCAATCCTCTGTATAAAGGGGTTGATCATTTAGGACTGAGATTAGGAAAAGTTTTTCCAGTCAGAGGGTTGTGGATGCTCCATCACTGTGTTTAAGACTGAGATAGGTAGATTTTTCATAGGAATCAAAGAATACAGGAATCGGGCAAGAAAGTGAATCCGAGGCAGATGATCAACAATTTCGATTTACGATTATCATTTGTTCCATTTCATTTTCCAATAACTGCCTGAAATTGTGTTTTTTTTTAAATTGGTTAACTATTTCAAATTTCTACAACCAAAATAATATTCTTCAGCCTGAGCCCAGTTCACTTCAGAAAACTAAACAATTCAGAGATGAGGGTTCTGCAATATATTTGATTTATTTGCTATCTTTGTATCCAGTAGTTGCAATTATGGATAAATTTTATTCCTTATTTATAGAAAACCAGCTGATCTACATAACTTAGCTCCTGGTACTCACCCTCCATTCCTGACATTTAATGGAGAGGTCAAGACAGATGTCAACAAAATTGAAGAATTCTTGGAAGAGGTACTATGCCCACCAATGTAAGTACATAACACGTCATCTTTCATTTCACACAGTTAACCCTGGTTCTAGAATCCCTCTGCATTTCAGGACTCTACACTCTCTCAGCATTGAGATAATACACTTCTATTTTATTGAGTTTGAGAAGATTTGTAGCTCAGGTTGAGGTTCTGGATGTAGGTTTGCT
This sequence comes from Chiloscyllium plagiosum, assembly GCF_004010195.1. Taxonomy (NCBI): domain Eukaryota; kingdom Metazoa; phylum Chordata; class Chondrichthyes; order Orectolobiformes; family Hemiscylliidae; genus Chiloscyllium; species Chiloscyllium plagiosum. The sequence continues at coordinate 59,600,279 of NC_057712.1, read as the reverse complement.
ACATTTGGGTTGGTGATGTCATTTCCTTCAGTGATGTCATTTCCTGTTCTTTTTCTCAGGGGATGATGGATGGGGTCTAACTCGATGTGTTTGTTGATAGAGTTCCAGTTGGAATGCCATGCTTCTAGGAATTCTCGTGCGTGTCTCTGTAGACTACTCAGACCCCTTGCATCATGGTAACCTACAAACCCACCAACACATTAAAACAGCAGCTAATGAACTTGAAAGATCCTATACAGACATCAAGCAAAACTAATGCAATTTACAAAATACCGTGCAAGAACTGTAACAAACACTACATTGGACAAACAGGCAGAAAATTAGCCGCCAGGATACATGAACATCAACTAGCCACAAAACATCATGACCCTCTCTCACTAGTATCCATAAATACAGATAAGGAAGGACACCACTTTGACTGGGACAACACATCCATCTTAGGACAAGCCAAACAGAGACACGCAGAGAATTCCTAGAAGCATGACATTCCAACTGGAACTCTATCAACAAACACATCGAGTTAGACCCCATCTACCACCCCATGAGAAAAAGAACAGGAAATGACATCACCAAAGCAAATGACATCACCAACCCAAATAAACCCAAACATATAAATAGAAAGCAGGAATCATGTGCAGTGCTTCGCCTGGAGGCCCATGAAAATGTTACCTAGTAGGTTGACGAAACATCTGGAAATGAACCTTCCAGCTCAGCGAGCAAACCTACATCCAGAACTTCTATTTTATTCTTTGGGGCAAAATAGAAAATTTTACACTTTTCTGTTATACTTTATTTGCCAGATCTTTGCCCAATCACTTAAGTTACTGATTTCTCTTTCTATGCTCCTCATGTCCTTTTCACAATTTTCTTTCCTTTTTAATTTTACATCATGAGTAAATTTATCAACCATAGCTTCGGTTCCTCCATCCAATGTGTTTATAAAAATTGTAAAAGGTTGAGGCACCAGCACTGATCCATGTGGCACACCAATATTTGCTTCTTGTTAGCCAGTCAATGTGTTGCCTAAATGAATGAGCTCCTATTTTCCTCAATAGCCTTTGATGTGGCCCCAAATCAAAAGCACAAAGTAAGTACAGTATATTTGTTGTTCTCCTATATCTACAGCATATATTAATCTTCAAAGATCTCCAGTAGAGTGGTTAAACATGTTTCCCCTTGATAAAACTCTGATGCTGCCTGATTTTCTTGGTCAGGTGGTGTCCTGCCGTAACATCTTTAATAATAGCATCTAACATCTTTCCTATGACAGATTTTAAACCATTTGGCCTGTAGATGGTTACTTGGAGTTAGTAGTATGAAAAATGGACAGCAGAACCTGTTGGAAGCTAGGAACAATTGTGGACTGTTTGCAAAAAGGACTGTAGTTCTGTGGATAGTTTTGTCCCGATCCTTTTAGGAATAAAAGAATTACATGTCCAATTTCCTATCTAATGGAAACTTCCCACAATAGAGGGAATTTTGCAAAATTGAAATCAACACATCAATGATCTCATGAGCCACTTTTTTTTTTAACAGATTGACGTCCATCAGGACTGGGAAACTTGTCAGCTGAGAGTCCAGTCAATTTGCTCAGTATGACTTATTTGATTTTTGTTTTAGTTTATTGTAGTCACTGGTACCAAGTACAGTGAAAAGTGTTGTTTTGTGAGCAGGAAACAGGAAAAAGCGAACAAGGACATACATATCATAGGGTACTTAGACAGAGAGAGGCATACAGGTTACAACTGCACAGCAAGTGTGTGATTCAAGATCAACATTAGTAAGATCGACACTAATTGAAGTTAGAGTCCATTCAGCAGTCTAATTATATCAGGGAAGAAGTTGGTCTTGAACTAGTTGGTTCATGTGTTCAAGCTTCTGTATCTTCTGTCTGATGGAAGAGTTTGTAGTATTCACTAGTATTTGCAATTTTCTTGTGTTCTGCTTTCCTTTACACTTCCTGATGTAAAGATATTACTAGAGTTTTATTTGTAGTTTCTATAGTGAAGACCGGGTGGCCCATTCAATTCATCTGCCATCTCTTTTATTTTCCATTGCTGATCACTAGAGAACTAACATTTGCTTTATCTCCTCCTTTTGTTTTAAAAATCTCTCTAGCTATGCATATTTTCTGCTTTTTAAATTTCTTGTCAGCATTTTGTTGTATTCTAATCTTGCCCTTCTTGTTAATCTTCTAGTCATTCTTTGCTGCTTTTTATATTCCATAATCTTTTGGCTTCCGGTTGAAGTTTTTTCATTGTAACAAATGACAAATTCCTCTTAACTGAACACTATTTTCTTTTTTGTCACAACTTTTACTTTAACTGTGAACAGTACACCTTTCACCCATCATACTCTCCACAGAATAAAAGCTCTTTTTTGCAAATAGTCCACAGTTATGCCTAGATTCCAATGGGTTGTCCTATTCATATTTTGTCAAGTAGTGACTGTCTTCAGATGCTTTCCTAATTTTTTGGAGGCTTTCCTAAATCACTACCTCCAAAGCCTGTTTCAGTTGTTCCTCTTTTCCTTCGTCCAGCCAGACCAAATTTCCAAGAATTTGTCATGGCTATCTGATGTGAGTTTTTAACTAGAAACATGTACATTCAGTTGTGGTAGCTTGCAATGTCAGGCAAGCAGTCTTTTCTCTGCGGAAGACTTATGACCAGGTGAGAAGATGTGAACTGGCTTCTCTCTTCACAGCTTTCTTGGTCAGTAACAATGAAGATGTCAGGTAAAATATAGGTAAATTGTTTTTACTGTAAGAAGTAAGGAGCCAATCTTAAGGTTTTATTGCATTAAAGAAAGAACAAATTTATTTCTGTTCTTGGGATTAGGAAGTTATAATGACACCACATCATGCATTATGTTTTCGAGCAGTCTGTTAGGCACTTGCACACGCACACACAATAATGCATGTATGAAGTTAAAGCAGAATAATATCCAATACAAAAAAAAGTAAAAAATATACAGTGTACATTTCCTTGGTTGTCCTTGCGAAATTAGATTTTAATTTGAAACCATGTTTGGTTAGTTGGTTTCTTGAACTGTCAGTAATAGTGAATATTGCAGTTATCTTTAAGATCTTGACTGTTTGGTGTTTCTTCCCAGTTAGTGCTGCTGATCTGGGCACCTTAAAACTTTGTCCTCCTATTTAATTCTGTATTCTTAATCCATCTCCTCTTGTTTGTCAAAAAGTCTCCTTGAGATAGCAGCTTGTTTGTATTTTCTGTGTCAGTTGGAGCTATTGTTTACAGGTTCGATATTGCAGACAATGTCTCATCTCAAACATGTGAAATCTCTCAGTACTGTTAATCAAATAAGAGATGAAGTCTTCTTATGTCTTCAATAGGGTTTAGTTGATTTGTTTCATTACCCCAAGGGAAAAAAATCAGACTGTCTTCAGTTTAATCTTCATTGAATCCTTGTAACTTGGCTAATCTGTGTGGGTCACAACTGTGGACAATTTAAGTCAGACATTTAGTCCCTTTTTAAAACTGGCTATAAAAGTCTGAAGTATTAAATCACCAATAGAATTTATAAATTAATAATTCCTATTTTAAATCATTATGACACCATGCAGAACCTCTGTCTATCATCTAAAGGAAACGTATAATCTATTCATGAAATGTCTTCCTCTGCCCTCTTCCCCATAGCATGTGAAACAATTGACTTTATATCTCTGTAGAAATGCTAACTAGATATCCTTATTCTCAACAGCCAGACGTAAATGGCTAATTTACAATACATCTAATACTTAAACAATATTGCCAATACCTAAAACATCTTTCTGAAGAAGGATCACTGGACCCAAAATGTTAACTCTGATTTCCCTCCACAGATGTTGCCAGACCTGCTTTTCAAATAGTTTCTGTTTTTGGACCTAAAAACACCTTTCTTTGACTTGGGAGACTGAGATCTGGATTTTTATTCCAAAGGTGTATACACAGACCTGGAACAATATCTAGCCTGCCACTCACCTCAGGACAAAGTGCACTGAGTGGTATGATCTAAATTCTGCAGCAGTGATGGTGATGCAAGATATAGTCAGGTCGATTATCCCAGATGCGGATTCAAAGCCACTGAGGGGGATTTATTAAAAAGCCCACTTTGATTTTCTAGGACTTTGTTCAAGTTATTTCATTAACTATTAGGTCCATCAGTAATTAACCCCTTATTAAAATAAATATTTTTGTTCATAACCCTACATTAAAGATCTTTTGATAATGAACTTGTCAATCAGACTATGAACTTGAAGACCCATTATTGTATTGCAAGATTGTGAAAACCATTGAAACAGTAATTATACAGTAATGATAATATTTCCTTCCTCTTCCATCCAACATGCCTTCTCTGCCTCCCTCATTGCTACTTGTCTCATGGCCCTCGGAAAATCCCAGACTTGCCTAGATTTCAGGGCATTCTTCATTGCTGTTTCTCCCTGGATAGTAAATATTTTCTATTTAAATGGTTCAGAGGTGTGCAAATGGGACTCTAACATGGGGCTCCTGCTACAGTGCACCACAAGAGGCTTCACTCCCAGATAAATGCCTGCAGTGCATTCAGGGGCTGTTCGTACTGCAGACAGCTGTTTAAGATGGGAATACCGCCCTTTCCTAGGAGAACGTCTCACCTGATGATAGTTAAAAGCCCATTAACTACAACATTAAAATGAGGCAAAGCTGGCCAAACTGAATTAGGCCTGTCTGCTGACATCACCCTATAATACATACATTGAATGTTCTTTGTTGGCTGATAATCAATTAAATTTTTGGTAGTAACACAGGAATGGACAGCAGTAGTTACTTTACTGCCCCAATAGAAGAAACGAAGTGCAGCAGGTCTAAGTAAAAGCTTCATAAACAAATCCTGTATTTCCCTTGAACATTGAGCATTAATTTTATTGGGATAATTTGAGAAGGTTATATCCATACAATATTTTAATCCAGTTTGCAGGATATGGAAATAGGTAACATGTTTACATTAAAGAAAAGCTTTTCTAAGGTCTTGCCTTAAGAAAGATCATTCAGCCAGCAGCAATTTTCAAAGAAAATTACTGGTGTGTTGTCAAAACAATATGCGAGCACAGTAATGGTGAAACGGACATTATCTATTTAATGTATAGATATAATCTCTACATCCTCTCTCTCTACAAACATATACTCTACACATTATTTTTGGAGATTACCACTGTTACCAACACCACAATGGCTCAGTGGTCAGCACTGCTGCCTCACAGCACCAGGGACCCGAGTTCGATTCCTTGTCTGGGTGGAGATTGCACATTCTCCCTGAGCCTGTTTGGATTTTCTTTGGGTTCTCTTGTTTCCTCCCACAGTCACAAGCAGTGCAGGTTAGGTGGATTGGCCATGGTTATGGGGTTAGGGTGAGGGAGTGAATCTAGGTGTGATGCTCTTTCGAAGGTAGGTGGACTCGATGGGCCAAATTGCCTGTTTCCACACTGTAGGGATTCTCTGAATAATGGTACAATTATATATGCATGAATAATTTAACTAGAGACTTTAAGGTCTCTGTGACATCGACAGATTGGTATTTGACTGCTGCAATATGTGGACACAATGTCTGGAATGCCCCTTTTGTGAATACAGAGCTAGATTTGAAAAAAAGCAATATACTACCTGAGACAGGTGTCCCATTCTTCATCTTGTGCTGGTGGAAAATTGATGACGATAAGGACAACATTTTATGAGACAAAACATTTTCCTCTGTTTTCCTTTTGATTAACTGATTACGAATGGAACAGAACCTGTCGCTTGAAAATGGATTAGAGTAGCTTCAAGTAAACATTTTATGCCATGAGTGAGGTTTTTTATAGTTGATATAATACCATTAAACTTCAACCAGGGCCATATGTAATACCTAAAATGGTTATATAGGTGTAAAAGTTCCCCCAATTTCACATTAGAACTTTAGCAGAACATTGGTGATAATGCTAAAGGTAGGAAAAGATGTTTCTTTCGGATTTCCTCTTAAGGTCTGGGAAATTCTACCCAATTTACTTTTATTAAGAACTGTGAGAATGAATAGGACCTCTGAGTTTGATTTTAATGGCAAATTAATTTGTTGTTCTTCTATTTTGAAAATATGCTTCTCATTGTCCCTGTTAAATGATTTCTAGTTTTGGATCTTTTTCTTCTCTGACAGTTTCTTCTCCTCACCTGACTTTTATTTGTGCATTTATAACAAGGATCATTGAATAGAAATGAGGAAATGTCTCAATTTTTCCTTTTCCAACGCTGGAAATGCTAAGGTCATCTAGCACCATTCAATACTGAAATTGAAGTTCTGACAACTTAGCTGTCTTTGTGGATTAGTTGGTCACTGGGAGAGAAACAAAACACAGTTACCAGACTGCATTCTTTCCCTTTTTTTCTAGGTTTTCTCATCTGTTCCTAGATGCCAATATTGCTCGCAGCTGACCAGTCTGTGCTCCTCTGTGTTGAATCAGAAAGTGTAGTGAGCGCACGGAATGAACTTTAATGTATCACACTAAAAGTAGCTTAGCATCAGCACTACGGATCGAGCTGATTGAGTCCTCAAGGACATTTTTGCATGGCTAGGTATGCAGCAAGGGTGAGGGAAACACATTTTTGAATTCATCCTCACCAATCTGTCTACCATAGATTTATCCATGATCATATCAGTAAGAGTGACCACTGTTCAGTCTTTCCAGAGAGAAGTCCCATTTTCACATGAAGATACTCTCCATCATGTTGCTTGGCACTATTGCCAAGCTAAATGGAATAGCTTTCAAACAGATGTAGCAACTCCAGACGGGCCATTCATACGCGCTGTTGGCCACAGAATTGTACTCAAATGCAATCTGCAACCTCATGGCTCAGCATTTTCCCCTACTCGGACATTACCATAAGACAGGGGAGAAACCCTGATTCAATGCAGAGTGCAGGGGGTATGCCAAGAGCAGCACCAAGCAGACTTAAAAATGAGGATAGGATAAAAATGTGGACTTCACCAGTTTCCTCATTTCCCCTCCCCCAGCTTCCAGCTCAGCACTGTCCCCATAACCTGTCCTACCTGCCAATCTCCCTTCCCACCTATCCGCTCCACCCTCCCCTCTGACCTATCACCTTCATCCCCACCCTCATTCACCTATTGTACTCTTTGCTACCTTTTCCCCAGCTCCCTCCCATTTATCTCTCCATCCTGGAGGCTCCCTGCCTCCATTCTTGGTGAAGGGCTTTTGCCCGAAACATTGGTTTTCCTGCTTCTCGGATGCTGCCTGACCTGCTGTGCTTTTCCAGCACCACTCTGATCTAAATTCTGGTTTCCAGCATCTGCAGTCCTCACTTTTGCCTACTTAAAAAATGAGGAGTCAACCTAGCGAAGCTGCAACACAGGAATGTTTACTGCTTATAATAATGGGTGGTCATGAAAGATGCAAATCTCACCAAACAATACCAAAATAGCTAGTATGTGAGATTGAAAGGAACTCATACTCGTGCATTGTTAGGTTTTCTACTGATATATCTCATTGAATTCAGTAGCAGGAGCTTTGCTTTGTATCAGAAAAGATTCAGGAATTTGGTGGTTCAGGGGTAGAGTGGTCTGTTGATGCTGACACTGTTCATTTTCATTGCTGATGTTGGTCATCATACAGCAGACAAAATTTAAAAGCTGCAGTAATACTTAAATGTGAATTTTATGAATGCTGTTCTAATTTGAAAATGTCAAGTGAATCACCCTACATACTATGATCAAATTGTACATTAGTGATGTTAGAAAAGGCGAGGGTATTCTGAATTTTTCGGTGATATGTGATCGTTGTTACAGACTTGCAACTTAAATCCCTGTGGGACAAAAAAAATCATTGGGTGTTTCTACGAATGTCACAACTACATGACAATTTCATGAATATGGTATATGTTGAATATGAGAATGCTAATAAGAATGGTCAAAGATCGATTTGTATCTTTTTTCAGGTACCCTAAGCTTGCAGCAAAGCACCATGAATCCAATACTGCTGGAATTGATATCTTTGCAAAGTTTTCAGCATATATTAAAAACACAAGGATAAATGCGAATGAAGGTGAGAATTAAAGCTCATATTATTAGACTAGACATTATCAAACTTCAACATCAGCAAAATGTTACATGGACATTTAGATATTCCTTATATTTTAGCCTGTGTAATGAGACAGGAATAATTAATAATGTCATAATTAAGGATCTTGTTGGAAGGAACGATCACAATATGGCTGAATTTAGAATACAGATGGAAAGTGCAAAGATAAAATCCAATATCAAAACCCTATGCTTAAACAATGGAAACTACAATAGGATAGGGGCAGAGTTTGCTAAAGTAGACTTAAGCAAAGACTTTATGGTGGGACAGTTGACTAACAGTGGAGCAACATTTCAAAGTGCACAGCAAAAGTATATACCATTAAAAAAGGAGGGATTGTGAGAAAAGGGTAGTCTGCCATGGGTGTCTAAAGAAATAAGGGAGGCAATTAAATTGAAAGAGAAGGCACACAAAGTGGCCAAGGTCAGTGGAAAACTAGAAGATTGGGAAAGCTTCAAACCTAAACAGAAAGCCACAAAAAGCTACAAAGAGCAGTAAGATGGATTATGAGAATAAACTAGCTCAGAATATTAAAGACAGATAGCAAAAAGCTTCAATAAAATATAAAATGAAAAACAGTGGCTAAAGTAAACATTGGTCCTTTAGAGGATGAGAAGGGGGATTTAGTAATAGGATATGAGGAAATGGACGAGGCACTGAACAGGTATTTTCTGTCGGCAAAGAGACAAAGGTAGGTGAGGACCTGGAAACAATCATTATCATGAAAGAGGTAGTGTTGGGCAAGCTAATAGAGCTAAAGGTAGACAAATCTCCTGGCCCTAATGGAATGCATCCCAGGGTACTAAAAGAGATGACGGAAGAAATAGCAAATGTACTTGTAGTAGTTTTCCAAAATGCACTGGACTCTCGGTCATTTCCAGCAGATTGGAAAACAACAAATATGACGCCACTATTTAAAAAAGGAGGTGGACAAAAGATGGGGAATTATAGACTGGTTAGCTTAACTTCTGTAATGGGGAAAATGCTTCAGTCTATTAACAAGGAAGAAATAGCAAGGCATCTCATTAGAAATTGTCCCGTTAGACAGATGCAGCATGGGCTCATGAAGGGCAGGTCATGCTTAACTAATCTGGAATTCTCAGAAGACATTACAAGCACAGTGGAGAACAGGGACCCAGTAGATGTGGTGTATCTGGATTTCCAAAATGCATTCAACAAGGTGTCGCACAAAAGGCTTCTGCATAAGATAAAGATGCAAGGCATTGCGGACATTGTATTAGCATGGATAGAGAACTGGTTAACTAACAGGAAGCAAACAGTGGGGAAAATTGAGTGTTTTACTGGTTGGCAATTAGTGACTATTGGTGTGCCTCAGAGATCAATGTTTGAACTGCAATTATTCACAATTTAAACATACTTTGCGGATGACACCTGAGATGAGAGCTAGAGCAAAGTGTGCAGAGGACTGTGAAGCTTTGCAAAGGGATATAGATAATTTAAGTGAGTAGGTAAAGGTCTGGCAAATGAAATAGAATGTTAATAAATGTGAAGTTATCCATTTTGGTAGGAATAACAGTAAAAAGGACTATTACTTGATTGATAAGAAATTGCAGCAGGCTGCTGTGCAAAGGGACCTGGATGTCCTTGTGCATGAATCACTGAAGGTTGGTCTGTAGGTGTGACAGGTAATGAAGAAGGCAACTGGAATTTTGTCCTTCATTGTTAAGGGGATTGAGTTTAAAAGCAGGGAGGCTGTGTTGCAGCTGTATCGGGTGCTGGTGAGGCCACACCTGGAGGACTGCGTGCAGTTTTGGTCTCTTTAACTTGAGAAAGGATTAGATTAGGTTAGATTCCCTACAGTGTGGAAACAAGCCTTTCGGCCCACCAAGTCCACACCGACCCTCCGAAGAGCAATCCACCCAGACCCATTCCCCTACATTTTCGTTGCTGTATTGTATTAATAAAGTTAGAACCTTCAGGTTCAGTAAGTTAAAATGTGCAGTCTTAGTGTAACTCATTTGTTGTTTAGGGTACTGGGCAGAGTTAACATGGATTCAGCTATTAAAATTCTAGCCAGCACTTACTCGAGATCAAGGTTGATTATCATCAATTTTAACAAAATCTTTTTTTAGATTACTTAGTGTGGAAATAGGCCCTTCAGCCCAGCAAATCCACACCGACCCTCTGAAGAGCAACCCACCCAGACCCATTCCCCTACACCTAACACTACAGGCAATTTAGCATAGCCAATTCACCTAACCTGCACATCTTTGGACTGTGGGAGGAGACCGGACACAGGGAGAATGTGCAAACTCCCCACTGACAGTTGCCCAAGATGAGAATTGAACCCAGATCCCTGGTGCTGTGCGGCAGCAGTGCTAACCACTGAGCCACCGTGGATGTACTGCCACTAGAGGGGTTGCAGAGGAAGTTCACAAGGTTGATTCCAGAGTTGAGGAGGTTGGCTTATGAGGAGAGACTGGGATTATATTCATTGGAATTTTGAAGTATGGGGGGATCTTATAAAAACATAAAATAATGAAGGGAATAGATAGATAAGTAAAGAGGATGTTTCCACTGGCAGGTGAAACTAGGACAAGAGGGCATAGCCTCAAAATTACAGAGAGCAAATTTAGGACTGAATTGAGAAAGAACTTCTTTACCCAGAGGGCTGAATGTATGGAATTTCCTGCACAATGAAGTAGTTGAAGCTTCCTCAGTAAATGTTTTTAAAGCTAAAATGGGTCATTTTTGAACAGTAAAGGAATTAAGGGTTATGGTGAGAGGACTGGTAAGTGAAGCTGAGGTTACAAAAAGATCAGCCATGATCTTATTGGATGGCGGAGCAGGGTCAAGGTGCCAGATGGCCTACTCCTGCTCTTGTTCTTCTGTTCTAACTTTGTGTGTATCTGTACTAAACTGAAAAAAGACAATGAGGGAGATTCTTCATTGTTCAGTTTTCTAAAATAGAATGTGAATTTTGAGGTCACCATTTGGCAAGAAAAAATAAATGCAACTCAGTTACTCCTCTGAAACCGGTCATCCTGTAATACTATGTTTACAATGAACAGAAAATCCATGTCATTCTCAGGATGTCAACTGACAAGGGAGTTCTGGGAATCCATCAGGCACAAGATAATATAGGAGTTAGGACAAATCTTGTGCAATCATCTTACACATATCATGTTATAGTACGATTTGACATCTGAAGATAGCTTGATCCTCTTTCTCAAAAGTGTTGCAGCGAGTTGAGAGAGGAAACTCTTGTAAGCAATGACATGGAGGCTTGGATTCTCTTGTACCCCCTGCACAAGGAGAGGATTCACAATTTTATAAATTCTGTCCATTATTGTATAATGAAGAATGTAATTATTAATCTGAGGAGCTGGATTATTGCATTTTAAAATTGGATAAACATAATCAGACTATGGTAAAATTATAATTGTGTTGAATTGTGATATCTGTAAATCTGGTGTCCTCTTTGTATTTTTTTTTGTTAGAATTAAGATCACAAGTTCATTAATATCTTAATTTTTCATGTCCTCACATAAATTTTCTGAGCTTTTGCCGCTAACATTTTTCTTACAACTTGTTAATTAAAGGATCAGTTCATAATTGTAGCCTTGTGTGTAGTGGCAGTCTTGAACTTGCTGTGCTGTACTTGAAGCAATTCACCTTTAATTGTCATTGCTGAAAATGTGTTGCTGGAGAAGCGCAGCAGGTCAGGCAGCATCCAGGGAACAGGAGAATCAACGTTTCGGGCACAAGCCCTTCTTCATTCCTGAAGAAGGGCTTATGCCCGAAACGTTGATTCTCCTGTTCCCTGGATGCTGCCTGACCTGCTGCGCTTCTCCAGCAACACATTTTCAGCTCTGATCTCCAGCATCTGCAGACCTCACTTTCTCCTCAAAGATTTAATTGTCCTCAACAGCTCCGCTAGGAAGGAAGTCAGTATAACTTCAAATAACAAAATGTGCATTAGCACAGGCTTCTCGTATCTGTTCCTAAGCATTACTTACATTTCAAAGCTGCCAAAATATTCTTGGCAGCATTTGGAGACAGTTGCCCATGAGTATTATACTAAAATCTAAAATTAGTGCATTTTTTTGTATTAATTTTAGTTGAGTGCCTGACACGTGTAGAAATTCTGTTGTTGAAGTGCCTCCAAGCTAGCCAACAACAGTCATTAATGAAGCAGTTGATGATATTTGGGTCTAGGACACTCTCCCGAGAAACTTCTGAAGTTGAGATAATTAGCCTCCAACAGCCAAGACTATCTTCAGCCAAAAGGAATGTTTCCCTCAATATTATTTTTAAAAATGTATTCATAGAATTTGGGTGTCATTGGCAACAGTTATTATCCACCTTATCAAATCTACAGCTACCTTAGATATATCAGATGGCAGTTGAGAATCAATCATGTTGCTGTAAATCTAAAATCAATTCTAGTTTATAATTCAACAAGGACAGAGGATTTTCTCTTAAGGACTATAGTGACCAGATGATGCCATTACTAATGTTAGTTTTGTTTTAAATTTCAGAATTATTTAAATAACTTAATTTAAATTTCCAGCAGCCATAGTGGGATTGAACACTTGTTTCCATGTCATTGGTCCAACAATTCAGATCACAATTTCAGTAGCATAACTACTGGGTTACTGAACCTGATTGACCTCAGTTTTACTGGGGCTGTTTGGTGCCAAACGCCCAATTGCTAACTTGATGTCTGGTGTAATCACATTCACCTCACATCTTCAAGGGTCTGGAGCTGAGTCATCCTGGGAGGAGCTTCTGTCAGATTCTCAGTTTTTTTGTGAGTATACAATGCTGAATAGTACTTTAGAGAAGCCCTTCCATTTCTTTGATTATTGAGAGTAAGCTATTGGAGATATGATGACTGGATTGGACTTATATTGCGTTGTATAGACAGGATACGTTTGGGGCAATTTCAAAGTTTGTCAGGTAAAAGCAATTTTTTATTTTGGCCAGAAACATGGCTGGTTCTGGACATCTAGTCCAGCACTACTGCTAGGAAGTTATCAGAAGCCATAGCCTTTGCAGTATTCAATGCATTTAGTTGTTTCTTGGTATGAGGACATAGTGATGTAATGGTAATGTCACAGGATTAGCAATCCAAACCTCTGGGCAAATGTTCTGAGAACAATCTCAACATGGCAGATGGTGAAATCTGAATTCAATAAAAGAAAATCTGGGAGCTAGTCTCATGGTGACCATGTAATCACATTCGATCGTTATTGAAGAGATTATGTAGCAAGACTGCCAAGTGCTGATCTGATCAATTGGTTGTGGGATAACATAGCTCTGCCTGTAGCATGCGACTTCCACTGTATTTTCTGCTATTGCAGTCAAACTGGAAGTCAGTGTTGTTAATATCATTGTTGTACCCAGAAGGAAGTCAGCACCTATTTCAAACATAGACACATCACAATACTACTGATGTCACCATAGTGCACTAATTGGACCCTCTCCACTTCGTTTGTTACCTGGTTAGCTACTTCACTGGCCAAACCACTTATAATTTTCCTCATCATCTCTTTTTGGACCTTTCATTACCTTTCTCCTTGCACTCTGTACCTTTACTAACACAGTTCGTTAAATAGCCAGGGTGCAGGGCACTGAGTGACAAGGGAAAGTGAGAGTTCTGGAACCTGATGGCTATTAATAGAGTAAGTGGAGAGTTAAGACTGTAAGACCGTAAGAAATAGGAACAGGAGTAGGTTGTTTAGTCTGAACTGACATTCCTCACATCCACTTTCCTGCCTTTTCCCCATAACCCTTCATTCCTTCAATCGCAGACTTAAGTATACTCAAGGAGTCTGCCCACAGTTCCAAAGATTCTAAACTCTTTGAGAGATATTTCTCCCTAACTCAGTCTTTATTCTGACACTCTGCAGTTTCTATAAAGTCTACTGATTCTCCTCTATCGACTCTGGTTGAGACTTCGTCAAAGCTCTAATAAATTAACCAAGCATGATTTACCTTCCAAGAAACCTTGCTGACTCTGCTTGATGAGATTACGATTTTCCAAATGTGCTGCTATTACTTACTTAATAATTGATTCCAATACTTTTCGGAAAATAGATGTTAGGCTAATCTGCCTATAGCTTTCCCATTTTTTGCCTTATATACAGGTTGTAAATGAATATTGTTTTAAAGTAACCGAGAAGTTTAGTTCTTATGGAGAGCTGAAGGCACCTTATTAAAACAATTGTTGTTCTGAAAGCATTGTAAGAACAATAAATCCAGTTATAGATTAGCAGGGTGTTTAGTGTCTATATTGAACCTGTGATTACCTCCAGCACAATAAGATTTTTTTGATTAAACTACAAAAGGGTTTTGGTACAGTTTGGTTGGGATGTCACAGAACTGAATCGACTGAGGAATACCTGCAACTGATGATTAATATCCATGTCGTGTTGGTAATCATAGTACTGTGTCCCTCTGATATCTGGAAATTTTATTTTGAAGTCTTGGAACAAGCATTTGTCCCATCACCAATTTACACACTTCTAATAGCTCTTTGTTTCTTGTTACATTCATGCTTCTGTGAATGTTGCAATTGTGATTTAAGATGAGTTGGAATTAAGTGCGAATAAAAGTGAATATTCCATCATAGATTCTGAACCAACCAGATGAGCTTGGGGAAAGAGAGGAGAAAAAAAGAGAGGGGAAATAAACAGCTAAATTAAAACAAAAACCATTTGATGCATTGAATTGAGAAGGAAGTAACTATGAGGTTAATCTCAGTTGTGCTGCCCAGTAAGAGATGGTGGATCACAATATTACCAAGGTTTGAAAATTTCAAAAGGTGCATGGCTTCTTGCTCTAAAGGTAACATTTTTTTTCTGTTAATGGTGGTGTTGATTGTCTGTTAGGTGATGTTTCTTCTAAATTGGTAAGTTGTTTAAATTACAAATTCAAGCAGCCCTTAATTAGCTTTAGTACTCCTGCTCAAGTTAGGTTGGTACATTCCATTTTCATAAATTAACATGAAATTGAATGGACAAGTAATTTTAACTTCAATGATTGAGTGTATGAACAGGAAGGATTAAGAGGGATTTGGGCCAAATGCTAGCAAATGGGACTAGATTAAGTTAGGATATCTGGTCGGCATGCATAGGTTGGGCTGCAGGGTCTGTTTCCGCGCTGCACTCTATGATTTCTTAATGACTCTATAATTTCATAAACTAAAAATAATCCTACAGTGACCCCTCATGCTCTTGGAGGAACCTGCAATACTAGGATACCTGCTGTCAATTAATATATTATTCTTGTTCAATTAGAATGGATCTTGATGCTTTTCTCTTTCGTTACTCTGTGAATGTCACAATAGTGATTTAAGATTAATTTGATTGGAATGAAAATAAAAGTGGATAGCTCACCTTAGGTTCTGAACCAACTAATGAGCTTGATATGAGTGATAAAAGAAGATTTTAATCATTGATATATACAGACAGGTTCAACAGCAAACTCTACTGGCTTATTTGAATTATATGAAAATATAACTACTTGACAGCAATAAAGTTTTGTAACTCCCAGTAACTGATTATTTGTAGTAGATTGATTAGGTTTCCTTAATTGACTAAAAAAAACACAAACATGGTTATGAAAATTAGTTTTATCCTTTGGTTGCTACCTGGTCTACAGATATCTGATTCTTGAGAAACTAATATATCAAAAAACCCATTGAAACCAAACTGAATAATCCAACATAAAGCATGATTGGTAATTAATATCAAATTGCAATTTGTCATCTGTATAAATGTTCCACTAGGGAGAACATGCAACACTTAATGCCGTTGTAATATTGCGTTTGCATGTTTTATACTGCCAGTTTCCTTTTTTCTGTAAAATCAGAAGAAAAAAAGTAAACTTTTACATTTTGTACTTGACTGCATCCAAGAACCAATAAAGTATTTAACTTCAATGAAAAATTGATAGCACTATTTATCAGTGTTATGATCGGTAAAACCACTAGAAATCTTTTAAGGTGAACACTAAAATGCAACAAATTTCTTTTGCATGTTTAGCAGTTGGAATTGCATTGAATATTGAGATAATGCAGTGAAAGATTTTCCCTTGCAGTGGTTTCAGATCCAATGCCCTATCCCCACCTAATACCAATTGACTCCTAATGAAGTATTTATTTAGCATCATAGCACAGCTAAAACTATTTTCAAATACTGAAATTAGGTAGTATTATTTAGCATTTACAGAAGCATTCCAATTGGGTAAAAAATCAATTCACTAAGTATTTATGATACCTTTGGACGTATTTCCATCTGTCTATGTTTCACTTGGCACCAAAAGAACTTAGATAGGAAAGCTAATGAATCCTTTAAGTTGACAGATGTTAGTTGCCTCTTAATTTAGGAAAAGTAGTGAATTAACGAAAAAAAAACTCAATTATCTGAACATAACTATTTGTGAATTCATTGTGAAAATCCAAATTCAAGCCACTCCAGTTTTTAGCAGCTATTACAAATTATTGGTGCTAAGAGGAGACAAATAGTAACTTTGGCTGAAATCGCAACGTTAAATTTAGGTCGATTTCACTTCGCTGATGGTTTATTTATTTATTTTAAAACACATACAATGGGCAGTTTAATTCTGATGGAGCCTTGAATGTGTGAAAGTTAGCAGTCATTCACATTACCATGAGATAGTTTTGAGTTAATATTTGATTCACTATGATTAGGGATAGATGCAAGGAGATCAGTTTGATCATTTATAGATTTTATGTTGACATCAGTACTCCAGTACTACAGTATCTAATCCCTGTAAAAGGATTGCTTATAGGGATTTGGTTTATTAGTGTTTGATATTGGAATAACAATCCAGACCTATGAAGATTCAGATCCTTGAACTCCAAACCAACCTTAACACTGTGGAATTTAAATTGATTCAATCAAATCTGGAATTGAGAACTGTTATCTCTAATTGTGACAGTAGAACTATTGGATTGTTGTAATAACCTATCTGATCCATCAGTGCCCTTTAGGGAAGGGAGTCTTGTCTTTAGTTGATCAAGCCTGTGTTTGGCTTGTACAAGAATGGCCCTGATATTCCCATGATCAGACACTTGTTGGAGCTGTGGACTTGTTCAGATGACATGGAAGTTCCCCAAGCAATTGACTCTATGGGATTTGTTCCTCTGTCATTTTCAGGACTGGCAAGAAGTCTGATCAAAGCCCTGAAAGATCTGGATGGTTACCTGAACACTCCACTGCCTGAAGAGATTGATGCTGACTGTGTTGATGATGTCACCATATCCCATCGCAAATTTCTTGATGGCGATGAGTTCACATTGGCTGATTGCAACCTTTTGCCCAAGCTTCACATTGTGAAGGTAACCAATACATATGTATAAAACAAAACTCTGTAGGCCAACCTTTGTTTTAACAGTTGGTAAAGAATTTTCTAGCTTTTTTTTCCTGCTGTATATAATCCTGTGTTTTGATGAGATTTTCCACATTTGATTCTGAACAATTTGGAAAGTTGGTGGTTATCTGTTCTGATGCATGAGGCCTTTTTACACCATTTCCCCCTCTGTTGTTTCCCGTATGTTTCTGCTAATGGAACTCTAAATAAAAATAGAACAGTGCTGTGATTTTGGGATTATATGACAATAGTAACTGATGACTGAGTACTACCGCAGTGCTGAAGATTGTGTAACACTAAATTGCTTTATTTAGAACTAAGGCAACATTTCTGAGGTCTGAGCTCTCAGGATGTAGGAGCAAATGTTGGTGTACTCCAGCAGCACAAAATGGGTTCATGTGGCAGTTGTTATTTCACCAGAACAATTTTAATTAACTTGGAGAATATAGCCACGATTCTTAATATCAAACCAAGTAAAAGCATCAATGAGGTTAAGAAAAGTGTCCACAAAAGCATTCTGTCAAAGCTTCAGTCAAAATACATCTGGATATGGTGAAA
The DNA here is from genome assembly GCF_004010195.1 of Chiloscyllium plagiosum. Lineage (NCBI taxonomy): Eukaryota > Metazoa > Chordata > Chondrichthyes > Orectolobiformes > Hemiscylliidae > Chiloscyllium > Chiloscyllium plagiosum. Next base: position 59,582,254 of record NC_057712.1, on the reverse strand, counting down.
AAAATCATAATCTGACTTGCCACAATTGCATTGAAATTGCCAATTTCAGTCCTTGTGCATGAAAATAAAAGGATATTTTGTTTTATTCTTGACCCTATACAATTCGTAAATTCTGCATCCCTGCACTTCAGTAAAGGGAAACCACAGAACACCAGTCTCTCTCTGGACTAGGACTCGAGCAACTTCCATTGATCGGGATAGGGGCACGCAAATACTGAAATTTCTATTCTTAATTAAGCAATTAACTGGAACTGTAGAGCCCATGCAGAAAACATCACCTGCACATTAATAAACATTGAGAATGAGATTTTTTTTAAAAAGTAAATTTCTTTACGTTTGCTCATACAAAATGTTATTTGGAATGGAGAAGATCTGGAACTTCAACTAGTTAGAGAATAAAAGGAATCTCTCTTTAGAAAACCAACAACAAACAAAACCATTATTATGACCACAGTGAATTTCTTCAAGATAGAAGTAAAGAGGAATATTTTGACTAATGCATGATGTCTGTTGCTTTTCAGGTTGTAGCAATGAAGTATCGGAACTTTGAGATCCCAGCAGAAATGACAGGAGTCTGGCGATACCTGAATAACGCCTATGCACGAGATGAGTTCACCAATACATGTGCAGCAGACAGTGAAATTGAATCTGCTTATGCAGATGTGGCAAGACGGCTTTCAAGATCTTAGATCGAAAATATAATCATTAAGGATCAATGCTAATGCTACAAAATGGGCTCGTATCACAGGACTGCATTTGATTGCCTTGGTTATTAAACCTAATCCCATTCGCTGACACTATAATATTTCAGCTGCTTGTTTTAGTTTTAAATAACATGACAAATTTCTAATCAAGCACTGAGCATAAATTAAGTGTGATGTTCCCCTGCCTGCCGCACCCACCCTCCCGAATTAATGAGTGTCCATTGTTCATTTTTTGATAGAAGCTATTTGGTGTTTATTGCCTAATCTTAAAATTGCAGCTAACCTTTAGATTTACATTTCAAGGAACCGAGTTAATGTGACACTTCTTGCGATAGAAAAAGTACTGCAAATTATAAAAATATCCGCAGCCATAATGATTCAATTTATTTTTCCAAAGCGTAAATTGACTGTTGAATTTGGAGCTCCAGTTGAGTCTTTATGAAACTGAAATAAATTTAGGCTGAGAAGCCGCTGAATTAGGATTGGCTACCCTAGTTAACTCAGACCTCACAAGCTTCAATCTCAGGCAAGCAAAAATAAAACTTTAGTGATCACCGATTGGAGCCTTTTTTAAAATAAACATTTGATCAATCAGAATATTTGTAACTTTTTATGATACTTTAATTGTATCTGAGAGCCAGGTCAGTCTTAAATGAATCAAATATGACAGCTTCTTCTAAGGCATACAAGCCAAAATATTCAGTTATGCTTTTGAATGATGTTCCTGTTTCATTTCAAGGCATTTTAGTGTTTTATTTCAACTCTGCATTGTCAGTGGAATTATTGAAGGGGTGTTTTCTTGAATGAATGCTTCCCATTTGTTTTTATTTTTCAGTCTCATTTCTGAGTTTTGATCACTTAGATTAAATTTACTGAGGTCTAATATTACTTTGAAACATACGTAACATGAAAATAAATCTATTATAGCTTTTCTGGCATTTTAAGTCCCAAAGCTCTTTACAGTATACCTAAGAAAAAGATGTGGGATTAACAAAAGAAAAGTCTGCTATATCCCAGAAAGCAATTGAAATTTTTATGTTATAGAGCTGCCAAATATAAATTGAATATTTTGCAGATAACATTAGGCAGACAATTGGAAATCGAACAATTTCATAACTTAAAGTTTCTGACCGTGTGTGGTATTAGTAGTGCATCTGTTGTTGTGTTAAGAGAATTTTATTTGTCCACTATTTTATGAGAATAACAGGAAATAAGATGGCTGTAGCCCACAACAGACATGAAACAGATCTTGTTTCTGTAAACTAACTGGGTGTTATCATGAACCCTTTTAGAACGGAGAGAGATTCACAGAAAACAAACCACCAGATACACAAATTTCAGGTGTGGGCAGGTTGTCTCATCTCCATTTTCCAGAATAAAGTTAAAGATGACTGATCAGAAATGATTTTGAAATGTGGGAATTTATTAACTAAAAACTAAAACAATATTGTTATATTTTTGTTAATTAAAAATCAGTGTTTGTATTAATGGCAAAGACTAGTGATGCTTCTTGTTATAGCATCAGCAAAATAGTACATAAATGATTAAATTGCGCCCTCTCGTGATTTTTTAAAAAATTAACTGTGGATGATTTTGCAGACTGAACCATGATTTGTTGTAACTGAGGATCTAACAGTGTTTGGCATTTGTTTGACTTGCCCCAACTCATTTAAGTTTTTTAGTTCTTTGCATTGCAAGCTTTTGAAAGTTAAAGCCGATTACAGTGCAGTGAGGGAAACTGAGTATCTGTGACCTGACTGAACAAGATTGGCGGAGTCAGTGTTGGACTGGGGTGGAGAAAGTTAAAAAGAAAATCACATACCACCAGGTTATAGTCCAACAGGTTTATTTGGAGGTGCTAGCTTTCAAAGCGCTGCTTCTTCATCAGGTAGTTGAAATTAAATTCCCATCTGATGAAGAAGCAGCATTTCGAAAGCTAGTGCCTCCAAATAAACCTGTTGGACTATAACCTGGTTTTATGTGATTTTTAACTCTATCCATCTCCTTAACCATTGACATTGAAGCATTATGAGATTAACAGCTCAAAGACTGACAAGGAAATGCAAGATAGAATGAATGAAATCAGAGTCAAATTAGGTACAGAGTAATATTGTGGGAAAGAATGAATGGATAGAGAGAGAAAAACATAGATTTATTTTAGAAAAACATTCATCCCATAAAAATCACCTGATGGTTCCTGAATGTATTTGTAATAATTTATGATAGATAGCTTAAGGAACACGTTCTGGCCTATTTTGATTGCTTCAGACAAGGACACAGCAAGCCACTGGTCTAACTAAACAACACACACAATCCAGCGGGTTGTCCATTTTGTTTTGTATTACAAATTTAGCCAGATTTGAGCCAAAATGATAAAACTACAGTAAAAGACTCTATGACAAGGTGTTGCATTCTATTTTAATGAAACTCATCACAGATTGAAATTTGTATTCCATTTTATTTTAAAACAAATTTTTGCTTTGTCCAATAAGGCAACTGACCAGGGTGGGGCCATTTTACTCAATCGACTCAAAAGTTCACGTATTTGCACCACAAATGCAAGTATTGATCCAGAAAGTTATTGACTTTGTTCTGTTTAAAAGAAGCTTTTGTTGCTGTTTCACTTCACATTACTTAAATAGTGTTGATTCTATTGATTACTGATCACAATTCATTGATCATTGAATGTTAAGCCTTGTACTTCTGTTTGGGAACATTTATCTTCAGTTGTTGGTGCCCTTACAGATTTACTCAATTTATTTCTGTATTACTGGTCATTTCAGACGCTGATGTTTTCCACTTGGTAGTAACTGGTATTCTTCTGGGATGGATTTTCCTACATCAGTACCTCCAATACCTCTGAACTACTACTTGCCACTTTTTCCCTGCATTTACCCCAAACTCACCTTCACGGGCAGCCTCATTAGAACTAAACCTTGCTGAAGAATACAATGCCACTACATGGTACACCCAATTCAAGGGAACAAGACAGCATTGAAGAGGATAGGTGAGCTTGGAAGACTGCACTATTGATTTGCTTGAAGGCCAAGACTTTGCTTTTCTTGATCTTGGTTCACGAGAAAAACCGTGGTCTGTTATCTAATGTGTCTACATCAGCAATTCTATGCCTAGCAAATATTTTTTGCTGGGCTCTAACAAATGTATCTGTGATGGTAGTATATAGCTTTTTCACCTGTATGAATCATGAACAATACAATAAGATTGTCCATCAAACAGAAATCGATCTGTCTGGTGGGAAGAGTGATGAGTATCAGTGGCTCTCACTTTTCAAGCCTGTGAATAGTGCAAGCTTCACCGTCAGCACTGTGACTGGAAGGAAACCAGTCTCCGTGAGTGCACTGTTAATTGAGATGATCTTAAGTTGTTTCTGAAAAATGTTGTCTTCTTTCTCTTGATTGTATATTTATATACCACACACTATTCCTAGTGTCAGGAACTCATCCTACCACTCCATAAGCAGTGAATAGGAATAGAAAAGCACATTGAGATCCATATGATTAACCAGCCTGCCTAAGTAACATCATATGCTCTCATAAAGCTCTTAGCAATTTTCTTAAATGTGTTCCAAACTTCATCTTCACAGCCATGTTTTGCAAATTGGCAGTGCAAATTGGCTCTAATTTTTACTTTCCTCTATTCCTGTAGAGGGGTGATAGATATTAAGGCATATCACCTTCACATTATAATGTTACATCTCAGATTATGGTCCCTGGGTGGAACCTTGACTGTAGTCTATATTGTAGAGGGCTCTTTCTACAGTTATACCAAAAACATCTCATCATTCCCACCAGCAGAAGTAATCTACACACTCAAGATGTTCCTGGCTGCTTGACATTTACTGAAGTGGGAGTCATGTCTCTGCACTTGATTACAATTGAGTGATATACTATAAGACTTGTACATTGTTACTTGGTCACCTCCTGTACACTGTTAGATGACTTTGACTTTTTATATGGTCTTTGCACATTTCAGGGACATAACCAATTCAGAAATAATAAATTTGTTTTAGATCTTAAGTAAATATTTTTACAGTAATTTGTTTTGCTTCATTGCTATTTCAAAATTCCTTCGTAGAGCCTAAAATTTCACTTTCAGTTTATTTCATAACCACAATTTTCAGATGATAGAAAGCCACCAGAATTTGAGAAATTGATTTAAAAAATAGAATTGATAACATCATTTTAAAAAGGAAAATAAAATGTCAATTTGATTTTAATAAAGGCAAAGTCACCATATCCCCACTGTACCATAGGACTGCTCTCTAACATTAGAAAGAGATGACTGGTGGTGTTTTAACCTGGGGGTCACCTGCCTCAGGCAGAGGGAGAGATTGAGAAGGAGAATCCTTCACATTAACCTCAGCTGGTGAAGGAATTGAACTTAAGTGTGACTGAGCTAATCAACCCCATATCTGACATGAGTGACATCTAAATACAGTAGTAACCCACCAATGGAACTGATTATACACTGAATGAACTATCTTCCATTTGGTACAATTTGCCTTCCTTGTGTTCAACAGTATCACCTGTTGCTGTGCATATTCTGTGTTGGGCAGCCACCTGGTACAGCAGAACAGTTGTCATACCACTGAGAAAACAAGCTGCACTGTTGATGTAAAATTACAATTTATTTCACTAATGTCTTGCACACCCATTAGTTCATTCAGCAGGTTGGAGCCAAAGTTGAGAATCTGTGCATGATATATTTGGATTTTTTCATTGCAATTTTTGAAAAGTGAGATTTAAGAGGCTTTTAAAATTCTAAAACTTCTGAAAAGTTTGGATTGAATAATTATTGAAAGATAATCTTCAACGGTTGCAGAATCAATAAAGAGAAGTCACTTATTTGAAACTGCGACCTGAAGTGTTAACAGAAAGTCGAGCAGAGGTCCTTCATGTGGGGTTGCTCAGAGGGCGAATTTCTTTCCACAGAAAGTTGTCTAAGCAGAAATCATACCATCCATCATGATTATGGGGACAGATTGGGATAATATAGGGATTAGTTTGAGTTTACTGGAGCCAATAACCAACACACTAACATGATGGGTATAATGTCCTGTTCTAGTACTGAAGTTTTTCTGGTTCTCAAAAGCTATTATTTGCCAATGGTTTGTGACCTCTGCAGCTCCATGTAATATATTAATGATATACAAGCTACTGTAATTCTTAACATAATTGTAACTGAAAATGCAAACAATTGAGTACCTATAGAATTATTATTAAAACCAGACTTTCTTATTTTATTACTTGTGATTATGATTATGTTCAATGGCATTAGCAAAGTTCTTTTAAAAAGTACCTCCCTTATAAGATATCATTTGATGTAAATTGAGTCATTTTCATAACTCTTGTTTTAGATTCTTTTAAACCACAAAAGCCTTTGTTTTTATTCATTACTAGCCAAAATAATTAGTAAATGGCTTTCATAATTTTAATTTTAATTGATTTGATGACTCCCTTAATTTACATAATAAAATGTTTGGCCACAGTTGTAAGCTTAAGCCATGTCTTGTACATGTATATGGCATTACAGCAAGCCTGTTTGCAAATCTTAATCACAATGGTGACACTGCTGGATGAGTTAGCTGCTGAAATGATTTAATAATTTGCTCTGATTATTTGCACTGGTTAGATAATTACTCTTCAGTCTTGACTGGCAGCTGCTAAGGAAATAAAAATTGTATATTTTCACAGCACACGTTGAATCCTCTTGACTTTTTTGTAAATAATATAAACTGGAACCAATGCTAAATGAACCAGTATTTTACACTCTTTGATAACTGAGAACCCTTTCACTTTAGCTGCTGCTAAATCCTACATACTCTATCAGTGCAACATTGGTGAGACAATGTTTTGCTTCTTTTCAATGTTGTGATTACCCTAGAAAATAATGTGTAATTTTTCTGTATTTCTGTCACTTATGGTTAGAAAATGCCAGACAGCTGGATATATTTTTCAATGAGTTGGAGGTCATTCCTGAGGCATATGGTTCTCCCAAGTTCTAATTATAGAAAGAGGGTTGGCCAAGATTCAAGTAGAAAGTACAGCTGAAGGGTGTTTTATTTTTGCTACTCTTTGAAGCTTACAGTCTCTGTTTTGCTGCTGTTTTATAGAATGGTAGCTGGATTAGGGATTAACAATTCCGTTTCTGAACAAAAAGATAAAATATGGATGTGGATGACATGAATCAAATTATCTTGAGTTGAGGCAAAACAGTTAAATGCAAAATGAAAAATACTGATTAAAAATGATGCTCTACTGCACGAGCGCTGTGACTTAAAAGAGTTTTTTCAAAATGCTAATTGCACAAATTATCATCTACTCTTTGATACAGGAACTGAACACTGCCCTTTCTGACTGGTGTTCTTTGATACAAAATTAAAAGTGAGCAAACCTCATTTGCTCTGGTCTTTGAAGCAGCAGCTCTGGAAATGGATTTTATTCTGGACTTTGTAACTATATGAATCTAGAACTCACCCCTTAAACTGCAGCAAGAGAAAGTTTACTTGTACATATGTTCCTGAAAGAAAATGACAGCTAAAATTGACTCATAGTTGTATTAGTATTGACTGCTTAGAGAATGAGTCATTTTTTTCAAAGTAACACTTATTGGAACTTTGCTCTTTGTATTACTTCACATGCCATTGTCAAGATAATTTGATGAGTTAATCTGTCCATGTCACTAATTCACTGTCTTCTATTTATCATACTGAAGCAATAACTGCTGGTCCCAGGACAGCATAAATCCTAAACATTGCTATTCGATGATAGTTAGTCAGATTCTTCAATCTCACTGTAACCTAACCAATTAGCGAATCTGGTTAGGTCTGTATGTTATCAGAATAAAGTGGGTGTTCATTATATATTCTAGATGGCTTCTATACTCTAGTTTAGACTGATGGGAAGGACTAACATTTATATTCACACCTTTTAACAGAAAAACATCCCAAGTTGTTTTTTGTGACAACTATTCAAAAAATGTTGAGGCAAAATATTGTATGTGGAACTTCAAAAGCATGAATACTTATCACTATCTTTCAATTTAACTTCCAAACTTAGCATCAGCACAAATATAAAAGTCTTGCTATCTGGGGTTAAATGGCATCAGCTGACCACAGACCTCTTGCTTTCCTCACCTTAATATCTCCCCACTTGATTTTATGCTTTCTAAGAATCAGCAATAGCTACGACCCAGTTTTAGTTGAATAAAGGTTGATTGAAAGAGCACTCTCAATGTATTGATGAAGAAGAACCATCATGTGATCCAACAGATATTATCCCAACAACAGGAGTTCCTATAAAGTCAGGATCTGCAATTAGAACTGATCATGATTAAGTGGCCAGGCCAGAGCACAAGGATATGACCAACTAAAGGTCACGAATGAATTCTGCTGCAGAGGTGTCCGGTGAAAATTTTGTTTGAGGGATACAGATGTTTGGTGCATTTCATGCTAATCTCCATTCACTTTCAAGGAACTTGGAGGATTTTGACTTCAACGTGGGAGAGGGCATTGTGAAGAAATTGGAACTCATTCTTTCCAGGGAGGAAGTTGTGGTTAACTTGGTGAAAGCACTTTTAGATTCAGCCATGTCCAGTGGCCAACGTCTCACTTTCCATTGCAACAAAGGCAGAAATCAGCCGGCATCTCAATGCTACATTAAAAACTCAGACTGAGGTTGTGAGATCCATGTTTTTGTTTGTGCTGGCTCAGACAGTTACCATAATGGCTGCTGATCTTGGTGCTCAGAATTGGTTTTGCTGACAATCTGGCAATCTAATAGGTCAAGGATTGTTGAGTAGTGTGTGTATGTGTAAGGAAGAGAGAGGTATATAGTCGTTCCTGAAACATGAACTTGCTGTCCTTTATATGTGCAACTGCTACTGCAACTCTCTCCGTGCCCTTGTTATTGCCTGTCAGTAGCCTGAACTGCACCTGCCAATGCCAAGGTGATACACAGAAGCTGGATGCTTTAAGCCCAAAGCTCCTTAAGATCAATCAGCAAGGCCATCTTCCATCTTCCCCACGTAAAGTAAGCATCTTTTCACCAGTCATACTACAATCCCCTGTGTAGCACTGCACAGGAGCACTGGGATAGACAAAGGCACCAGCAAGATAGGCAGTTAAGGAAATGCACAAGGGAGAATAATTTGTTCATGTTTATTTAATTGGATATGTTCATTGCAAGCCTATTATCAAGGGGATTACTTGATGGTCCATGGTAGTGGAATGGCAAGTAGAGGAATAGTAAAGCCTTGGTGATAATGAGTGGATTTTCCAAAGAAAATTAAGTCTGAATGGATGCTTCCAGAGAGCTTATCCAGTAGATACAGTAGACCAGAAATATTCCAGAGTAGCGCTCCACCCAAAACACTCAGATATGGAACCACTGCTACAGTGTCCTGATAGTCTATTCCATAATCATTTTTCTAATTTATTCTTTCCCTAGATATGAGTATTGCAATTTTTAGCTGTATCTAGGGAAAGAATAAAGTTGGTGATGTAGCAAGTTTCACAGCTGCAGTTCATGTGGTGTGGGTGCACTTGGTGTCAATACAGAGGTGCTTTTGAGCCAGTGATTGTAAAGAATAGATATATAGTTTCAAGTCAGAATGGTGTGTGGTTTGGAAGGGAGGTGTTCCCTTGCATCTGTAGCATTTGTCCTTCTGGGGATTTGGAAAGTGCTGTCCATGGAGCCTGGCTATATTGCTGCAGTGCATCTTATAGATGGTACACTGTGCCACTGTGCGTCAGTGGGAAGGGACCAAATGTTGAAAATGGTGGGATGGTGCCAAATGAGCAGCCTGCTTTTGTCCAGGATGGTATTGAGCTTCTTAAGCATTGTTGGAACTTCAATTATTCAGGCAATTGGGGAGTATTCCTGACTGAACTGAACTTTGTATGTATGATGGACTGGCACTGCAATGACAGGAAGTGAGTCACTCAACACAGAATTCCCAGTCTCTGAACTGTTTTGTGACCACAGTATGTATATGGCTTGTTCAGGTCAGTTTCCAGTCAGTGCTAACCACTACCAAGGTGTTAATGGTAAAAGGTAGTGGCAGAGAAGATCATTGACGTAAGTATGTCTCAAGCAGCTGCCTCTGGTTCTTGGTGGCAAAGATGCAGGATGGCAGTCACTATGATTGTAGTAGGTTATGGATTATTGCACACTGATGACTTATTAATGTGGTTGTAATAATCATTTTAATGTATTGTTAAGTTGATTCTGCAGACCAACAAATGGCTCCCTGCATGATTGGAAATCCCACTATCTGAAGAAATTCACTGAACTAGTTCTCCCTGCCTAAGGAGGAAATGTTAATATTCTCTCCTGTCACATCAGACCTCTGTTAACTTCTGGATATAGATATTCACAATATCACCTGTTCCTGCGTAAAATGATCTGGTTGCATAGAAGTTAAACATGACCTTGATAGCCATCAGCAGCACCAACGATACCCAGGTATCCTGTCAAAACAGGTGGTAAAGCGTTGTTAAATCTGAGGAGCATTAAGTATGGCTCCTGGGGAAGGTACAGATGGTGGAAGAGCTGCATTATGTCTCACGGTCAGGATACAATTTGCCTGTAAATGACATGCTCATGACATCATCACTGCATCATAGCATGTGACCTGAGGCTATAATGTCTCAGTCTCCATTTTACCACTTGGACATGATATGTTATTGAGGGCATTGCTGGCCAACATACCTGTCTCAGGCTTGCTGCAGTGCTCAATGAAGCTCAGCACAGCTGGAAAAAGAGCACCTCACTTGAGAACTCTACAGCCTTCTGGACTCAATATTGAGTTCAACCATTTCAGGCCTTGAGACACCTTCTCCCATATCCTTACACCAACCCTCATACACCAGGCCTTGTTATCACATGGTCTGCTATATTACCCATTGTTAGCCACAAATAGTCCCCATTAGTAGCTATTTATTCTCCTAGACTGACCATTATCCATTCCTTTGTCTGTCCAACTATTCTCTTTTTTCGGACTCTAGCTCCACCTACTGTTTATTCCTTACCCATTCATACCCCCCAACCCTATCTTCTGCCCAAAAAACAACTTTTACCTGAGCTATCATCCATTCTAAAGAAGGGTCACTGGACCCAAAAGTTTAACTTTGATTTCTCTCCACAGATGTTGTCAGATCTGCTGACATTTTCCAGCAATTTCTGTTTTTAATGTGTTGAGGGAATGTTGATCTTTAAAAAAAAATCATTTGTGGGATGTGGGCATCACAGGTGGCTAGCATTTTTATTACCTGTCCCTAGCCACCTTTGAGAAAGTGATGGTGAGCTGCTGCATTGAACCCCTGTGGTCCATGTGCTGTTAGTTGACCCATAATGCTCTTAGGCAGAAAATTCCAGGATTTTGACCTAGGGGAAGTGAAGGAACAGTGATATATTTCCAAGTCAGCATGGTGTGTGGCTTGGAGGAAAACTTGCAAGTGGGAGATTTCCCATGTTTCTGTTGCCCTTGTCCTTTTAGATGAAAGCATTCATGAGTTTGGCAGGTGCTGTCTAAGGATCTTTGATAAATTTATGAAGTTCATCTTGCAGGCAGTACACACTGCTGCTACTGAGTGTCGGCGGTGAAAGGAATGTATATTTATGAATGTGATGCCTGTCAAGTGGGTTGCTTTGTCCTGGATTGTGTCAAGCTTCTTGAGTGTTGTTAGAACTGCACCCATCCAGGCAATGACACTCCCGACTTGTGTCATGTAGATGATGTTCAGCTTTGGTGTGTCAGGAGTTGAGTTACTTGCTGCAGTACTCCTAGTCTCTGACCTCCTCTTATAGCCACTATGTAAATAGTGTCCAGCTGAGTTTCTGGTCAATGGTAATCCCAAGAATGTTGATAGTTGGGTATTCTGTGATGGTAACACTATTGCATATCAACGAGCTGTGGTTAGATTGTCTCTTATTGGAAATGGTCAATGCCTGGCATTTATGTGGTGTGAATGTTATTTGCCAACTTGTCAGCCCAAGCCTGGATATTATCCAGATCATAAATCATCACTGAATCCCTACAGTGTGGAAACAATCCATTTGGTCCAACAAGTCCACACCAACCCTCCAAAAAAGTAACCAACTCAGATCCATTCCCCTACCCTATTACTCTACATTTATCCCTGACTAAAGTACCTAACCTACATATCCCTGAACATTATGGGCAATTTAGCGTGGCCAATTCAGCTAACCTGCACATCTTTGGATTGTGGGAGGAAATTGAAGCACCTGGAGGAAACACACGCACACACAGATAAGGCTGGAAACAAATCCAGGTCCCCGGCACTGTGAGGCAGCAGTGCTAACCACTGAGCCATCATGCTGCCCTGCATTTGAACATGGATTGCTTCAGTATCTGAAGGATGGTGAATGGTGCTTAACATTGTGCAATCATTGGCAAACATTCACATTTCTTACCTTATGATGGAGGAAAGATAATTGATGAAGCAGCTGAAGATGGTTGGGCCTAGGACACCACCCTGATGAACTCCTGCAGAGATGACTGACCTTCAACAACCACGGTCATCTTACTATGTGCTAGATATGCCTCCACCAACAGAGAGTTTGCCCCCGAGACACATTGATTCCAGTTTTGCTAGGGGTCCTTGATGCCACACCTAGTTGAATGCAGTCTTTATGTCAAGAGCTGTCATTCTCTCCTCATCTCTGGAATTCAGCTCTTTATTCCATGTTTGAACCAACATTATAATGAGGTCAGTAGCTGAGTGGTCCTGCCAGAACCCAAACTGGTATCATTGAGCAGGTTATTGCTGAGCAGGTGCTGTTTGATAGCACTATTGATGCCACCTTCCATCACGCTACTGATGGCCGAAAGTAGATTGAAGGAGGAGTAGTTGGTTTATCCTGCTTTTTTTTTCAGGGCATACCTGAACAGTTTTCACACATTGTTGGTTAGATGCCAGTGTTGTAAGTGTACTGGAACAACTTGACTAGGAGAGCAGCAAGTTCTGGAGCATACGTCTTCAGTAAGCTTTGTTGTAATTCAACAACTAAATGTTATGTCCAGATACTTACGTACTTTGAATGTAACGTTTGCATATGGCAGTGTGTCTGTTTGATGCTTGAAGGCTATACTATCTTGGAACTTTGTTATGTTAAAGGTGATAACATAAGCATTGTCATACAAGGTAAATAAGGTAAAAACAATGATTGCAGATGCTGGAAACCAGATTCTGGATCAGTGGTGCTGGAAGAGCACAGCAATTCAGGCAGCATCCGAGGACAGTCGATTTTGCCTGTCCTCGGATGCTGCCTGAATTGCTGTGCTCTTCCAGCACCACTGATCCAGATACAAGGTAAATAGCCTGGTGGATACAGACTCACATCAGAAGTGCTTTTAGAGAAATCCTATGGTGGGTAGTGCTATTAGTGGAAAATTCTCCTTCATAAGTAGAGCTTCCCTTTGTCAGATATAGAATTTCACAGATACAGAACCAGAAGCATTGCAACTAAAGCCTTCATATCTTTTGTAGATTTGGTTTGGACATGTGACTAAATCCCAACTGGTCCTTTGTAGGTGCAACAACTTTTGACAACAGTAAAACAATTCAAATTACTTCCACAAATCCTTGAAGAGCAGGAATATACATAAGTCACTTGATCTGTAAGGTGGATAGCTACCCATGTAAATCAGACTGGTGGACTGGGGGAAGGTTGGTTAAGGCTTCTCATGAGTACAAGCCTGCGCTCGAACTGCACAGACCAACTTTCAAAACTCTGTGTCAAATGAACTGCAATGGTTGGTTGCTGCTATGATTGCCGTAATCTATTCTGACGAGTGCGTTGTGTAAGCTAAACAGTAAACAACTGGTGCTTATGCTATTTACTGACCTTAAGGTTTCATAGGACTGGCACTAGCAACAATACAGAGCCCAGTTTCACCATTTCTTGTGTTTGTGCTCTGTGTGGCTGTTTAACTGTAACACTGATGATGAAACGTATCTTATACTTGCAGTTTTAAGTTTGACAAACCTATTTCAAGTTCTCTTGTCTTAGCTGCTTGAACTGTATGTTTATTATGTCAAGGTTGCTTTGTTTCAAAGCCTCCCCTGTACCTAATGGCACTCTAGTGCCCTCTGCAGCAGAAAAAGGTCATAGCATGAGCAGGCAGACAAAGTTGAAAACAAAAATCTAATTTTAGAATTGTGGTTTGCTTACCACCCATTTTCAAATGCTAATAACCAGCCTTCATATGGTGCAGTGTTTCTTCTGCACATCTACAGAAACAATGTGATCGCTTTACACAAATCCCATAAACGTGGAGCACGGTTACATTAATTGCCAACAACTCGTGAGTATCAAAATTTCCAAATAAAACTGGCTTAAAGATGTCCTTAAATCATACCAGTACTCCCTATCTATGGTAAACAGCTTGGATAATGGCCTATAATTTGCAACAGCAGAACATTTAAAGGCATCTGCTGCCAGTTAGACATGCCCTTAATTATCAAGGATTTTTAAACTTTTTTATGCAGTAGTTTACTAAAAGTACCAACCGATTAAAGAAAAGTCTCAGAAAAGGAAGCTGAGCACTTGGAATCTGTGTGAGACAGAAAAAACAACTGAGCATTTCCTTAACCAATCTGACTAAAATGCAAGGATTGAGTGTAAGAGAGAGTGAATATAATGTCAAAGCATAAAAAAAAGGAACAAAGGTAAAGGTGGAAAAAAGAGATTAAGAGAGGAATAAAAGGAATTTTTAAAAATTACAAAAATGTTATATTTTTTAAATTGTCAATTTCTCTGTCAGAGAAGCAGCTTCGATGTAATTAGCCCATCATATTGTTAACAGGGAATTTAGAGTGTCTGAGCAAAAATAATTTTTTTGTGGCAAGATCAGTTCATAACTACCACTCAAATACAGTCCCTCGAGCTATTTCATGCATATCAATGGAGTGTAAACAGTAAGGTGCCATCTGCATCGATATATTGGTCAAGTGATGCAACCTAAAAGGAAAATTCTAAATATGAGACCTTGACAACCTCACTGCCGTTCCCTAAAGTTATTACACCATTTGCTCATAAATAATCATGAACACCATTAGCCTCACTGTTACATTTACAGAAAAAATTGGGTCACTGCCTTCAATTTCCATTATCTAGAACAAAATTTATTTTTAGTAAGAATACATACTAATTGCATGTTTACACAAATTTTCCTTCTACAAAAAAATGAAAACATTTCCCTACTAATCCAACTAAATACAAAGGACTATTTTTACAAAAGAATTCACTGTTGGCAAATAAAATAGTATGATAATTTAAAATATTACATCCAGCAGGTACTCCTCACAGCTTTGTTTCTATCAAAACTTCAAATGTCAGTCCACAATTTTCTGTTAAATATTGGAAGATTTTAATAGAGAGAAATGTTATGATTGATTCAAATCAATTCAAGTTGAAAACACAACAGGCTCAAACCATAAGGGCATAGTGATAGTTTCAGTGGACTCGTAATCAGAGGCCCAGGGTAATAGTCTGGAGATGTGAGCTACGAATCCCACCATAACATAGAACATAGAATATAGAACATAGAACAGTACAGCACAGAACAGGCCCTTCAGCCCACGATATTGTGCCGACTATTGTATGCACCCTCAAATTTCTGTGACCATATGCATGTCCAGCAGTCTCTTAAATGTCCCCAATGACCTTGCTTCCACAACTGCTGCTGGCAACGCATTCCATGCTCTCACAACTCTCTGTGTAAAGAACCCGCCTCTGACATCCCCTCTAAACTTTCCTCCAACCAGCTTAAAACTATGACCCCAGTGTTAGCCATTTCTGCCCTGGGAAACAGTCTCTGGCTATCGACTCTATCTATGCCTCTCATTATCTTGTATATCTCAATTAGGTCCTTCTCCTCCTCCTTTTCTCCAATGAAAAAAGTCCGAGCTCAGTCAACCTCTCTTCATAAGATAAGCCCTCCAGTCCAGGCAGCATCCTGGTAAACCTCCTCAACCCTCTCCAAAGCATCCACATCTTTCCTATAATAGGGCAACCAGAACTGGACGCAGTATTCCAAGTGTGGTCTAACCAAAGTTTTATAGAGCTGCAACAAGATCTCATGACTCTTAAACTCAATTCCCCTGTTAATGAAAGCCAAAACACCATATGCTTTCTTAACAACCCTGTCCACTTGGGTGGCCATTTTAAGGGATCTACTTACCTGCATACTAAGATCCCTCTGTTCCTCCACACTGCCAAGAATCCTATCCTTAATCCTGTACTCAGCTTTCAAATTCGACCTTCCAAAATGCATCACCTCGCATTTATCCAGGTTGAACTCCATCTGCCACCTCTCAGCCCATCTCTGCATCCTGTCAATGTCCTGCTGCAGCCTACAACAGCCCTCTATACTGTCAACGACACCTCCAACCTTTGTGTCATCTGCAAACTTGCTGACCCATCCTTCAATCCCCTCATCCAAGTCATTAATAAAAATCACAAACAGTAGAGGCCCAAGGACAGAGCCCTGTGGAACACCACTCACCACAGACTTCCAGTCAGAATATTTTCCTTCTACAACTGCTCGCTGTCTTCTGTTGGCAAGCCAATTCTGTATCCAGACAGCTAAGTTCCCCTGTATCCCATTCCTCCTGACCTTCTGAATGAGCCAACATCTGGGATAACTTAAAATTCAATTCATAAATCTGCAATATAAACCTAGTAGCTGTAACAATATGAACTAATCATTGTTGACGTAAATATATTTGGTTTCATTAATCTCCTGTAGTGAAGAAAATCTGCCAATCATACCTGATCTGACCTACATATGATTCCAGATTCATAGCAATGTGATTGACTTTTAACTGCTGTCTGTAATGGCCCACTAAGTCACAGTTCAAGGGCAATTGAGTGTAGTTAACATTGTTGGCCTTTTCCTGTTACAAATTCCATCATGCACATTTGCAGTAGTGATTGTCTTTATAAGCTTGTCACTCTTCTAAGTACTTTCTCTTGCCAGTGGAGCACCATCATTTTGTGTCTCACAGCTCATTAGCTAACACTTCAAAGAAACTTCAATTATTATGTAAACTCTTCTGCTCTAATTGCTGTATAATTTTAAGTTTTGCTACTTGGGTATAAACAATATCAAAACACTGTATAAAAATTACGACTGAGCAGATTATGTTGCCATGGAGGTCTGAGTTTTAACTGCCCTGATACAATCATCCTTGCCTTTTAATCCTTCTTTATTTTATTCAGTTACCTGCTTACAATGCCACAAAAGAGCAATTCATAAGAATAACATTTCTGATATTGCTCGCTTCAAATTATTCAAATGGCTAAACTGACTCACAATGCTGTTTGTGAAATGCTTTAGGTCCCTGCAATGAAAGCCCCTTTGAGAGACCCATGCATATGAGATGAAACCAGACATTTTGTGCTTGCCTGTGGGCTCAGTTAGACTTTATTGTCTGCTTTTTACCGATTAAGATCATTTGGAATTAAGGATTTAAGACCAAAACAGCAGTGAACAAGGGAGAGGAGGTGGTCTGCAATTAGATGTTCAAAGTTAGGTAACGATTATTTTTAAATATTAATGATTGATTCATGCTCACTATCAGTCATTAGAATTTAATGCTCAGAGGCCATAATATTGGAATGATGATAAATATTAAGCCTAAGTAAATGGCTGCTATCTCCTGATGGTGGAGCTGTGCAACTGTGTAATGATAGTGAGAGGATTGTTAGGTACATGTGATACAAAATAATATTTTCTTTGCAATTGTGGTGACTGGTTATCAGCGATGAAGGAATGATAATCATGTGGAGATAAGGTTTAAGGTCTGTGCTATCATCTAAACACAATAATGATGTGAGTGAGACTTGCAAAAAGGATGGAACTAGGATAACTCGGGATAGAGATGTCTGCTGCATGATCATGTTTAAAGTATTAATAAAGGCTGTTTAAAGAAATACTTTTGAGGTCTGTTCTGAATAGACAAACACAGATGATGGGCTGAATGGCAGCTTTCTGCATTCTGACAATTCTATAAAATGAGCACACCCTGCTATTGATACAAATAAAGGTCAAAATCTTATGGTCTTTGAAAAATATCAGCCATCATGATTTTTTCCAGCTTCTGATGTCTGAAGCACACCATTTGTTAGAATTTTTCAGAAGACAGCCTATAAACAAGCTGTCTCCAATTTCTCTGTCCAATTAAACACTGCGGATCAGTTCCTGAGACAGAAGGGCCAATCAGAGCAGTGCTGAACAATCAATAGCCCCAAAAGGATGCTGCTGAGAAAGGTGGGAGAGCACAGTTGCACTTTGAGATGGAGACACCCACAAAAGAATGCTACATTTCAAACAATAAAAATGCACAATTGTGCAAATTGTATGTAGAGCCTTTTGTCGAGTCCATCAGGAAGGATGCAAGCCTGAAAAGGGGTGACTATTCCAGGCAGCAGAGGCCTGCAGGTCAAAGCCTCCCTCTCCTTGGATGATGCTGCTTTTTTTTTGCTCAGATCCTCTATTGGTGCACAGACTCCTCAGCATCTGCGACAAGTTTGAAATGGCCTCAACAGTTAAAATGAGGCAAGAGCAAAGTCATGATCTCTGGAAACTGGACTAACCAATCCTTTATCCCCTTCACTGTCAGGTCAGATTATCCGAAGGTGCAGAGAATATGATTCAGAGAGGCATGGGCTTGTGCGTATCACCAATTTGAGGCATAAACTGGTAGATGGGACAGTTCTCCCTCTCCATTCTGGGCAAAAACTTGGTTGTCAGGTGTGAGGTGCTCTTCATGTTGTACGTGGCACAGGTCTGGCAAATCACCCAATCTTGCACCATTGCAGTCACCCAAACCATCTTCCATTTCATCTGGAGGTCAAAGATGGACCAGGTCCGAAGTGACACCATGTACAAAGCACCGGGTTACAGGCCGGTGGGGGTGGAGGAAGAAGATACCCAACACAACCTTCATTTTGATGGCCACCTTCATGTGTGGCTGCATAAAGCTTCGTGTAAATTCACGATTTGCAAACACCAAGTGTCACTACGTACTAACATTATACCTCTCCCTGGCATTGTGAAGGATGGTCTGGCCTTGTTGACATGGAACACTCTAAGTTGTTGGACTGTTCCATATCAGCTGTCCCTTTTGTGAAGGAAAACACCTTTGACCACAAGTCCATCAGGAAGTGATCCGCATGTAGCATCCTCGAGACACTGTGGGAAAGGTAGAGGGCGTATCCTGTTGCTTTGTCCTGAGCAGACTGTCGAAGTCTTGGCTGCTACTTTCTCTGAAATCTCTCATGACGTTGTTTCCTCCTGGATTGAAGAACTGCATGAAAGAATCTAAATCTGAATTTACCTGTTTACCAAGGGGTATGTTTATGGGATTTTACTATATTGGAACAGTCTATTAGTAATTAACTGTATCTACTATTTGGTTAAGTTTTCCAATAGTTAAGTTATTCTAAATTCCTTTCTTATCTATAGTGTTTAAATATATTGTATTTTGCATAACATTGAGTAATTTGACCAATCTCATCACATCTGGAACATGCACTTCACATCTATCTTCAAAATAAAGAAAAGTTAGGATCTAATCTACCTTCTTAAAATATTTTGAGGGGATCTGGCCTGGTCCATAACAATGTGCTGAGGAATGCACTAAAGTTTAGGGCACATGCCACCAGCGTGCAATGGGGAAGGGGAAAGACTACCATCTAAGGTCATTCTGCTGAAGTACAATGGAGGTTCAGTTATCAGACCTTTTCAGCCTCAAAATATATGTAAATATAGCTCTGCATAGTAAAAAAAGCCCAGTCTTTTTTTTACATTTGCAGAGAATGCCAAATGTCTAATATTTATTGTTATTCATGTACAAAAACTGTATAGAAATGCTTCAGTAACTGTATATAGATAAGATTTGGATGAATGAAGTATATTTTTGCAATTAAAGATAAAACACACTCGTGTCATGCTATCAGAGTGAGTGAGAATCCTTTAACGGGTTTGCCTGTGGCCATGGCTGTGGTCATCTCTTTCTGGCAGCTGGGGGCTTGGGGCAAGTGTCTGATGGCCTCCTTGACTGCTGCTGAGAGGCCACCATCAGGTAACTCTGGATTTCAGCATCAGTGAAGGCTGTGTCTATCATCATCAAGATAATAGTAAGTTATAGAAATCACTCTCTATGCACAGCCTAATTGGTAATTGCCCGAATTGGCTGCCTGCCTCTATGCAACAGGTTACAGTTTTCACGATAACCTGCAAATTAAAAAGGAAAGAATGTAAGGTTGGCTCTCTAATGCAAACAATTTTCAAATTCTCTTCCAACTTCAAAGCCACATTCTCTGGCCTCCAAAAATACCTGAAGTTTTCACATTTCATTTAGAACCTGAATGATTTCCACCACCTATGGATGTGATTTTGCAAACACAGGCTCAGGTATATAAAAATTCCACAAGTTCATACCATTACATTGATTGACAATATTGTGTCAGCTGCGAGTCTGGCCTCAGAGTGAAAGCTTCATGGCTTCACGTTCCAGTCCAAGCTTGAACACAACAATCAATAGTCCTCTGCAATACTGTATGAAGTATCTTTTGAATGAGATATTAAACTGAGACCTTCTCAGATAGATGTAAAAGATGGCACCATTTTGAAGACAAATTAATCCTGATGTCCTGACCAATATTTATTTCTTGATCAATGTCACAAAAACTGAATCTAATTATTGGCATATTGCTCTCTGTGGGAGCCTGCTGAGCACAAATTGCCTGCTCTGTTTCTAGCATTACTACAGTGAAAACTCTTCAAAAGTACTGAATTGGCTCTACAGCCCTTTGGAAAGTCTGCCGGTTATGAAACATTCTGAATAAATACATGAGTTTCTTTCACAAAACCTTATCTTGTCTAATGTTCTGGTGATGAGGAAAAATTCTATATACCTTTCAAAATAAACTGGGCAGCATTAGTTTACAGAATGACTTCAAAATCCTTTAGTCGTGAACTATATCAGCAAGATGATCCAAATAAATCTCTCTATAGAAATATTGTGCTAAAGTTTACCAAAAATTGGCTAAGTTTCAATTTTGCAGAGTTTCGTAGAGCTTTCGTAGAGTTTTCAGTGAGCTTTTGCAAATTTTCTCCTGTAATTCTCTGCAGCTCACCTCTATCTTTATGCATCATGTTGCTATGATCCCACTTTTATGTTATCTTGTACACAGAAGCAACAGACATATTCTGTTGTCAGGTCCTCCTGGAAATTACACCATTGGCACCATATTTGAAATCTACCAGTACACCAGGTCAAACACTGGCTGCTCCGAATAGTCCTCCAAAGTGTGCACTTGCTGGGGTGGGGCAGGGGTAGGGGGAAACAAATCAAAAGCATCTGTGGGCACACTGGCAGCATAAGAGATACTTTTGGAAATACAAGGCCTCATTTGTAAATCTATTGCTGTTTAACATTATCATCAGTCTGATTGAATGTCATTGTTACTGCAGCTACAAGAATCAATCTACATGTTGGATCTATCCTTACTGCCATACCATGTTAGAAACCTGACAAAGAGAGTGCTACTCTATCTCCAACACCCAACAGAGCATAGCATCTCATCATTGTTCAATTTGGGAGCACCACATGATGTAAACTGTTCAAACAGGTGAAAATTTTAATTTTTATAGGTAAAGAAAATAATCATAAAGAATTGCATTTTCTTTTGGAAGCAAATAGGGGCTATTGCCTTTCTAGCAACAATAAATTTAGCCAATGAATGATTTCACCATCGAGATCTCACCTATTGGGACTGGGTGTTAATTCAATCCTATCTGCCTTGTTGCAATCAATGCTGCACCACTCTATCTTGCTGAAAATGATGTTCCACTTGCTCGATGGTCTCACTGCCTTCTTTAGAAGACTTCAGCTTCTGTCCCAGTTTTTCAGCGTCCATCACGTCTTCTTACTCCAGTTGAGCACAGTACAGACTGCAGCTTCTCTCCCAGTTTTTCAGCATCTATTACGACCCCTCTTTCCAGTTGTGCACAGTACAGCATGCAAGGATTATATAGAACTCTCTGACTGGACTGTACTGGAAAGGCCCCCCAAGCTAATCCAAGCATTGGAACCTCATCTGCAGGAGATCTGCTCCACAATACCCTGGTGGAAGAATGAGCTGCATTGTATCTATGCTTAATCTCCATGAGGGTGCTGAATAACAGAATCATCAGCCACAATCACAGAGGGTAGCCCTTTTCTCCCAATAACAATCACTGGTAAGGCATCCAAAAACAAGTGAAGAACGTGAGAGTTCTGAAGGATATAGATGTCTTAGCAGCTTGCAGGATATCTGGATCAGGTTTCTAAGGTGTGGTACTGTTGAGCTCATCACGTGGAAACAAAATGAAGTGTGATCAGTTACAGCCTTGATATATTTGTGGGTTGATGATTGAGAGATCACACTTAAATCTCTAGTGGATATTTGGAAGCAGCTAGTTGCATAAAGATTTAGTTCAGCTGTCACTTGGATGGCCACCCACCCTTCAGGTCACAAGGCTGCTCCAGCAGTTGATACAGTTAAGTGATGGTGTACAGAGATATCTTCAGTCTGTGGTGGCAATGTGTCTCGCTCATCTGGAGGAAAAAGACTAAAGACAGTAGATTCTGGGTCTCCTGTACCTCCTCCGAGTCCTGACAGCACCTTGAGCTGCAACGTCTTCACATCAAGGCTGCTTGGTAGCTGCTGGAAGTTGCTGCTGATACTGGGCATGCTGATCCATTTCTTTCTCTTCCATTCTCTGCATCTTTGTACTGCAGCGCAGTAATGATAACCCTTGCTCTGGCTGGATCCAATGGTCACAGCTCCAATAAACCTGCGTGGGGAATATCCAAAACAGAACAGTTTCTACATAAAGTCAGCAGTTAGCTGCTGCATTGTTCTGCATTGACAGTCCACGATACAGTGGGTTGTGGAGGACTACCACAGGAAGGGTGACGGAATGCTTCTACATGGACCTTTGATATAATGGACCTTATTCTGATGTATGCAGCACAAGCCATGTTGTGGAAATACAGTAAGAACTTGTACATGTAGTTGGAATACTGAAACATTGACCACCTCCCCACGCCCCCCTTCCTCACAAACAAGAAAAGTATCATTATGTTAGTATCATCATATTACAGTTCAAGGTGATGGGAAATCAGCTTTGTGCCCTTGTGCAACTTATGAGAGCTTGGATTGTATTTGTGAACATGGCCCTGGGTTGACACTTATAAGATCACCTGTGATTACCTCTCCTTCACAGAGATGACTGTGTTGAATCTGCAATAACCAATGACATGGACAAGATGCTTTTGTGGCCAGGATTTGTATCCACAGAGTTGAACACTTCACATGCAGGATGCTATGATAACAGAAATCTTTAACTATACTATGTAAATGCCTAATTAATACAATTACCCCTATAGGTCTCATCACTCACAAATACAGGGTGCATCCTCAGACAGCAAATAACTATATTCTCCACCCATACTGACTGTCATGTTCGCCATTTCTCATTTTCTTGAGTGTTTAGATCAGAGTGAAAGGCAATGCAGGCCGCACCCTGCAGAGTGAATCACATGTTCAGTCTGCTAATCCAGTGGATTGTCCCAAATTATCATGTTCTTTTCTTCCTTCCACATCCAGTTATCGATTCAGTTCTGAGTTTCCACACGTTCCCACTCACCTCTTTCAGTTACATCTTCATCTCTCCACATTACCTCCTAAACCCTGGGTCTCAGCTTAGTCATGCCAAACGTAGTGAGGCACTGACACCTCACCCCCATCAAAACCAGGGTGGTGGTAACCATTGTGGTAACACCCCACCATCCCAACAACAATAATCCATCATATTTTCTCACTCTTATATGTTTATATATTCCCCCCTTTTCCAGTTATTGTCTCCTCCGCATCACAGCATGCTGCCTTCAATCCTTACAATTGACTTCCTCAACTACAGTGGCCACTGATATCCTGCTTGAATTTCAGGAAGTAGACCACCCCAGGCAGACTGTAGTTCATCTCCCTGACCAACTTGGAAGAACAGCTCCAACTGATGAGTAACCTGCGACTGATCTGTACAGAAATTCATGGCTGACTTACTGTGGCTTTCTGGATCAGTTGCGCTGAACTTACAGGACTAACTGCGCTCCACCTCCCAGACTGTAGTGATACAGAACCTCTGATCCTGACCACCTCAAAGAGGCTGATTGATTGTGCCCAAGCCCCCGAACTGATAACAGACAACGCCTTTGATTTACTGTACCTGGATCCCCTGACTGACATCAGTCCCCTTTGGCTTGACAAAGATCTGCTCCCTTTAGATTTAGAGACATGGCCATTTGCTTGAAGCACATGGAGTACGCTTGCTGCAAATGTTGATAGTTCAATACAGTACATTTAACATTGATGTAGTACAGCAATGCACCCACGCCTTTGACTGATCACTACAGCCAATCATGATAAGCTGCTTGGTTTTGTGCCTGTACTAAATAGTAAAATAAGCTGGAATTACTGTGAGCCTGTAAGTTCTGAATGAGGCAGCAAATGTAAAATGCCTATTTTAAAGTAACACTCATGCCTAAGAAGGGAGGGAGGCTGAAGATGGGAAATTATAGCCTGTTAGCCTGATTTTCATCGTTGGTAAGACTTAAGACTCCATTATTGAGGATGAAATTGCAAAGTATTGCAAAATAAAATAGGGATGATCATGCCTGACAAATCTGTTAGAGTTATTTGAGAATGTAACAACTGAGTTAGATAAAGGATAGCCAGTAGACTATCCTTTCCGAAAGGCCTCTTCCAAGGTGCCACACACAAGGCTGCTAAATGATGTAAGGGCCCTTGGTGTTAGGGGATTATAATGGCATGGATAGAGGATCGGCTGACTGGCAGAAGGCAGAGTGGGGGGTAAAGGGTCTTTTTCAAGATGGCAGCATTGACTGCAGGGGTTAGTGTTGGGACCAAAACTATTCATGGTATATATTAATGATCTGAACAAAGAAACTGAGTGTATTGTTGGTAAGTTTGCAGGTGACACAAAGATATTTGGAGGAGCTGATAATGTTGAGGATGCGGGGAGGCTGCAGAAGAGCTTGGACAGGCTAAGAGAGTAGGCTAAGAAGTGGAAAATGGAATACAATATCAGGTTATGCACTTTAGTAGGAAGAATAGTGGCATAGACTTTTCTCACTTAGAAAATTCTCTATGGAAATCTGAAGCAGAAAGTGTCTTGGGAATCCTCCTTCGGGATTCTCTTAAGATGAACATGCAGTTAACAGTTAGAAAGGCAAATGTAATGTTAACATTTCTTTCAAGAGGTCTAAAATACAACAGCAGGGATGTACTGCCAAGGTTGCAAAAGGATCTGATCAGACCATGTTTGGAATATAGTGTGCAGTTTTGGGCCCCATATCTAAGAAAGGATATGCAGCCTGAGAGGGGGTCTGGAGGAAGTTTGCAAGAATGATCCCAGGGACAAATGGTTTATCGGTTGAGGATTCTGGGTCTGTACTCGAAGGAGTTTAGAAGGATAAATGAGGATCTCATTAAAACTTACAGAATACTGAGATACCTGCGTACCGTGGACATGGAGAAGATATTTCCACTAGTAGGTGAGACTAGAGTCCAAGGGCACAGCCTCAGATGATCCTATAGAACTGAGATGAGGAGGAATTTCTTTTGCCAGAACATTGTGAATCTATGGAACTCATTGCCACAGAAAGCTGTGGAGGCCAAGTCGTTGAGTGTTTTAAAGTCTGAAATAGAAAGGTTATTATTAATAAGGGGATCAAGGGTTACAGGGAGAATGAGGTTGAGAAATATATCAGCCATGATCAAAGAGTGGAGCAGACACAATGGGCCTAATTCTGCTCCGATATTTTATGTCTTATTTTAAAGCATATAAAGGTAAGGCAATACAGGTATACTGTGAACATCTAAGCAAACTGAAGTGAGTAAATGCTAAGAATGACAAGAACCCTGAGGTGCCCCCTGCTGTGATGCATTAGATAGGTACCTGTTTTTATGCACAAAGCAACCTGACAGCAGCATTACAATGCAAGGTGTTGACAAGGAATTAAGGGCTACGGGGAGAATGCGGGTAAGTGGAGTTGAAATGCTCATCAGCCATGATTGAATGGCGGAGTGGACTCGATGGGCCGAATGGCCTTACTTCCGCTCCTATGTCTTATGGTCTTATGCTCCAAAGTGCAGCATTGAAGTGGAGAGCTCTATCCCAAGTGAATTGAAAAAGTGCCAACATGATGTGGTGAGACTGGCACGTGTCTGAAGCTAACTCTGTATATAGGGAATGCTGATGGTTGTTGCCCTTGGAGGGTACCAGAAGCTGTTGGAGACTGTTGCTCAGTTTGGAACCTGGAAGAACAAATGGCAAGCTGGAGCCAACAGGTGCCTGTTCAGGCTTTCATGTGAGGAATTGTTGCCATGTGGGAGAATACCAAGATGCACACAAGTGAGGTGAGATTAGGTCCTAATGAGATGTAAACGCATACAAATAGGACAATTGCTACACATTACTGAGGTTCTCATTTTGCCATCAAACTTTGGGTAGAAAATCAGGCTTGTTCTTCTCAATGTTGAGGATCTTATCTTTCTGATCTCGCTATATTTTTGCAACTGACTCCACATAGCTGACGGGAAGATCCAACATGATGCTTGGTAGCATACAACTTGAATATTGCTGGGAGAAAAAAAAGACAGTCTTGAAGCTTTTCATCAGAATGAAGTTAAGAATATAAAGTTTCAAATGATCACAAGTTTGGTTCAATTCAGATGGGCTATTCTCCATGGGGAACTGTGGCTTTCCAAATTCCAGGGCATTTCAGAAAAAGGGCCCAAGGCTTGAATATATTCCTTTCCATTTGCAGAAAATGGATCCCTGTATATGCATACACATCATTTGTAGCAAATGTATCTGAACAGCGGCATGTATAAATTTAATGCTGGGTACATAAGCCTTGCATCCCAGTGAGTGACTAATTATATCTAACAGTATATTCCTTTGGTTGTTTGTAATAGTCAGAGTAAAAACTATGCTCAACCAGCCTGGGCTTACAAAGCCAAGAATTAGGAATCTGCTGGTAGATGTGATTCTACAATTGGGTATCTGCTAAGCAATCCTCAGTAAGCTAAGCAATCCTAAGTACCACCGTACATCTGATACAAGATGATCAGTTGATCTCATAATGTAGTTTGGTAGAAGCGTGGGCTTAGGTTGTTGTCCTTTTGCAATTCTGTCATGATTCAACGCAAAGAGTCTAGATATTGCAAGCTCCCACGTGTACTTACCACACTGACCATATCACCTGCTTGAGTCCTTACACCAAATGTGGTAAAAAAAATTATGTCTATGGACTAACATCAATACAATATGTTGTGGCTGAAAGGGGGGATCAACTTATACACCCAGATTTTTGGAGCCATAAAAATGGTGTCGTGTTATCTTATTATATGCTAAAATTTATGGTATTTGCTGATGCTACACTCACCATGTGTTCTCCCTGCAGCCAAAGTTTACAACTCTTTCCTTAATTGTTTTAGGTAAACTCCACAAAGCTTGACTTATCATAACAGGTGCTGTTAAACCTCCGCTAGCTCTCTAAAATACATGTGGACAGCTCTGCTAGCTGAGGAGACCAATTTATCGTTCTAAGCTTGAGTTGTATTTGACACGATTACTGAAAAGACCCTAAAATGCAATTACACAAACTTGTACCTAAGGCCTTCTATGGAATTTCAGTCTTCACCCATCGTATAGCGTGTCATTTTGATGAAGTAAATAATCTGATGTACAGGTGTGTTTCGACTTTGTAGACAAACAGCAGTCTCAGCAATGGCTGTTGGTCATCATTTAAATCAGGTTGGCTTTTGGCTTCACCAAACGTCCTTCCCACATTTCTCACTGCTTGTCCTGTGAGAAACACAGCTCCTGCACATTTAGGTGCTTCATATTTCAAAGTTTCAGTGCCTGTGTTTCCATGTTTTAACCTTGACAGGGAGGTCATCACAGCATTGGGGCTCGGATCCAGAGGTTGAATTCCCACCCACCTCACCCTTCTTTTGGTATAGACACATACCAGTTTGCATTTGTCAAATGGAAATCCCTGTCCAGCTGTCTTGGCATTCCTCATCTCCATTCTTCTAAAATTGCTTAAGTTTAATGTTGCCATGGGTAGTCCATCCTGTTTATCTATTTCCAATATTTACCAGAGGCCAGATAAAGGCAGGTTGCTAATTCCATTAGATATAAACAAATGATCACTTGTATAAAATAACAAAGTAATTACTTACATATGTTAAACAGTAAAATAAGACAATTAATACATTTGTAGGTCCTACTTTCTTATTTTCTATCCTAGTGGAAATTGAGCATACAGTACTGCGCATTGTTAATACCTATATCCCTTTAACATCAGAATTTGGCAGGGTCACCCATGCAACTTTCATTACCACATTCTTATTTATTCTGAAGGTAATAACAATGTGGTTTTGGAATTTTGTTTGGTAGTTTGTTGATCTATTGCTGAATTCCTAATCATTTATCCTGCACTCTTCTCTTGACCAGATTTATTACTTTTGCAGTTTTTTGTATGAATTGATCATTTTGCACACTGTTGCATAGCCAAGTCACTAAAGCGATATATCTAGATTGTCATAATTGAGGAAGAAGTTACAATATTCAGGTAAAGGCAAATACTTGCGATGGTTGAAAATTCCCCATATTCTTGGAAACACATTAATTGGGTAACACTTTGGCCAAGATTTTCCATTTTGAATCAACAACTCTCTTGGCTGGGATCATATCTATAATATCCAGTGTAAGTTATCTCATATGATCACATATTTCTCAGCTCTTATTTATGCAAGCCAGACAATGCACAAGTTAGTCAGTGAATCACGTATGACAAGCCAGCGGGTTTCAATACCAGCAGAATCTGCCAGGGTCAGAGGTTCTGGCACCATATTTAAAGGACAGCTGGACAGCACTTCAGTCTCTACATCAAGAACTTCACAGGAACCTATCAGAATCACCTCCAGAAGTCTAGAAAGAGCTGTGAAGAAGTTGAAGCTGGTTGCTGAGTTTACAAATGCAGTCTTGTAGATATTGCAGGGCAGAGTCATGGAGAGAAGACTCATTCTGTTCCAGATGGATGACAAGGAGGTCGTTCTATCAGATCCAGCCAGCCTGGCAGTGGAATGCAGCAGGAGTCAGTGCCACAGGCCTCCACAAAATGGACAGATAGTGAGCATTACCTTGAAAAAAAATGGTCTTCTGCACTCTGCAAGGGTAAATGGCATCACCCTCTCTCTGCTACTATATACTCTTATGATGTCATTCACTCTGCTGACAAATATACATCTCATAAACAATCAGAGACTGCAAACCTCAGCATCACATGCATGATGCAAACTCAAGGACACACACCAAGCTGATCCTCCAAGTACTAACCCTTCCTGCTCACTGAGTTAACAAATTGCCAACTTGCATGTCAATTTACTGCAAATGTGGAGTCAAATGGAGGGAACATGCTTTATAGCCAAAGTAGCCACAGAATCGCAAAATTGTTACGGTGCAGAAGGACACCACCGAACCTGCTATATCTATGCTGCTTCTGACCTGTCACAATGTTGGCCTTTTTACAAGGTTACTATGCCATTGAGTTTTTGTTTTCCAGATTGGGGGTAATTGGACAGGCTCCAACTAGGCTGGGCTTGAAAGGTTCATTGGGGCCCTTTTTGTTTACCCCTATTAGATAATGCCTCTAACCTAAGGCTTTCATGTCTTAAAAGAAAACCGGTATAATCAATAGGGAGTGGCCAGTTAGCTGTATAGCTAGCCTTTGTTTAGATTATAGTGTTTTTGATCCAGTTCGGTAGCAGTGAGTGTGTGAAGTCTACTAGGGCAATTCCAGCCGGGTACTCTCTCTCTCTCTTCAAGCTTGTAAGCCCTGATTTGTTTCATTTTTACTCTTTGTGCTAAGGAATGTGTTTATTGGGACTATTTCAAGTATTTTCAGAACAACATCATTAAGTTGGGATAGTCTGTTGGGTTTTGGATAGGATAAGTTATCCAGTATTCTATTTTCTGTTCTTTATGTTTCATTCCATAATCTTTGTAAATAAATTCTATTTGTTTAAATCTTGGCAGTCAGATCAGCTATTTCACTCTGGGAATACTCACTATACACTTTTCTAAAACAAATAGCAAAGTTACAGTCTGGGCTATCGCTTAGAAATCTTTTGAAGGGTCAGGCCTGGTCCAGAACAGATTGGGAGCTCTTTGCAGGATTTAAACAGCAAGTGGTAGGTGTTAGTGTCTTATTTTGGCTGTTGATTTGGTTAGTGTAAACAGCGATTGGATAGCAATGGCTCTTTCAGTCATCAAGGAGGTTCTGGAGGTGGAAGAAGTGACCTGGTGGTTTTACAAAAGGCAACTAAGACCAAGCTGTAGGAATTAGTAAAAAAGCTGGAGTTGAAGTTACCTCTTAACATGATGAAAGATGAGATGATCTCAGCAGTAGCTCAGCATTTACATTTGCTGGAAACACCATCAGGATCTGTAGACATAGCTAAACCTCAATTGCAAATTAAGAAGCTTTAGTTAGAAGCCGAAATGAAACAGTTTGAGTTATGATTAAATTTAGAAAATGACACTTAGAAAGGAAAGTCAGCTTAAAAGGATGGAGATGAAGACTGAAGGTAAGCTTAGTCAGGAAGTAGGGTGAACTCATGTGGAAGAGCAGAGATTTAAAACAGCAAGGTTAGCAGCTGAAGTGGCTGTTGATTATGAGTTTGCCCATAAAACAGTTAGCTTCCAGAATTAATTTCAGTCCATGAGGGATAGAAATTGGGGCAAAGACAAATCCTCCCGTGAAAAGGGAAAGTTGATCTTAATGAAGATCATAAGGACAACTTCCCCAAGGTAAAAAGGAAACTCTTGAAAGGGTCAAAGAAGGTGAAAAGCTCTGGTGTTTCCATTGCAATAAAGTAGGCTACGTGAAATCACTGCAAAGGTAAAAGTTTATTCACATAGGCCGGGAGCAGCAAGTAAGGAGGTTACAGTATTAAGGGACACAGGATCCTCTCAGTCTGTGATGCTGAAGGATGAGGAGATATGTACTCCTGAAGGATTACTGCCAGAAAAGGTACTGGTAACAGGAATTCATGGTGAGACTAAAAACACTCAATTATGTAAAGTGAGGCTAGAGAGTCCAAGAAGAGTGGAGAATTTATGGTAGGAGTACTGGACAAATTCTCAACTCCAGGCGTAGAATTTGTCCTTGTGAATTATATAGCTATTTCACCAGTAAGCGTGCTGCCTACTGTGGTCGAAAAGCCAGTGGAGACTCAGGGAACTGAAGCAGTGCAGGATTTTTACCCAGGAATCTTCCCTGATTGTGTAGTGATAAAGTCACAGTGTCACCAGTTGAAACAAGAGAGATCAAAGGGTATACGATAAGGAAGCTGAAGTGGCATTAGCAGAGACTGTGTTCAGTCAGATAGTTGAGACAACACAGGAGCAAATATGTAATCATGCAGGTATCTTTAGCTCTGCAAAACTCATTGAGTTTCAGCAGAAAGATGAAAAACTAAAGCAGTTCTATCAAAAAGCATATACTGAGAAGGAATCTGAGTGTTATTACCTGAAAAATAATATCTTAGTGAGGAAATGGAGACCATCACATATTTAAGCAGATGAGAAATTCATCAACTTGTCTTGCCAGTGAGGTATAAAAGGGAGTTGTTGAGATTGACACATGAGCTACCACTTGGAAATCATTTAGGAGTCAGGAAAACACACAAAAAAAGAAATTTCTACTGGTCTGGACTGCACAAAGATGTAGTTGAATTTTGCCAGACGTGTCATACATGTAAGGTAATTGGAAGATCACAGGCGATAATAAAACCTGCACCTTTAATACCTATCCCAGCAGTTGAGGAACCTTTCACAAGAGTCTTGATTGATTGTGTAAGTCCCCTATCTCAAAAGAAAAGTAGAAATCAGTATTTGTTAACAAATAATAGATGTATCAACTAGATTTCCAGAGGCTATCCCATTTTGCAATATCACAGCTAAAAGGATTGTAGAGGAATTACTCAAATTTTTTTACTGGATACGGACCACCAATAGAGATAAAGCTGGATCAAGGGTCAAACTTCACATCCAAACTATTCAAGGAAGTTATGGACAGCTTCAGAATATAACAATTCAAATCTATTGCCTACCATCCAGAATCACAGGGAACGCTGGAAAGGTGGCATCAAACACGAATTACTAAGGTCTTATAATCAGGATTATCCAGATGATTGGGATAAGGGAATTCAGTTTGTGCTTTTTGCAATCAGAGATGCACCAAATGAATTGACCAAATTCAGTCCATTTGAATTAGTCTTTGGGCATGAAGTGAGAGGACCCGTATAATTGATTAAGGGAAGTTAGTAAGTCAGAATTCAGGGACCACACATTTGGACTATGTGTCAAATTTTAGAGAACGATTAGATAGAGCTGGGGAGTTGGCTAGACAGCATTTAAAAATATTGCAGCATGTAATGAAACAGGAAGCTGACAGGAAATCAAAATTTTGCAATTTTGCTATTAGGGATAAAGTATTGGTGTTATTTCCAGTAATCGGTGATCCTTTAAAAGCAAGATTTAGTGGATCTTATCAAATCGAAAGGAAATTGAGTGAGGTGAACTACAGGAAGAAATCTCAGAGTGTGTCATGTGAATATGCTCAAAAGGTATTTTGACAAGGAAGGGAAGCAAGAGGAGCAGGTGTTAATGATTACAACCCAAAAGGAAGAACCAATTTCAGAGCATTCTAAATGGGACATGCCGCAAATTAAATTGGACAATGAGGAATTTGTCAAAAATTGGGATAAATTATTGAGTTATCTTCCACAAGAGAATCAAAATGACCTGGAAGAGTTATTATTATTACATGGGGAGATATGTGGAAATAAACTGGGGAGTACTAACCTAATTGTGCATGATGTAGATATAGGAGATACTGTTTTGATTAAGCAACATCCTTATAGGCATAACTCTTGAAAGTTGGCACAAATTCAGAAGGAAATTGAACACATGCTCCAAGACGACATAATCAAAGTGAGTTACAGTGACTGGTCCTCACCCATAGCCATGGTGCCAAAGCCAGATGGTACCCAACCATTATGTGTGGACTATCGCAAAGTCATCGCTGTTACAAAGACTGAGGCATATCTAATTCCATGGTTGGAAGACTGAGTTGAAAAGGTGGAACAAGCAACTTACATTTCTAAGTTGGATTTGCTCAGAGACTACTGGCAGGTACCTTTGTCAGAAACAGCAAAGGCAATTCCGGCTTTCGTGATGTGAAATGGACTATATCAGTTTAAAGTCATGCCAATTGATATGAAAAATGCTCTGGCCACATTTCAAAGATTAACCAATAAGGTCCTTGCTGAATTATCCAACTGTGTTGTGTACACCGATGACCTGGTGATTTTTAGTCACACACGGAAGGAATATTTACAACATCTATCAGGCTTGTTCAGTCGACTTCAGAAGGCAGGCTTGGTGATAAACCTGGCCAGAAGCCAAAGCCCAAGTCACCTTCCTGGGCCATGTTATTGGACACGGACAAATGGCACCACGGGATGCGAAAATGAAAGTAATTGGGGAATTTCCCATACCATCAACAAAAAGAGCAGTATTATGGTTCCTGGGATTGAGTGGATTTTATCGAATGTTTGTGCCAAATTTTAGCAGTGTAGCAGCTCCATTCATCGAATTGCTGAAAAAAGGCAGAAAGTTTCAGTGGACAGCAGACTGTCAGAGGGTAAAAACAATGACTGCAGATGCTGGAAACCAGATTCTGGATTAGTGGTGCTGGAAGAGCACAGCAGTTCAGGCAGCATCCGAGGAGCAGACTGTCAGAGGGCATTTGACTGCCTTAACCACTGTCTTGGTATTAGCTACACCTGATTACACAAAGCCTTTCAAGGTGGCTATCAATGTGAGTGATGTTGGTGTTGGTGCTGTGGTCCCGCAGGAAGACGACAAGAAGATAGAAAGGCCTATTGGGTATTTCTCCAGGAAGTTGAATATTCTTCAGCAGAAATATTTGACAGTTGAGAAAGAGACTTTGCGCTTGGCGTTGGCATTACAACATTTCAGTGTTTATATTATCAGTAATACATCTGAGACAATCATATACACTGATCATAACCCATTGAGATTTGTGGAGATATTTAAGGACAAAAATGCCAGACTGGTTAGATGGAGCCTGTTGTTATAGCCATTCCATTTGAAAATTGTGCATGTGGCAGGTCAAGAATATTTGATTTCCGATGCATTGTTGAGATACGAATGAGAGATGGAGGCGTTTGGTGGTGGGAGAACCACAAACTGAATCCCGATGTAGTTGTGCATGTAGTTTTCATGTTTATAGTCAGTGAATGTATGTATGCGTTTTAGGGTACTAATCATTTTTTTGGGGTTTCGAAAAATAAAGCCATCTTTGGATATTGATGGTTCATTTTTTAAGGGGGGAGGTGTCACAATATTGGTCTTGTTCCAAGGTTATTATGCCCTCAAGTTTTTTCCTAGAGAGGGGATAATTTTCCTAGAGAGGCTCCAACTAGGCTGGGTTGAAAGGTTTATTGGGGCCCTTTTTGTTTACACCTAACAGATAATGCCTCCCGCCAAAGGCTTTCATGTCTTAAAAAAGGCGGTATAATCAAAGGGGAGTGGCCAGTTAGGCTGTATAGCTAGCCTTTGTTTAGATTCGAGTTTTTGATTCAGTTCAGCAGCAGTGTATGTGAAGAAAGACTGCTGGGGCAAGTCCATCGGGTATTCTCTCTCTCTAACTTTAAGCCTGTTTTTTTCATTTTTATTCTTTGTGCTAAGGAATGTGTTTATTGGGACTGTTGGAAGTATTTTCAGAACAACATCATTATTATAAATTCTGTTTGATTAAAACTTGGCAGTCGGATCAGCTAATTTTCTCCGGGAATATACACTATACACTTACCCAAAACAAATAGCAAAGTTATGGTCTGGACTACCTACTTAGAAATGTTTTGAGGGATTGGGCCTGATTCATAACAGAGCGTTTTAACATAATGCCAACACCTGTCTTTTCTCTGGAACCTTGAACCCATTGTTCCTATTTAAATAATCATCCAATGCCCCTTTGATTTGCTTCAATTGAAGCTTTCTCCACCGCCCTTTCAGGCAGTGTTTTCCAGACCTAAACCACTTCTAGTGTGCAAAAGTATTTCCTCACCTTACATTTGCTTCTTTTGCAAAACACTTTAAATCTGTCACAAAAGAACAGAACAGTTCTGAAGAAGGGTCACTGGAACCGAAATGTAAACTTTAATCTGTGTCCCCTTGATCCATTTACAAGTATCAAGTTTCATCTTGTCCATTCTGCCCAGACCCCTCGTGTTTTGAAAACATTTACCAAATGTCTTCTCAGCCTTCTTTCCATACAGCATGGAAACAGACCCTTTTGTCCAACTCATCTATGCTGATCAATTTTCTCAAACTAAACTAGTTGCCTGCATTTGGCCCATAGCCTTCTAAACCCTTCCTATTCATATAACTATACTACATTTAAATGTTGTAACTGTACCTGCCTCACAGCATTATAGATAGAACATAGAACGATATAGCACCGTACAGGCCCTTCAGCCTTCGATGCTCTGCCGGCCTTTTATCCTACTCTAAGATCAGACTATCCTACATACCCTTTATTATACGATCATTCATTTGCCTTTTCAAGAGACGCTTAAATGTCCCTAATGTATCTAACCCAACCACCACCGCTGCCAGTGCATTCCAAACACCCACCACTCTCTGCGTAAAGAACCAATCTCTGACATCTTCCCCTAAACCTTCCTCCAATCACCTTAAAATTATGCCTCCTCGTGATAGATATTTCTACCATGGGAAAACGTATCTGTCTATCCATGCTATTTATGCCTCTCACCATCTTGTACACCTCTATCAAGTCACCTCTCATCCTTCTTTGCTCCAATGAGAAAAGCCCTGGCTGCCTCAACCTTTCTTCATAAAACATGCTCTCCAGTCCAGGCAACGTCCTGGTAAATCTCCTCTGCACCTTCTCTAAAGCTTCCACATCTTTCTTATAATAAGGTGACCAGAACTGAACATAATATTCCAAATGTGGTTTAACCAGGGCTCTATAGAGCTGCAGCATAATCCCATGGTTCTTAAACTCAGTCCTGCTGAAAGTGAAAGACAATACACCATATGACTTCTTAACAACCCAATCCACTAGGTGACAACTTTAAGGGATCTTTGGATATGGACACCAAGATCCCTCTGTTCCTCCACATTGCAAAGAATCCTGCCTTTAACCCTGTATTCTGCATTCAAATTTGACCTTCCAAAGTGAATCACTTCACACTTTTTCAAATTAAACTCGATGTACTACTTTTCAGCCCAGTTCTGCATCCTGTCAATGTCCCTTGGCAACCGACAATATCCCTCCACACTATCTACAACTCCATCGACCTTAATGTCATCCCCAAACTTACTAATCCACCCTTCCACTTCCTCATCCAAATCATTTATGAAAATCACGAACAGCAGAGGTCCCAGAACCAATCCTTGCAGAACACTACTGGTCACCTAGCTCCAGGCTGAATACTTTGCATCAACCACCACCCTCTGTTTTCTATGAGCCAGCCAATTCTGTATCCAGACAGACAGGTTTCCCTGTATCACATGTCTCCTTACTTTCTGAATGAGCCCACTATGGGGAATCTCATCAAACACCTTGCTAAAATTCATGTACGCCATATCCACTGCTCCACCTTCATCAATATGTTTTATTACATCTGAGGATTCAATAAAGACTGTGAGGCATGACCTGCCCCTCACAGAGCCATGCAGACTATCTCTAATCAAACTGTGGTTTTCCAAGTAATCAT
Source organism: Chiloscyllium plagiosum (assembly GCF_004010195.1). NCBI lineage: Eukaryota > Metazoa > Chordata > Chondrichthyes > Orectolobiformes > Hemiscylliidae > Chiloscyllium > Chiloscyllium plagiosum. The sequence goes on along the minus strand of NC_057712.1, from coordinate 59,545,521 downwards.
AAATTCTATCTCTCAGAATCCTTTCCAATACTTTGCCAACCACAGATGTAAGACTAACTAGTCTATAATTCCCAGGATTATTCCTATTCCCTTCCTTGAACAAGGGAATAACATTTTCTGCCCTCCAATCATCTGGCAGTACTCCAGTGGACAGTGAGGACACAAGGATCATCACCAAAGGCGCAGCAATCTCTTCCCTCACTTCCTTTAGTAATCTTGGGTATATCCCATCTGGCCCAGGGGATTTATCTATCCTTATGTTATTCAAAGTTTTTAGCACAACCTCCTCCTTCACATCAATCTGTTCAAACATATTAGTCTGTTTCAACCTGTTCTCCGAAATGTCAGGGTCCCTCTTAGTAGTGAATACTGAAGTGAAGTATTCACTAAGGACCTCCCCTACTTCCTCTGACTCCAGGTGCAAGTTCCCTGCACTATCCCTGATCAGCCCTGCCCTCACTCTTTGAAGAGAAAATGAGGTCTGCAGATGCTGGAGATCAGAGATGGAAATGTGTTGCTGGAGAAGCGCAGCAGGTCAGGCAGCATCCAGGGAACAGGAGAATCGACGTTTCGGGCATTAGCCCTTCTTCAGGAATGAGGAAAGTTTGTCCAGCAGGCTAAGATAAAAAATAGGGAGGAGGGACTTGGGGGAGGGGCGTCGGAAATTGTGGAGGTACAGGTGAATCTGTGGCGGATATGGAAGTTTCCTTTGGGGCCTTGGAGGGAGGTGAGAGGGGAGGTGTGGGCGCAAGTCTTGCACCTCCTGTTTAAGCAGTCTTGACTATATTGATAAGACAGTGAAAATGAGATTAGATTGCTACCCTCGTGAGATATGGCAGCTGGTCTATGAAAATTCATCTCATGCACAAGCCAAAACACACCATTTTTGATCACTATGTCCTGATAGAATCTTCTTCCCGACCTCTCCGCCCCCACCCCAATCTGTCCTATCACCCTCACCTTGACCTTTTTCCACCTATCACATTTCCGACGCCCCTCCCCCAAGTCCCTCCTCCCTATCTTTTATCTTAGCCTGCTGGACAAACTTTCCTCATTCCTGAAGAAGGGCTAATGCCCGAAACGTCGATTCTCCTGTTCCCTGGATGCTGCCTGACCTGCTGCGCTTCTCCAGCAACACATCCATCCCTGCCCTCACTCTGGCCACCCTCTTGTTCCTCACATAAGTGTAGCATGCCTTAAGGTTTACCTAATTCCTACCTGCTAAAGCTTTCTCATGCCTCCTTATAGCTCTCCAAAATCAATTCTTCAGTTGCTTCTTGGCGACCTTGTAACCCTCTTGAGCCCTGTCTGATCCTTGCCTCCTCAAACTTATAAGCCACCTTCTTCCTCTTGACTAGATTTTCCACAGCCCTTGTCACCCAAGGTCCCTTCACCCTAACATCCCTTCCTTGCCTCAGTGGGATAAACCTATCAAGCATTATCAGCAGGTACTCCCTAAACAACCTTCACTTTTCTGTATGCTATTCCCGGAGAACATCTGTTCCCAATTTTGGGGCCCCAGTTCCTGCCTAATAGCATTGTAATTCCCTCTCTCCCAATTAAATACTCCCCCATACCATCTGCTCCTATCCCTCTCCATCACTATAATAAAGGTCAGAGAGTTCTGATCACTATCACCGAATATGCTCTCTCACCAAGAGATCTGACACCTGGCATAGTTTGTTGCCAAGCGCCAAATCCAATATGGCCTCCCCTCCAGTCAGTCTGTCAATTTATTGAATCAGGAACCCTTCCTGGACACACCTGACAAAAACTACACCATCCAAACTATTTGAACTAAGGAGGTTCCAATCAATATTAGGGAAGTTAAAGTCACCACGACAACAACTTCTGCACCTTTCCAAATTCTGCCTCCCAATCTGGTCCTCCGTGTCTCTGTTGCTACTGGGAGGTCTGTAGAAAACTCCCAATAAAATGACTGCTCCTTTCCTGTTTCTGACTTCTACCCATACTGATGCTGTAGTCAAACCCTCCTCGACAACATTCCTTTCTACAGCTGTGATACTATCCCTGACATAAAATGCCACTCCTCCACTTCTTTTACCTCCCCCCATTCCTTTTGAAACATTTAAGCACCCAACAACCATTCCTGTCCCTGTGATATCCAAGTCTCCGTAATGGCCACATTATAGTTCCAAGTACTGATCCATAATCTAAGTTCATCACCCTTATTCCTGATACATCTTGCATTAAAATAGACATACTTCAACCTATCACACTGACTGCACCTTTGTCCTATCAAGTGTCTATCCCTCCTGACAGACTCTCTGCACGCTGTATCTGGTTGTTCACTACCTACTCCATCATCTGATCCATAGTTTAGGCTCCCACCCCCTGCCAATCCAGTTTAAACCCTCCCAAAGAGCTCTGCAAACCTCCTGCCTAGGATATTGGTGCCCCTCCAGTTCAGGTGCAACCCATCCTTCTTGTACAGATTCCATCTTCCCCAGAAGGTATCGCAATGATCCACATATCTGAAGCCCTCCCTCCTACAGCAGCCCTGCAGCCACATATTCATCTGCACTCGCTCTCTATTCCTCACCTCACTAGATTGTGGCACTAGTAGCAATCCTGGGATTACTACTCTACTTGTCCAGCCTTCTAGTTTCCAACCTAACTCCTTATGTTCTCTTCTGAGGTCCTCCTCCCTTTCCCTACCTATGCCATTGGTACTGGTGCGTATCATAACTTCTGGCTGCTCTCTCTCCCCCTTAAGAATCCTGTAGAATCGATCTGAGACATGATTAGATTAGATTACTTACAGCGTGGAAACAGGCCCTTCGGCCCAACAAGTTCACACCGACTCTCGGAAGAGCAACCCACGCAGACCCATTCCCCTACATTTACCCCTTCACCTAACACTACGGGCAATTTAGCATGGCCAATTCACCTAACATGCACATTTTTGGACTGTGGGAGGAAACCGGAGCACCCGGAGGAAACCCACGCAGACACAGGGAAAATGTGCAAACTCCACATAGACAGTTGCCTGAGGTGGGAATTGAACCCGAGTCTCTGGCGCTGTGAGGCAGCAGTGCTAACCACTGTGCCACCATCCCTGACCCTTGCACCCGGGAGGCAACATACTATCCAGGAGTCTTGCTCGGGACCACAGAATTTCCTGTCATGATTGAATCACCTATCAGTATTGCTCTCCTCTTCTCCACCCCACCCCCCTTCCCTTCTGAGCCACAGAGGCAAGTTCAGTGCCAGATCCCTGGCTGCTGTGGCTTTCCCCGGTAGGTCTTCCCCCTCAACAGTATCCAAAATGGTGTACTTATTATTGAGGGGAACGGCCACAGGGGGTCCCTACACTGACTGCCTATTCCCTTTCCTTCCCCTGATGTTCACCCTGCTACCTTTGTCCAGTAACTTAGCTGTGACTACCTCCCTATAATGCATCTCTGTAACCCCCTCAGCCTCCCAAAGGATCCAAAGATCATCCAGCTCCAGTTCCCTAACATGGTCTGTGAGGAGCTAGAGTTGGATGCACTTCTCCCCAGCAAGATCAGCAAGGGCACTAAGTGGTGACCCTTCCCTCCCACATCCTGCAAGAGGAGCATGCAATTACCCTAGCCTCCATTCCCTCTGCTCTAAATTGCCAAGACAGATTGAATAAATGAAAAAAAGAGTCAAGTTTAGAGTGGTGCTGGACCAATATTTCAGGCAATCTAATCTCCAGCAACTGCAGTACCCACTTCTACCAAAAAGAAAAAAGAAGCCTTACCTTACCAATCCTCCACACACTGTCTCTTTTCTTTTGGTTAGAGGAGGAAGACCTGCCCTACTTATCATGTTCCCTGTTTTCCTAATTACCCTTAACCCTCCCACCACTTCTATTCAATATTTCTATTTTATCCCAGACCCCATGACTATCGTGATACAGATGTCTTTACTGGCCCTGTACATTCCCCATCTTGAGGCCAGAGTGACCATGTTTTGTCTTTACCTTCTTTTAAAGAATGTCAAATTCATACCCCTATCCTATAAGATTTCACATTATTTTCTTCAATTATCTCTATGACTGTATTCATCCACTGAACTAGCAAATAAAACCAAACCAGTCCCTAGCCATGAGCTGTCTGCAGACCTGTCAACACCATGGACAGACGCAACAGTCCCTACTTTATCTATGAGCCAACCTCCTCTCAATTGACCATGGCCCATCCCTGGAATGAATTTGCAATATGATCCCAACTGACAGATCATCAAGGTCTGCACTGATTTTGCTTAACCTCCAGTAATGACGGTGGCCCAATTCTCAGACTGCAATAGAGCCAATCCCTGGACAGATCACCTGTGTCCATCCTGCTGGACTGAAAGTAGCCCAACATCTGACAATGTAATGGTGTCCCTAACTTACTGAAGTGACCTTCGCCCCACTGAACTTACATTTCCTTTCCATCACTATACTCTGTGTACATACAACATTTGCCACATGAGCAGCTAGCATGCACGTCATTTATTGTTGATGCAGCATCATGTATAGTGACATTTGCCTTCCCCTTTCATAACTTCATTTTTTCCTACAGTCACATGCATCTGACCTGAGGTCTGCACTAAAGTCACCCTCTGAGCTACCTGCTTCCCTTCTGCACTGAAGTGTTATTTCCATACAAAAGCCTGACTCTGTACATTGAAGTGTCACCTGCAAAGCCAACGTTGGTGCATTGCATCAGCTAACTGGATAATAGCAATGCACCAGGGCCAGGTCCAGTCTCAGTCACTTTAAAGGCACTCACTGCATTTGGAGAAGGTTATAAGGAAAATGAAAAGGTTTGGTAGAGGAAGCCAATACTGTAATCACCTTGATCAGAGGCTGAAGAACAAAATCAACATGAATATGTTTGGTTTTTGCAAACTCTGTTTATTACAGAAAGAGTGTGGGTAAAGGCAATGGTCATATTAAGTGGTGGAGTAAGTTTGATGGGCTGAGTGGCCTACGTCAGTTCCTATATTCCTAAACAGTGGAGTTTCTGAAGCATTAAGTATCTCATTTGAGTAGAAGTTAATTATTTTACATAAAATAAGTCTGTTAAAAAAATTTCAAATTAATATTACAATATTTGCAAGAAAGTTCAAATCATCCCCAGACATCATAGTCCACATAATACTGTCATAATTGTATTAATATTTACAAAATACACAGTCATCTATCTAGTCAAAGGTAAAAACATTCCATATCAGAAATTACTGGAAATGCATAGATACAAATATGTCCATACACCATGTTTCATTCTGAGTTGCTTAAGTACATTTTATATTTTTGAATTACAGTATATATTCTTTATAAAAGCACAGACCACAAGGCATTCTACAGATTCCAACCCTTCGATGCACTATGGTTCATACAGCAACCTTTCCCTATTGTAACTCTGTGGCAGCTGCCCAAAGATTTAGCACATCCCTCAGCTTAAAGACCTAGCTCTTGGAATGTGTCAGTCTTCAATATTTGGTCAAGGACAACCCCTTGTACTAGCAGACTAGTATGTTTCGAAGCTCAAGAAAGAGCATCTTTCACCAAGTTGATTTTCCTTCAAAGGCACATTCCACAAGAAAGTGGAAAACAGTCTCTTCTCCACTGCAGTCACCTCTAGGGCAGCCTACGGAGAGTTAAGACTCTGGTTGCATAAGGAAGGGCCTTTCTAACCATCAACCAAGCTGCATCTTGCTGCTTGTTTGTAAGTTTTAGTGATGAAGTTTTCTGCGAAATTACTGATAGTCTGCCCAGGACCATCCACAGAATTTACCATCTAATTGTCCCTCAGGGCCTCAAAGACATCATGTGCTGACCACTGTCTGGTGAACTTGTGGTCATTTGTGTTTTCCCACACAAACTTGCCACACAACCTTCACAAAGGACAGGTGGGTATGGCCCAACTACTGGGAGCATGACAATATGCCCAGACATATCAACAGATATCAATCTGTAGTGACACATGGTAGGTGCTTGCATTCATCTTGCACACATCTTCATGCAAGGAAGGATGGCAGTAGGATGTTTGGATATGTTCTTTCACCATTTATCTATCCTTTGTAGATCATGACCTTGCAAACATGGTCCAACCTCAACTTCCAGATAAAGCAAAAAGTGGCTTATGTGAACACACATCACTGGAGTGGGGCATGAGCCTGACCTGCATCATGCACTTGATGACCAGGTTTTTAACTGCAATGGGGAGAAGGGGAAGTTAGTGAATTCCAGAGAAGAAAATCTGTCATTCCTACCTGGTCTGGCTTACATGTGTCTCCAGATTCACAGTTAACTCTTAACTGGCCTCCTACGTGTCCCAGCAAGGCATTCCATTGAAGAGCACATGAGATGGCCCACAAATGCTGGGCAGTGATATCCACATCTCACAAAAGAATAAAGAAAAAATTATGTTAAGTTGTGTAATTAATGTGATGGAACTGCTTGTATGGAGGCTTCTCACACTTGCTGGAGAGAAAGTGATCTCACCAGAGAGAGAACTTCATTGTGAAAGTTTCCCTCGATGGTGAGGGACTGAGTTTTTGGATCCTCACCTGATTAAACTCAGCATGCTCACCATTATTTGTGACATCTCTCAGTGAACGTAAAATCATGCCCAATTAAAACTTAAATGTTATTTAATGTTATAGCAATGTTATAGGAATGCATCCTAAGTACTCATTTCCAGACTTAAAACTCAAGATCTTTCCTTACCTAAAGTAACCCTAGCGTCTGAGAAATAAATATGAGTGCTCCAAAGTCAGTCGGTTCTGCTATAATGCATGTTTTTCCATTCTGATTGCCACTTTAATTCATGTTTCAAAGAAGTGTTCATTTTTATTTTCTTGATCAATATTGTTGCAACTGAAATTGTGGAATATGCCATAAATTGAAACGTATAAAGTGACCCATTGTATAAGATAACTCAAACATTCTGGCACCAAGTAACATGGGTTTGTATATACTTGATATATAAGTTGACCACCTTTTGCAGCTACATGTCCTGTACTTGTAGTTAGCTCAATACTTCATCTCAAGATGTTTTACTTACCAAAACCTTATTACTGTGTGCAAGGGATCTAGCAGGTAAGACAGAATTTATTGTGAAGTTGAAGACGCACCCACTTTTGTGTCAATCACTGATGACACAAGGTGGTAACCATCCACACCCATGCTTCCCGTTCACTTTTCTACCCAATGTATAGGTGACTCCTGATTTAGAGGGATGTTTCTGAGGCTTTAAAGATTATTTACACACCAACATTTACAGTATCTACATCTTTAAGGATTGGAAGTAGGCTTAAGTGAGTCAGTGTGATGCATTGTTCAATTGGACTTTCTGGAGAGGGTACAGTAGGAAGTATTCGCTTGCTCCTTTGATGACCTCACTGTCTTGTCCATTCTGACATGTTTCACCACCAGGCTTCCATTATCCTGTTTCCTGGCTGTGGGAAGCATATGGACTTAGCAAACTGTTTTAAGAACTGCTTTGGAGGTCTGCATTGACTGATTGGGGTCTTTGGAGCCCCTAGATCTTGTTCAGTATTTTTGGCTCGATTGTACTGAAATTAATACATGTAAGTTGCTTTAAATGCAATCATATACATTATAATTTACTATTCATAATCTATTCTATTGATATTTAATATGTTATTTAATAGGTCAGTTCATTATTTTATCATTCACCATTGACCACATGTAGCTGTTGGAAACTTGATGTTAAGTTTCTATCCAAATAATGAATGACGTCTTTCAGAAAAAAAAAATTTACTAATTTCAGACTGGGGTAAAGCTAATTATTAATGTCCAGAGAGCACAGCAAATGAAAACAGACTAGGTTTCACTGATATTCTCAGTCTTCCTCTTTTTATTTTGTTAATACACATAAACGAGTGGAGAGTGTCAAGCTCCTGGGAGGGGTCATCCACAACAAGCTTTCTTGGTCTCTTCATTTGGATGCACTGGTTACAAAGACCCAACATCTCCTCTTCCTCAGGCAACTGAGGAAATTTGGCATGACGGCGAATACCCTTGCCAAATTTTATAGGTGCGCCATCGAAAGTATTCTGTCTGGATGTATCACTACCTGGTATGGCAACTGTACCATTCATAATCGGGGACGGTTACAGGGAGTGGTGAACTCGGCCCGGACAATCACAAAGGCCAACCTCCCATCTTTGGAATCCATCTGCCAGGCCCGCAGTCAAAGAAAGACTGCCAGCATTCTCAAAGATTCATCCCATTCTGGCAATGTTTTTCTACAACCTCTACCAATCGGGGAGAAGGTACAGAAGCCTGAACACACCCACCAGCTGGTTTTGACACAGTTTCTACCCTACTGTTGTTAGAATACTGAATGGGCTCTCAAACCCCTAACATTCACCTGTACCTGTGTTTCTGTTTTTGCCGCTGTTTACCTATTATTTACTATCTTTGCTACTTAACTCTGTGATCTGTCTGTATTGCTCGCAAGACAAGCTTTTCACTGTGCCTTGGTACACATGACAATAAATTGAATTCAAATACCCATTCAGGTATATTGTTTTTAATGTTTTGACACTATCAGCTCAATCATATTGAACATTCAAGAATGGGGTGTCAGAGAAAAGGACAATTTTCAGTTCATTTACATTAGAATTCCTGATATGATTTAGTGATCTGTGTAAAAGGAGCGCATAATACTTACTACATTTTATTTGAGTTCAAATCAAGCAATTATTTTAGAATCATAGAAGTAAATAAAGAAAGGAGAATTCTAAGTACGTCATGAATTTGTCTGTAATTAAGGCCCATCTAATTCTTTCAATAAATGATAGTTATTTACCATTAGCGATTTTTGAGTAGATGTGTAGCTCAGGTTGATGATAACTATGTAAGTGTGCTTGCTGAGCTGGAAGGTTTTTAATTCAGGCATTTCCTCACCATACGAGATAACATCATCAGCGAGAGTCTCTGGAAATACTGGTGGTATGTCCTGCCTCTCTATTTATAGGTCTTGGTTTCTTAAGGTGGGTGATGTCATTTCTGGTTCCTTTTTTCCAAGGGAAGGCAGATGGGATCTAAATTGATGGCTTTATTAATGAAGTTCTGGTTAGCAAGCCATGTTTCTAAGAATTCTCATGTGTGTCTTTGTTTTGCCTATCCTAGGATGTGTGTGTTGTACCAGTCAAGTTGGTGTCCTTTTTTGTCTGTATGTATGGAAACTAACGATAGTGGGTCGTGTCTTTTGGTGGCCAGTTGGCGTTCTTGTATCCTGGTGCTAAGTTTTCTGCTAGTTTGTCTGAGGTAGTGTTTATTTTACAGTTCTTGCATGGAAACTTGTAAATGACATTAGTTTTGCTGGTGATATCCTGACAAGCATAAAGTTCACAAAAAAGGAGAACAACAACAGATTCCCATTCATCAAAGACGCCAAGATAGAAGCGGACTAAGTAATGGTCTCCTTTGATGTTACAGCTCTTTTCACATCAATTAACATTGCCCTGGCCAAAGAAACACTGGCATCAGTACTAGGAAAATCAGGACCACAAACACCAGACAGCACCAACTTCATCAGTAAAGTCAACATCCTTAAGCTAATAGACCTCTGCCTCACCACCGATTTCACATTCAAGAACAAAATCTACATGCAAGTCAATAGAATGCCCAATGGATCATCAATATTCGGGCTCATAGCGGAAGCAGTGATGCAGAGACTTGAACAAGCTGCCCTCCCATCTATCCAACCCAAACTTTGCGTCCACTATGTAGATGACACCTTTGTCATTACAAAATGGAACAAAGTAGAGAAAACATTCATCACCATCAACAATATCCTGACAGGCATAAAATTCACAAAAGAGGAGAATGACAACAGACTCCCATTCCTAGACGTGACAGTTGAACGTACATTTAACGGAGAGCTTCAAACCAGCGTCTACTGAAAAACAACACACACAAACCAAATACTTTGCTTCAGAAGCAATCATCCCAACACCCACAAACGATGTTGCATCAAGACATTATTTCAACAAGCTTCATCACATTGCAGCATCCAAGAAGTACAAAAAGTGGAAGAAAAATATCTATACAACATTTAAGAAAATTTGGGAACCCAATAAACAATCCACCGATTCCTCAAAAATAAACCCAAACAAGTAGACACAACGCAACCAAAAACTATAGCCACATTACCTTACATCAAAGACATATTAGAAATGACTACCAGACTACACAGAACCCTTGGCATCATGGTAGCCCACAAACCTACCAACACACTTAAACAGCGACTAATGAACCTAAAGGATCCATTAGATACCATCAACAAATCTAACGTCATTTACAAGATACTATGCAAGAACTATACAAAACACTACATCGGACAAACTAGCACGAAACTTGCCAGCAGGATACATGAACACCAACTGGCCACCAAAAGAAACGACCCACTATCACTGGTTTCCATACGTAAAGACAAAGAAGGACACCACTTTGACTGGGACAACACACACATCCTAGGACAGGCGAAACAGACACGCACAGGAATTCTTAGAGGCATGGCATTCTAACCAGAACTCCATCAATAAACATCAGTTTAGATCCTATCTACCTTCCCTTGAAAAAAAAGAACCAGAAATGACATCGCCTACCTTAAGAAACCAAGACCTATAAACAGAGAGGCGGGATATACCACCAGCGCTTCATCGGAGACTCACTGATGGTGTTACTAGTCATGGTGATGAAACGTTGGAAAACAAACATTTCAGCTCAGTGAGTTAACTTACATAATTATTAACCATATTACAACTCATTTGAAAAAAAAGTATAATCCACTCCCCATGTTTGCAGTGAGGCAATGAATATGTGAAAGCACGGAACAAGAAGAGATTATTCTATTCCTACAGTTTTTTAAAGGATGTGTTCAATTCGCACTATTAATAAATTCAAGCAGCATTTGTAGTATTATTTTTCTTTTTATTCCATTGTATTATAAGATTACTTGTACAAAATTAACAAAATTGGAATTGGGAGGTTGTATGGCACAGGGGGCAGCATTGTTTTCTCAGAGTTGAAAGGTCAGATACATAATCACACCCTAGGGACTTGATGGCAAAGAACGATGTATTCATAGCACAAATCAACTGACTTGTCTATCTACTTAAAATCATTCCAACACAGGTCAATGGAAGGTGGCAAAAAGCAGCAGATTTCCTAATCCAGCATGTGATTAGATTGAAGTTGGAGTCTCAATCCTCATTAACCATAGGTATAGAATACAACAGGGTATGTAAATGTTGTCACAGCAACATCAGACCTCCTGAGTGACTGAAAATACAACAGTGTGAGACTTTAAATCCAGCTCATATAATTTGTTAATTTTTGAAAGAGTCCATGCTCTTTGTTATCTAAAGGAGTACAGTCAAGTTCCTATGAACCTCAATCATCAAGTCTGATTATTAAGATCACCCTGTTTTTGATTGTGTTTTGTAAGAACTGTTCCTCATTGATAAAGAATTTACAACAAATGGTTAAAAATTGTACTGAAATCCGTTTCCTGATTGATCTTGTCATAAGTTATAGCACTTCAACATGTACATATAATTCACCTTTCTTTTTTTCTTCATTCATGACATCTGAATGCAATTAGCAAGGCCTGCAATTTCACTCCTCCCCCATTGCTGTTAAATTAGAGCTGCCTTCTTTAATCACTGCAAATGTTGTGGAGTAGATCCACTCACAGTGCTGTTAGGGAGGGAGTCGAGAATTGTGGCATAGTGACAGTAGCAGTTATTTCCAAGTCTGGATGGTGTGTGACTTGGAAGAGAACTTTGAAAGTGATGGAGTTCCCATGCATCAGCTGCCTAGGAGCCAAGTGATCCCAGGCAGGCTGGGGAGCAAGTCCTAAAGGTGAGTCCTGGACAGAGGCCAGCGCCTGTAGGCAGCAAGGCCTCATGTTCTAGGCCCTGGTGGGCACGGACTCAGTGGAAAAAATGGCTATAACTTGAGTACTTTAAAGTCACTTTTTATTCTCACTCTGGACTATTTAAACTCTGTATTTCCATGCTAGTCTATTTATTTACTACTTAAATTCTGTAACAAAAGTATCTGTAACCAGGTATCCTATGCCTAGGATAATGCTCAAGAGGCGACACTACCAACTTTTCACTGCACTCATTCAAGTGCACTTGACAATAAAGGCTATTCTATCTAATCTACTTCTGGTTGCTAGATCCTGCTGGTCTGGAAGGTGATGTCAAATAAGTATTGATTTTATTCTGTTATCTTATGTTTCCAAATCAAATTAAAGATGTTTGGTAGCAATTGAAATGTGTTAGAATGGAGTAGAGTTTCCTAATTTCACTACTGAAAGATCTAGATATAACTTGCAGATTATGCGTAAATGTTCCTAGACAGGATATTTCTGAGAGGACAATTATAATCATCCACTGGATATGCCAACTTGACTGATAGAATCAATATAGAAACTGCAGATTTAGAATAAACTTTAACTAATACTATTACCATCACAGAACAGACAACTGAAAATGTTAGGACTTGTTCAATCAAGAGTAAGAAATTATAAAAATATTTTTTAAAAAGTGATTACGATGAACAAACTCTCTGGCAGTGAAAAAAAAAATTCAAGTTTGGCATTCATACCCTCAGAAGAACATTATAAAATGGCAAATGTGCACTTCTAAAAAAAATTAATTTCTCTTAAGGCTCTCCTGTAATTTCATGTACACATTCAAATCCATATTTAATTTCTATTTGTGGAATTTATTATATTATTTAGAGTCATAGAATCATATAGAGTCAGAAACGTACTGCTCGAAAACAGACCCTTCCGTCCAACTCGTCCATACCGACCAGATAATCTAAATTAATCTAGTCTCATTTGCCAGCATTTGGCCCATATCCCTTTAAAGCCTTCCTATTCATGGACCCATCCAGACACCTTTTAAATGCTGCAGTTGCACCAGCCTCCACCACTTCCTCTGGCAAATCATTCCATACACGCACCACTCTCTGTGTGAAAAAGATGTCCCATAGGTCCCTTTTAAATCTTGCCCATTTCACCCCTAACCTATGCCCTCTAGTTTTGGACTCCCACAACACAGGGAAAAGATCTTGTCTATTTACTCTATCCATGTCCCTCATCATTTTATGAACATTTATAATGTCACCCCTCAACACCCAATGCTCAGGGGAAAATATCCCCAGGTTGTGCAGCCTCTCCTTATAGCTGAAACCCTCCAACCCTGGCAACATCCTTGTAAATCTTTTCTGAACCCTTTCAAGTTTCACAGCATCCTAAAGCAGGGAGATCAGAATCAAATACTGTCATCCAAAAGTGGCCTGACCAATGTCCTGTTGGTTATGACTTCCCAACTCCTATACTCAATGTACTGACCATTAATAGGAAAGCATACCAAACGTCTTCTTCACTATCCTATCTACTTGCGACTCTACTTTTAAGTAACTATGAACCGGCACTCCAAGGTCTCTTTGTTCAGCAACAGTCCTCAGGACCTTACCATTAAGTGTAAAAGTCCTGCCTAATTTGCCTTTCTAAAATGCAGCACCTCACATTTAGTCTGAATTAAATTCCATCTGCCACTCCTTGGCCCATTGGATCAAGATCCCATTGTACTCGGAGGTAACCTCTTCGCTGTCTATAACTCCAATTTTTGGGTCATCTACAAACTTAATAACTATACCTCCTATGTTTATATCCAAATCATTTATTTAAATGATGAAAAGCAGTGGACCCAACACCAATCTTTGTGGCACATCACTGGTCACAGGCCTCCAGTCTGGAAAGTAACTTCTACCCTAGTTCTGTATCCAAAAGGCTAGTTTCCCCTGTATTCCATGTGATCTAACCTTGATAGCCAGTCTACCACAAGGAACGTTGTTGAATGCCTTACTGAAGTCTACATACATCATGTTGATTTTCACTTCCTGCTTTACCATCTCTGGGAATACTTCAGTCTGATTGGTTGATCAACCTACATGCTATTTGCCCTATTGTTGGATTGTTTCAAATCCCATGGAAAAGCCTCGAAATCCAACATTATATTAGTAAAGAGTATGCCTGCTTTTCAGTTCCACCTCAAACCTTGCAGATAGCTTTCACGAAAGTCAACACCAAGGATCCTCCCTTCATCAATGACCTGAAAATCAGGCCACTAACTTCCATGAAGCAGCAATGATAAACTTAATTAGTCCAATTTGCAACCAGAATGATCAATGTTTATAATTTAGGAAAAATTATACAGTTCCCTATTGACAGATTTGCCAATGGGAATGAGGGGAGTTGATAAATCTTTCGGTGACTATCTCACTGCATAGTCCAGACATCAGCAATCTCACCATGATTTTACTAGTGAAAAGTGAGACAGAGTTGCCCTCCCACACTCACCTCAATTGAAGCCCTTAGGTGCCAAGTCGTGGTCATTTAAAGCCAGATTCTTACATAGTTGTATATTTCTGTCATTGAGAGGAGGTCAAATATGGGTGGGTATCAGGTAGGAAAGACTGCTCAGACTTTAACAGGAAAAGGAAGTGGTGTCTCTTTCATAGTCCACTTTTAACAATTGAAACCCCCTCCCCCAGGTGCTCTTCTACTCCAAGGCTTTTCACCCCATCCTCCCACCCTCCTTATCCCTCTTCTGCTGGTGCTTCCTCTCTATGAATCAGTTGTGTGGCATGGGATCAACTAATGGGATCACCTTTTAAGTGATAAGCAAGAGAACCTACCACACATTAATTTGTTCAATTAAGGGTAATTGGTGTACATATTCTTTAAGTGTTAGTGATTGCTTTCCCAAATATTTATTTCAGTAGAATTGAATTTGTAACATACTCTCCTCTTAGGCAAATATTGTAACAAAATTCCCTAAGAAAACAAAGGAAGGTTCTGAACATCTCTTAACAGCTTTGAAATATCTGTATTTGAGTACACAAAACCTTTACATAAAGCCATCCTTTACCTTAAGTTTCCTGCTTTCATATAGAGGGACTGGCTTGAAATGCCAAGGCAAGTTCATGCTTATCATTGAACAGGAATGAGAACTCCTATAGTTCATTTTCACATTGGCACAATCTGATTGCTGTGAAGATTTATCACATTGACGATGTTGCTTCTGTAAACAATCTGACAGAGTAGTTATCTGAAAGAATAAACATTTTTCCAGCACAAGTTTCCACAGACAGATTACTGTAAGAGCTGATAACTTTTAAAAATATTAGCCCAAATTAAGAAAATGAAATACTATTTGACAATGTACACTTTTAATGAATAATAAATGCTATAATTTGATTTTATGAACAATCATTAGATTCTATTATTAATGGAAGCCTTGCCTGCCAGGAATATGTCATTGAAATTTAGGCACTTGACATCGCACTATTGTATGATTTTTAAGATTAGTGGTTGGAAGTGTTTGCCTACATGTATCCAAAATTGAGAAGTGCTGCTACAGATGTACCATTTAAACAAATATGTGTTTTGTATGAGACTCAAGTGGTTCCTTCTGGTCTGTGTCTCTAACAGTCCCCCACTCTGGTTGATGATTGTCAGATGTCCTCCTTCTCGAAGATGATGCTGCTTTGCAGAGGAGAAGGTGCAGGAGATGCTGGTCAGATTATTCTATACATTTTTCTATGATCTGTCAAGATTTTTCTTCAGGATCACCACATATGGACCTTCTTATGATAGATTTCAAATATGCTGATGCAGAGTTGAAATTATTAATTGTGCTTAAACCTTGATTTCTGCCATGACCTTTAAAGGAAGACAATGCAAACATATACCTTAAAATTAAATGCAATGTTTGTCTGGGATATTTTAGCTTTGATCAGCACTGCACATTAATTTCATCAATCCTTTTGAATTCAAATAGACCAATAAATTGACATCTTGGATTCTGTGTAACCACTCTGACACAATCAAACTCCTGCTCTTTGAATAATGCAGCAAGAAGAACTTTGGACAATCTGTGCTGCTAGTCATTACATGGGAAAGGTAATGAATAAGATGTCCCAGCTGAACAGTATTTTGAGACTTACTTAACTGATCTTGAGTTATTGTAAATTGATTAATGTTGCAAGTGTCCATTCTGGTGCCGTGAAATTGTTAGAATAAACATTGCATTGGAATATGACCTAGGCTATAAACTGTACAACAGCTTTATTAGCTAAAATGGATAACCAAGGTAACTGATCATACTTACTGTTTGGTTTATCCCTCCTTAGAAGATAGAGAATAACAAAGTTGGGTCAGCTCTACTGGACTTTAATGTGAACTGGATAAGACAATAGATGCTTCAATTCTATCAGTTTGGTAATCATCCTCCCTCTAATAGCATTAGATACATTGCTCAAACTATTTTTCAAAATTTGCCTCTACCATGGAAATACTTTGACTATAAGAGCAGGTCAGAGTCTGAGAATTCTGTAGTGAGTAACTGAACTCCTGACTCAAAGCCTAAGAAATAGGTCAGGAGTGTAACGTAATGTTCTCCACTTGTCTGAATGAGTGCAGCTCTAACTACAATCAAGAACCTTCACACACTCCACAAAAAAAAGCAGCCTATTGGGTTGATATCTTATCTACCTTCACGCCCTCAACCATTGACACGCAGTAGAAATATTGTGTGCTACGTGCAAGATGCAGTAATTTACCAAAACTCAAACCACACACCATCCAGACTTGAAACTATGTGGCAATTCCTTCACTGTTGCTCAGTTAAAATCCTGGATATCCTTTCCAAAAAGCATTGTGGGCCTAACTATACCAAGTGAGCTGCAGTGGCTCAAGAAGGCAGCTCACCCTCACCTTTTCAAGGGGATGCAAGAATGGGCAATAAATGCTGAGCCAGCCAGTGACACACACATCCAATAAGAGCAAAATAAAGCAATATTTTAGCATGCAATAATTTATCCAGTTTTGAAATCTATTGTTCGATGGTGTGAGATAGAGTGTATGAGGCCCCTTTCACTCATGGCTGACCATGGGTTGCATCCTCGTGCTTGCTGCTTCCCTGAAACAACATCGCTTGTGACTGAAGAGACCAATACTGGGTGAGAGTCCCAGTCGCAGAGGTCACATCTGTATGTGGTCATTGATCTGCTAGAGCTGCTGCACTCCTTCCTTCGTGCCCACTTGCCTGCTGCAGTGCTCAATTTCTTTTCCCCTGTTTTGAGGTGTTGGTTCAGGGTGCTTCTCCATCTCGTGCGGTCAGCTGCAAGCCTTTCCCAGGGCTCTATAATGAAATCACACACCTTCATGTCCTTCAAGCAGACATCCTTGTAGCGCAGCTGGGGGCTCCCAGTGGGTCTCTTTACAGATGCAAGCTCTCCATAGAGGATATCCTTTGGGATACTCTCTATGCAGTGGACGCAGCCCAGTCTCTGCTGCCAGAGCAGAGTGTACATGCTGGGAAGCCAGCGCGAGATAGGATCGCTGCATTGGACACTGTCTTGCCAGGATATGGCAAATACTCCTCAAGTGGAAGATGTTCAGTCTTCTCTCCTGTCTGGCATGTGTAGTCCACATTTCACTGCTGTACAGTAGTGTACTTTTGATGCATTGTAGACTGACATTTTTGACTTCACTGTCAGCTTGGGATTTGTCCATACTCGAGTCGTGAGGCGAACAAGAGTTGAGTCTGCTTTTCCGATCCTCTTGTCAATCTCTGTGTCCAAGGAAAGGTTGTCAGTGATGGTAGAATCAAGGTACATAAACTGATGGACGACCTTGAGTTCATAGTTAATGGTGATGACCAGCAGTGCCTCTGCGTCCTGTCCCAGGACGGTCTTCAGATTGGTCGTCAGCCTGAAATCCTTGCAAGCATGAAAGAGGTGAGCTATCAGTAACTGGAGTTCCTGCTGGGTGATGCTGCATTTGCAACACACATCGGCAAACAGCATTTCCCTGATGAGTGCGGAACATACTTTTGTCTAGGCTCTGAGGTGGGCTAGGGTGAAGAGCCTGCTGTCTGACCTACTGCGTAGGTAAATCCCTTCCATTGTGGTGCCAAAGGCATGTTTTAGGAGCACAGCAAAAGCAAAAATCCCAAAGCATGTGGGAGCGAGGACTCAGCCTTGTTTGACACTATTGTGGATATCGAAGGGCTCAGAAGAGCTGCCATTGAACTGCACTGTCCCCTTCATGTTACTGTGGAGGGATTCGATCATGTTCAGCAGTTTCAGTGGGCAGCAGATCTTCAGGAGAACCTTGTAAAGGCCGTTTCTGCTGACCAGGTCAAATGCCTTGGTGAGGTCAATGACAGTGACTTACAGGGGCATTTTCTGTTCTCTGCAGTTGGCGAAGGGAGAAAATCATGTCTACTATTGTGGCACAGTGGTTAGCACTGTTGCCTCACAGTGCCAGAGACCTGGATTCAATTCCCACCTCAGGCAACTGACTGTGTGGAGTTTGCACATTCTCCCCGTGTCTGCGTGGGTTTCCTCCAGGTGCTCCTGTTTCCACCCACAGTCCAAAAATGTGCAGGTTAGGTGAATTGGCCATGCTAAATTGCCCATAGTGTTGGGTGAAATGTGGGGAAGTGGGTTGCGGGTGGTGTGGACTTGTTGGGCTGAAGGTCCTGTTTCCACACTGTAATGTAATCTAATGTATTGACTTTTTAACTCGGAAGCTGCACTGATCCTGGGTATACACATTCTGCCATTTTCTGCCGGCAAGTCAAGCTGACCCGAGCAAAGGTTTTGCCGACAGTGTTGAGGGGAGAGAGGCCTCTGTAGTTGTTGCAGTTGCTTCTCTCATCCTTATCCTTGTAGAGGGCAATGATCTTGGCATCCCTCATGGCCTGTGGTACAACTCCTTCTTGCCAGCACAGAGAGAGGACTTCATGCAATGGGAGCAGTAAGCTAGTCTTGCAGCACTTGATCACATCAGGAAGAATCCTGTCACTACCTGGGGCCTTATCTGAGGCCAGGCTTTGCTGAGCTCTTCTACTGATGGCTCTGTGCCTAGCTCATCCATGGCAAGCACATGATGGCATCAAATGCTTAAGCGGACACTGTATACTTTCTGTGTAGAGATCAGAGTAGTTTTCAACCCACCTCTCCATCTGCTGGCCTTTGTCTGTGATTACTTCCCCAGTGGAGGATTTGAGGGTGGTGCTGCCTTGCTCTGAGCTGGTCCTAGTGCCTTCTTGATGCCTTCGTACATTCCCCTGATGTTTCCCGTTACAGCGGCCATCTGAATGTCCACACTTAGCTGTGTCCAGTACTCGTTAGCACAATGCCTGGCAGTCTGCTGAACCTTGTTCCTGGCAGCCCTGAGAGTCTGTAGGTTCTTCCCGCGAGCTGACTGCTTGTACTCAGCTCGGGCTTCAACAATAGGGGTCATCTCAGTTGCTTTAGCCTCAAACCCATTGTCTTCTTCCCAAAGATAGCCAGGGATGTGCGGTGCATGGTATCCTGTAAGGTTTCCAACTTCTCTGTGGCGGAGTCTCTGTATCGCGAGGCGCTGAGTTCTCTTGAAAGCCTCTGAGAACTTTGCATAAGGTCTGGCTGGGACATTTTGCTGACTTTGATGCGAGGGTTCCCCTGATGCTTAGTGTGATGGAATCTCTTAGGTTTAGCCTAATCTTGCAATACACTAAGGAGTGGTCTGTGTCACATTCTGCACTGTGGTAAGAGCATGTGTGGTGAATGTGTTTGATGGCAGTGCGCCTAACAAGGATCAGATGAAATTGGTGCCAATGCTTTGAGTATGACTTCTCCAGAAAACCTTATACTGAGGCTTGACCTGGAAGTAGGAGTTGGCGATGCACAAATCGTGGTAAGAGCACAGCTTGAGCAGTCACTGTCCATTCTCATTAATTTCGCCCACACCATAATGCCCAAGGCAGGAGGGTCACGAGGCGTGGTCTGCACCCACTCTGGAGTTGAAGTCACCCAGAAGAATAAATTGCTCCTTCCTAGGGATGCTGCTAATCTATTGTTCAGAGGTTTGAAAAAGAATTATTCTATTCAGAGGTTCATATTGAACGCAAAACACTAACTCGGTTTCTCTCTCCACAGATGCTGCCAGATCTGTTGAATTTCTCAATCATTCTGTTTATAGTGCAGAAATTTGAGTCGAGCCAAGCAGCTCATATGATTTTACTGCTGCACTTTGGGACCATAAAAAAAACATGTTTGAGTACAGACCTTGGCATTTAACTATTGTGCCAGTATTATAGAACCCTCATCGAACATCTCCAATTGATTTACAGGAGACTTCTACACTTCAACACTGCACCTCAATTATCACCATAGTGCTGAAGTAAGGACATTTAGTACTCAGGGACACAACCCCAGCTCAGGGATTGTTCATTCACTCTGTTTGCACTCATTAACTGGACTACCTGGATGCTCACAGCAGCCTGCCTTGCCTTGTCTTTGTGCTTTGCCCCTAAGCAAGAGAAGATGGTGGCACTCAGTTTAGTGGAGTGGAGAACACCAATGACAGTCCTCTGACATTGTTCTGCATTCTTCCAGGGTAACTGACCCAGATGGAAACCACAGACCAGACTGGCAAGTTCTGGTGCTGTTGTCTTCACTGCTGGTCCTAGGAGAAGAGGAAATTCTGCTTCTGCATCACCTGTTGCACCAGGACCTCCAAGTTCCTACCTGCAAAGTAAGACACCAATTATCCCTTTTCAGCTATGTCCAGGCAAATGTCAGGAACTATGCATGGCTGCTCTGAATTAAGCTCTGCCTGCCTGGGTGAACAACAGCCTTTTAAAGATGGCATTAGTGCCATGAATGCTAGACCATCCTGGCAGTAGCAAGTGATCTATTTGTAATGAATGGTAAAATGGAACAGAGAGAATGCCACTGAGGCAGGGTAGGTAGAATTCAATACACGTCGTGATGTTGAACACTTCTTCCGCCGCCTCTGCCTCCGAGCTTACTTTTTCAATCAGTACTCCCACCCACCTTCCAAGGACGCCGTTGCCCGCCCCAACACACTCCATCCACCTGGACACCCTGTGCTTGACCTATTATCCGCCCTCGATCTCTTCATTTCCAACTGTGCTGAGACATTAACTGCCTCAACCTGTCTACCCCCTCTCCCCCACTCCAACCTCTCACCCTCACAACGCGCAACCCTCCACTGCCTCTGCACCAATCCCAGCCTCACCATCAAACCAGCAGATAAAGCGGGTGCTGTGGTAATTTGGTGTACTGACTTCGACACCACTGAAGCCAGGTGCCAACTTGAAGATACCTCCTCCTACCGCCCCCTCGATGATGACCTCACCACCCCATCACCAAACCATCTTCTCTCAGACCATACACAACCTCATCACCTCAGGAGATCTCCTACCCACAGCTTCCAACCTCATAGGTCGGGAACCCCGCACCGCCCAATTCTACCTCCTTTCCAAGATCCACAAGCCTGACCACACCGGCTGACCCATTGTCTTAGCCTGCCCCACCAAACTCATCTCCACCTACCGCGATACTGTCCTATTCCCCCCTCATCCAGGAACTTCCCACATGCGTTTGAGACACCACCCACGCCCTCCACCTCCTCTGAGACTTCTGTTTCCCCGGCCCCCAACACCTCATCTTCAGCATGGACATCCAGTCCCTCTACACCTCCATCTGCCATGACCAGAGCCTCCAAGCCCTCTGTTTCTTCCTCTCCCAATGTCCCCAACAGTTCCCTTCCACTGACATTCTCATTCATTTGGTTGAACTGGTCCTCACCCTTAGCAATTTCTCCTTCGAATCCTCCCACTTCCTCCAGATGAAAGGGGTAGCCATGGGTACCCATATGGGCCCCAGCTATGCCTGTCTCTTTGTTAGCTACGTAGAACGGTCCATCTTCTGTAGTTACACCGGTACCACTCCCCATCTCTTCCTCCGCTACATTGATGGATGCATAGGCACCACCTCATGCTCCCGCGAGGAGGTTGAGCAGTTCATCAACTTCACTAACACATTCCACTCTGACCTTGAATTCACATGGACCATCTGTGACACCTTTCTCCCCTTGCTGGACCTCTCCATCTCCATCAACGACAAGCAACTCAACACTGACATTTTTTACAAACCCACTGTCTCCCACAGCTACCTGGATTACACCTCTCCCCACCCTACCTCCTGCAAAAATGCTATCCCGTATTCCCAATTCCTCCACCTCTGCCATATCTGCTCCCAGGAGGACCAGTTCCACCCACAGAACACACCAAAAGGCCTCCTTCTTTAAAGACTATGGTTGAGGATGCCCCAACACATCTCATACACGTCCGGTACCTCCGCCCTCAAACACCACCCCTCCAATCGCAAGAAGGACAAAGCCCCCTGGTCCTCACCTTCCTCCCCACCATTCTTCGCATAATCTGCATCATCTGCTAATATTTCTGCCAACTACAAACAGACCCCACCACCAGGGATATATATCCCCCCTCCCCCACCCGCTTTCCGCAAAGACTGTTCTCTCCGTGACAGCCTGGTCAGGTCCATGCCCCCAACTATTCACCCTCCCCACCTGGCAACTTCCCCTGCCTTCGCAGGAATTATAAAACCTGCACCCACACCTCTCCGCTCACCTCCATCCAAGGCCCCAAAGGAGCCTTGCACATCCATCAAAGTTTCACCTGCACTTCCACACATGCCATTTGTTGTATCCGTTGCGGTCTCCTTCACATTGGGGACGCCTTCTCACAGAGTGCTTTAGGGAACATCTACGGACATCTGTACCAATCAACCTGCATAATAGAGGAATTAAGGTTTTTCACCCCTCTGTGCCACAGTTATGTCTGCAACATTAGCTTAAGTTTTCATTCCAGCTAGAAAATAAAATTACAAACTAGGAAACTAATTGATGTGTTATTAATTTATAAAAGAACAAAGATAATAAATGCAGATTAGTCACATAGCAGTTTCTGGCAAATAAGAATTCAGAACTGGCTAATCCCCTATTTGCACGAGATAGTTGCAAACTCTCTGCCAGACTTGCAGTTCCTTTTCTTGCAGCAGCTAAATTCTTTCCTGAACACAAATCCAGACCTGGCTTCTATCTAAGATGCTTAATGTGAGTTACTATGGAAATTAAAAGCTAAATGCCAAAGCACTTTAGAAGAACTGTAAATCTCAGGACCACCTGCAATAAAGGATAACATTTATTGTGAAAAAAACATTTGGGTCTTTAAATGCGGAATTGTTGAATACCTCCTTATTTATTGCTGCACTCAATGACTCCTTTTAACCTCAGTGACCATGGTGATCTTGTGGTAGTATTATTAGCATCAGGGTGAGGGTGAGGGTGATTCAAAAGTCTCAACTCATTACGTTGGCATTACAATATAGAAGGAAAGCTGTCATTTTGTTTTGACGAGCTAAGTACTTGACATACACCATACTCAAGAGGTTTCAAACCAAACTTCTGAGAAATCCACCAAAATAATATTTCTGTTTTCTGATGTGGAATATGCATTCACTGAGGAAAGGGACACACCCCAGTCACCACATCCAGCAGGATCAGCACAGATGCAGAATATGAATGTGGGCTGTCACATTTTCTACAGATAGTAAACATTTCAATCCATATGTTAGCATGTTAGCAGTTCACAAAAATCAGAGGCTCATTCTGTTTCATTGTTGAGCAAACGTAATGGAGACAGAGGGACTATTTCTCTCATCAGTATGCAGGGGTGGAGGATAAGTTTGGTCATTGTGGAGAGGGATGGCTTGTTTCTCATGTGTGTTTTGTTGTTTCTTGCGCAATGGGGAGACAGACTGTGTTTATTTATATCCTACCTCTTGTTTGGGTGGTCAAGGGTGGAGCAAATATTTCTGGCCACTTTTCCATCTGGTGCACAGTTTTATTATGTGGATTTCTATAGGGATTAAATTATCCTACACATTTAACTATAAAATCTTAATAGGCAATATCAAAAAATAGTGACCAGGGAGATAAACTTTCTCAAAGCCATCTGTGTTTATATTAGTTCAGGAAATCTTTTAAGCTTCTACAAAAATGAAAGACTTAGTACCTTCATAAGCATTCTGCCATGGTGTTAATTGAGGTTTCTCTCACCTACATGCTCTACAACTGGACTATACAGCTCTTCAGTATGGTCAGTTACATTAGACTTCAACTATATAAGGCTATATATGTTATGTGTATTTTTTGGAGGATTCATCTAGTAAAGCAGTAAAGAGAAGCCAAGATTACAAATCTGATTGATTAGGACAGTGGCCTGAGAACACTGGCCTCGGTCAAGGACTCAAATTGTAGTGGTGCAATCAGAATGGATGCCAGGTTGCAAAATGGATTGGCTCGGAGAGTACTGTTGGGCCAGAATGTTCTGATGATGCACAGTTAAAGTTACTGAGTTTAAAGATGTATGAGTTTAACTATTGTGGTCAATTTCTATAGGTCAAGTGGTGCAAATAATTGGTTAGAATCTGTTAGTTATATTGATCCAGATGCACATATTGGGCAAAATGTTACAATTCTATCTGCAAAAACAGTTTAAAAACAGAGGTGCATCCCTGAAATCATTACCTTTGTCACAGAACATTCATTGAGGAGCATTTGTCAGGGATAAGATGTACAAAGGTATGCAGGTCAGGTGAATTGGCCTTGTTAAATTGCCCACAGTGTTAGGTGTATTAGTCAAAGGGAAATGGGTTTGGGTGGGTTGCTCTTCAGAGGGTCGGTGTGGACTGGTTGGGCCGAAAGGCCTGTTTCCACACTGTAGGGAATCTAATCTAATCTAACTTAATCTAATCTAATCTAATCATAAGAGTTACAGTAGACCATTGGCTAAGAAGTTAGCATTTGCATAGGATCTTGCCAGTCAACAGTATTTTAATGGGCTGAGGGATTGCCTTAAGAATCCAATATAAGGCTTAGTTAGTGACTAAAGTAACTGTCACAGGGCTGAGAATTGCCAGAAGAATACAAAATTGGAGATCAGTGAATTCAGTACAGTCAGGAGTGACAGGGCTAAAGTAATTGCTTTACAAGACAGTGAATAGAAAATGTATAACCATTTAGCTGCAGAGGAATCATTCGCTCAGTTAAAGTGCAACTTGGGAGAATCAGAACTAAATATATGGTCTTAGTCACTTTGGGAAAGCTACAGACATTGTTTTAAAAACATATTTATATACTAGGGATAGGGAGAGAGAGAGAGCACTATGTAACATCAGCCAATAAGTTGGGCTGAAAGTTTCATCAGTTAAGCCAGACTTAGAAATACCGTGTTGCAAAAGGAGCCATGCAAATTGAAGTCTTAATGCAAAACAATGTGCATATATTTTAAAATTAAATTGTCGAAGAGACTGGGTGCAAGGAAGCAAGAAGTGAAGACTCCAGAAGTCTCAGAATTCACAGAAAAAACTGACCAATACATGTTAAACTTATGTATTGTACCATGCCTTGACTAATGAAATATTAAGTGAAATAACTCCACAGAGGTCAATATAGTCCACCCCTCATTTACATGTGGAGAGTCCTTGATATTGATCCAGCTCCCTCAGAGCCAGCTCTCAGAGTGAACAGAATCTCTGACCCACCTGTTTATTTGTTTTTTTACAGCACCTCTGGCACTCCCTTTTTTTTGTGACAGGTGGTCTGACACTCCTGTATATATATTGTTTTCTTTTTTTGAAATTTTACCCTCCTGTTTATGTCTGCTAGACTGGGCTTCCTGATTTGACCAGAATAACAGTCACAATCAGGGAACTCATTCTATGAGGTCCACCTGGTTGACCTTGTTACAATCACTACATCCCTCCCCCTCTCGGGGTGTTTTAGCACCAGGTCAGGTTCCTCCAAATCTACCTTTCAGTTACGAGCAGCATGTAACACACAGATAACTCGGTTCTGCTGCCCGCAGCATTTTGAAGAAATTCATTCTTCTCATCAGGTCATAGTCATAGAGGTGTACAGCATGGAAACAGATCCTTCAGTCCAAACCGTCTATGCTGACCAGATATCCCACCTGCCAGCACCCGGCCCATATCCCTCCAAACCCTTCCTATTCATATACCCATCCAAATGCCTCTTAAATGCTGCAATTATATCCGTTGTTTCCATCTCAGATTCCAAACTGTCTTCAAAGATTGATGGAGAGGGAGAACTCACCATTTCCAGAATAGTTGGAAAGGTTGTTGAGAAGATGGGCATGTTTTCTTTGCACACTGTTTATGAATTTGTAGCATTAATATGATCCACATGCTTGTTCAGGACCCTTGCACTTATCCAAACTTTATATGTCACTGGACCTGACCTTGCCTCTCATCCATACAGGTCCATTCCTGTGGTTCCCACACCATATTTCATCCCCTGAAGTAAACTGTCTCTTGCTTAGTGGAATCCTTTGTCTGGCTTTGGATGTCATTTCACCCTTACCCTGAGGTCCAGGAAGATCAGATTTAACCTGGTGCAGAGGCTTCTCCCCATTAGCAACTCTGCTGGAGCTATCCCTGTAATTGCATGAGGGTGGTCCTGTAATAAAATAGGAACCAGTTCAGTTTGGTATCTCGTGAAGCTGTAGGCTGTTTCTTTAAGCTTGACTTCAAAGTTTGGACTGCTGTTTCTGCCAGACTATTGGATGATGGATGTTATGGAGCTGTCCTGATATGAGGAATATTATTCAACTTTAGGAAATACTCAAATTTCCTGCCGATAAACAATGGCTCATTACCTGTGACCAACACTTCTGGAAGACCATGTCTCACAAAAGATGCGCGCAGCTTTTCTATCGTCATTCCCATATTCGACAAATGAACTCTTTGCACAGCCAGCCACTTTGAGTGGGTATCCACAATGACTAAGAACATTGAGCTCATGAAAGGACCTATATAGTCTATGTGTAACTGGTTTACCTGGCCATTTCCACAAATGTGGGTGAGTTGTTTGCAGTAATTTTGTCCTTGTGGGCACTCTGCCCCACTAATGCTGGCATATCTACATCCAATCCTGGCCACCAGGTGTAACTATTCACCAACACCTTTATTTTGGAGAGCTCTGGATGAATCTGATGGACTTCAGCCAGTCTCTAGCAGTGACATTTGCCCAAGACAATCAGTATTGCTCCCCACAATAATATGTCCTTTTCTACTGTGATCTGGTCTCTCTAGGTCCAAAAAGGTTTCACTTCTGGATGTGATGGTTGTTTGGTTTCCCTTATCACCACCAGCTGTTTCAGTTTTGCCAAGATCAGATCTTCCTGCATCTGAAGTCTGATACTGTCAGCTGTGACTAGAAGTGTGTCCAGAAAATTTAAATCCATTTTGGACTCTTCCAGTGGCAGTATCACAGGTGGTATATTTGCCAGCGGGAGGCTGCTCAATGCATCTGCATTTGCTAGTTGGTCTCCAGGACAGTATTCCAACTTATTATTACATGCATTTAGTTTTAGAGACTACAGCTGAGTTTAGCTGAATCTATGGGCGGCACTGTCTTGACCTCTTTAAGTAGACCTAGCAGAAGTTTGTGGTCTGTTATTATTACAAATTTACATCTGTAAAGTTGTTGGTGGAACTTCCTAACTCCAAATACGACCACTAAACCTCCCTTCTCTACCTGGCCGTATTTTTGCTCTGCATTAGCCAAAGTCCTGGATACATACTCTATTGGGTGTTCCTCTCCATTGGGCAACCTTTATACTACCCCAATGCCACATAGGGAGACATGTCATGTCAATACCAGATCTCACTTGAGGATTATAGCACTTTCTTACTTCCCTGAAGGCTATGGCTTGGCTATGCAACTATTTTCAAGGCTGATCCTTTTTGTGGGGAGAGAGGAAATTGCAGTCTTTGAAGAAGGAGGCCATCTTGGATTTTTTTTATGGTAGAATTCATCATTCTGGGAACAGATGCGGTAGAGGCAAAGGAATTGGGAACAAGGGATGGCGTTTTTACAGTAGGCAGGGTGGGAGGAGGTGTAGTCCAGGTAGCTGTGGGAGTCAGTGGGTTTGTGGTAGATGTCCAAGCTTATCCCTTATTTCCAATTCCTCCAACACATCTGGACATAGGATGACCAATTCCACCATAGAAAATCCCACATTGCCTCCTTCTTCTAAGACTGCAATTCCCCCTCCCACTTGGTCGATGATGCCCTCCAGCACATCTCCTCCATTTCCTACACTTCCGCCCTTGAACCCCACTCCTCCCAAAGCAACAAGGACAGAAACCCCCTGCTCCCACCCCACCAACCTCTGCATATGTCACACATCCTCTGCTATTTCTGCCAACTCCAAATGGACCCCACTACGAGGGATATATTTCCCTCCCCACACCGATCAGCATTTCAGAGACATCATTCCTTCTGGGACTCCCTTGTCAGATCCATGCCCCCCAGCAGCCCTCACCCCACTCCTGGCACCTTCCCTGCTACCGCAAGAAATGGAAAACATGCACCCACACCTCCATCCAAGGCCCCAAAGAATCCTTCCACATCTGACAGAAATTTACATGTACCTCCACAAATGTCATCTGTTGCACCCAATGTGGTCTCCTCTACACCTGGGGGACAGGACGCCAACTTGCAGATCATTTCAGAGAACATTTCTGGGACCAAGTTGCACCCAATGTGGTCTCCTCTACACCTGGGGGACAGGACGCCAACTTGCAGATCATTTCAGAGAACATTTCTGGGACACCCAAACCAACCAACCCTATCGCGCTGTGGCTGAACACTTCAACTCCCCCTCCCACCCCAGCAAGGACATGCAGGTCCTAGGCATCCTCACTCGCCAAACCCTAATCACCCGACACCTGGAGGAACAACGCCTCATCTTCCGTCTTGGGACTCTACAAACACACGGGATTGATGTGGATTTCACCATTTTCCTCATTTCCCCACCTCCCCACCTTATCCTAGTCCCGAGCCTCCAACTCGGCACAACCATCTTGACCCGTCCTTCATCTTTCCCATCTATCCGCTCCACCTTCCTCTCTGACCTATCACTTCTCCCCCACTTTCATCTACCTATTGCATTCTCAGCA
>NC_057712.1:59453133-59516516 GCF_004010195.1 Chiloscyllium plagiosum | reverse complement strand
GCCAACAAGCCTCATTCCTGATGAAGGGCTTATGCCCAAAATATCGATTTTCCTGCTTCTTGGATACTGCTTGACCTGCTGTACTTTTCCAGCAACACACTCTCAAGTCTGGTCTCCAGCATCTGCAGTACTCACGTTCTACTCCCTGCAACATGCCTTGCCAACTTTTATACTCTATGCTCTGACTAATGATGGCATACACCAGCTTGATTATCTTATCTACTTGTGTTACCACTTTCAGTGGTGCTTAGTTCCCTCTGTATGGTAATGCTTCAAAGGGTTCTGCCATTTATTGTACACTTCCCCCTGCATTAGACCTTCCAAACTACATCACCTCATATTTGTCAGGATTAAATGCCATCTGCCTTTTGTCCACCCAAGTCTCCATATATCAGTATCCTGCTGTATCTTCTAGCAATCGTCCTCGCTATCTGCAGCTCCCCCAATCATTGTGTCATTCACAAACTAACTAATCAGACCTCCTACATTCTCTGCCAAATCATTAGAAATTTGAAAGCTAGATTTCACTACTATGAATGAATCTACATGGGTACTAGGACCTACAGTAGATGTATTATGAGCAGTGATGGCAGATATCTTAAGAAATAGAGTTAGAAGAAATAGTAGAGTGGACTCAGATGGAGTCCAGGATTTAATAATCAAATGTTTCAGTAAGGGGACTACTGGGTCCTTCAAGGAAGTGATAAAGTTCAATCAGAAATCAGTAGACCAAGGCAAAGCTAGAGCTGGTTACACAGACAGCTCTTTATGGTGCAGAAAGAGATACCAAAAACAGAAGTGGGATAGAAGAAGAGAATGAAAGTTTAAAAAGCAGATACAGAATTTACAAAGAAATGAACATCAATCAGTAATGATGTCACAGCATTTGCTTAAGATAACTTTATAAGCAGGAAACATTACTTATGGGTTGGAGGAGGTAAAGCAATCATTGAAACAGCGTAAGAGGAAAACATGGACAAGAGACACAGGTTGGTGGATGCAGGTTGCCCTCAAGGAATTTATGATGCAGTCAACAGGGAGACAGGTCAAATGCCATGTAGAGATTGAGCTGATGAGAAAGAAACTAGGAAGTTAGCAGACAACAATTTCAGCAGTGACAACTAGGTTCCTGGGTTCCATTGATGAGGTAAGTAATTTGGAAGATAATGTAGAGAGATCCTCTCAATCAATGGATTCAGCTCCAGTAGTGATAGTACAGACACAGCATGGGATCAGGCGAAGTAGGCAGAGTGAGCTATGAAACAACAAATTCTGGGGAGAAGAAATGCAGGCAGTGGGAAGTAAGGAGCTGGAGCAGAAAATGTTGTCAGGACATATTGCAAAAGGAGAATTGCAATAAATTAGGATAGGTTGCGAGGGGTAAATACAACTAAGATCAGATGGAATTAAATGAGAAATGCAACCAGTATGGCCCAGGGATCAATTGCCCATTGCAGGCCAGAAATCTGTTTAATTATCAGGGAACTTGTGCTGAAATCCGGGGTGGGAAAGTTTCAGGAAAGAAACCTCAGTGATGGAAGGAAGGATGGTTGGGGTGGCCTAAATGCTAGTAAGTTCCATGGTATTCTGCAGCAACAGATATCCCTTTCGCTTATTGCAAACAATAAATAAATTATATGGATGGGAAAAGTTTAAGGAGATTGCTTTTTTACCATGTTTAGAGGAAAAAGAGATGAATAGCTGTTTATTGAGTGTGATTCTTTGTGGGAATTTTTCCATAAAAGTCAACGAGAAATAAGACTTTCTTCCAAATAAAACTCAGAGTTGGTATAAAGTGCATTATTTGTGATTTATTGCAGTGTAAATCAATGTCCATTGGCTACGAAGGTTTTAGCCCAGTGACTGAGTTTTATCTGAGTGCGAAATGTTTCAGTATGTTTACATGTGCACCTATTCAGTAAGTTACAGTTTAGAGCCAGAGCTAAATGAGCAGCGCTGAGTAATAATAACATTCTTCCTAATACACTTTGTCATCTTTAGTTGTACAAAGTAAAAGGAAATTGCAGATATAGATCTTTTTCTATTGTGGAATGCATGCACTTTCATCCTCAGTTGCTTCATCTTCTATCAGTTACTAAATCTAATTTTCTGCTGTAAAGTATTAACTTTAATGTCTCTTTGATTTTTGGACTAAGTCCAAATAATTGCAGGACTAGGACATTTTCGAATGATGTTCAAAGCTTTGTAGTTCTATAATATTCTGATAAGATTGACTTTTTCATAGTACAAGAAACAATGATAGCATTGGAGAGGAGGGATATAAGTCTTTTCTTCATAAACTACCAGTGGGTTATTAAACTGATGCACATTTTTCAAAATGCATCTAAGTATACCTATGATTAAGAATGGAATTGAATGTCGATGAAATTATAATTGCTGTGCTGCAGGCATAATAAATGAATATTAAAGAAAATGTGATTCACTTTGTGCAAGCTTACTCTGCAGCCCTTACATGCTGCAGATGGATTGAATTGCCAAATGGTGGAACTTCCGCCTACCAGTCAGAGATTGAAGCTGCTGGCCATCTTTCCCAGCACTACCAAAGTTCGATCGTGGATGCTGCCATTTACTACAGCAAGAGGCAAGAGAGACATTATGGTCAGCCTGGGAGGTATGTCCTGGGATTATAGTGTGGTGAAGTATCCCAGAGCCCAAGGAAAGGGGAAAGACAGTTGGGGGTTGGGTTCTGTTTAACATGCAGCATGTATGGGGTGTTAGTTTTGGGGTGAAGCCTTCAACATGCATCGGACACTGCCTGAATGAGAGGCTCCCATAGAAACATAGAAAACAGGAGCAGAAGTAGACATTTGGCCCTCAGAGACTGCTCAACCATTCAATATTATGGCTGATCATCCAGCTCAGTACTCTTTTCTTACAGTGCCTGAGATCTCCCTTAGTCTTCTAAACTCCAGTGAGTATAATCCCAATTGATCCAGTGTCTCTTCATACCTGTCATCCCAGGAATCAGTCTGGTAAGCTCTTGTTGCACACTTTCCATAGCCAGTCTATCCTTCCTCAGATAAGGTGGTAGAAACTGAGCACAATACTTCAGATATGGTCTCACCAAGGCCTGTACATTTGCAGCAAGTCTTAGGTGAGACCTTATTAAAGTCCAAGTAAACCCTCTACTGTATCCTTTTAACAACTCGGCTAATTTTATCTTCAAAAAATTCCAATAGATTTGTTGGTAAATCCATGCTGCCTGACTGGCTGTGCTTTTCCAGCACTACACTTTTTGACTCACCCGTTATGATGGTGGAAACATATTAAATCTGATCAATTAGTTTGCTAATGTGCCTAATTGACCTATAATTATTCGGTTACATGTGTACAGTAAGTTGCTGATCATGAGGTTGAGCTTGAAGGGTGATGGAAAAGTGGTCGGCTGGTCACCTGAAAACACATTCCAGGGAGTATAATTTTGTTCCTTTCCAAAGATGCTGCCTGACCTGCTGAGTAATTCATGCATTTTCTGCTTTGAATATTGTTTCCTAAGTGGTATGTCTGCCAACCTGTTAGCTGTTGTTGCCTCCTGTTTCATGCCTCTTTGTAATACAAGAAAGAGGCAAGTCTGACAGTGAATGATGTGCTATGTGTTTGAGGGAGTTGCTGGCCTATCATAGCAGTGTGTGCTCGTTGTGAGGTGTAGTTGTGAGGCTTGAAGCAGATCCAAGTCAATGAAACTATGAATGTTAAATAAGAGACCTGTCTGATTGATGATACGGTATGGTTTATTGAGCTGTGTGGTCAACTAGTGGTGGTTTTGGTAGGATGTGGTTGTGCTTTATGTCTCCATGAGTGATATATACATATGGATACACTAGCTTACATGTGTGTAATTGGAGACCATTCAATGTTTTAAAATACCTTCTTCCTCATGTTTACAGGTATTTGCCGACAGGTTAGACTTTTTCCCAAGTGGCCGCAGACAGGCTGATTAACAAACAGAGTACAAATAATAAATATATATGGACAAACTTTCCTCATTCCTGAAGAAGGGCTTATGCCCGAAACGTCGATTCTCCTGTTCCCTGGATGCTGCCTGACCTGCTGCGCTTTTCCAGCAACACATTTCCAGCTCTGATCTCCAGCATCTGCAGACCTCACTTTCTCCTAATAAATATATATGATCAAACACCAACAATTGAAAACTATATCTTCTACCTATCTTGTAAAACTAAAAGACCTTATAGAGTCATAGAATCACACATCATGGAAAGAATCCCAATCTGACCTAATCACATTTGTCAGCATTTGGCCCATATCCCTCTAAACCCTTCCTATTCATGTACCCATCCAGATGCCTTTTAAATGTTATAATTGTACCAGCCTCCATCCATAACCTCTGGCAGCTCATTCCATACATTCTTGAAAAAGTTACCCCTCAGATCCTTTTTAAATCTCTCCCCTCTCATCTTAAAAATATGCCCTCTAGTTTTCGACTCCCCTACCCTCGGAAAAAGATCTTGACTACTTACCCTATCGATGGCATTCAGGATCTTATAAACCCGTATAAGGGCATCCCTCAGCCTCCAAAATTCCAATGAAGAAAAGCTCCAGCTTATTCAGCCTCTCGCGATAAGTCAAGCCCTTCGGCCCGGCAACATCCTATTTATTCTTTTATGCACCCTCTCAAGTTTAACAACATCTTTCCTACAGAATGTTCTTTGGATTAAACCATTCTAGACATATGTTTACACAAAGTCACTTGTAAGTGTTCATCTTGCCCACAAAGCAAAAAATGGTCTTTGATGTATCTGATAATGACACTGAGATCTTTGAACCTGAGGTTGTGGTTCTGTGTAATCATCCCAATGAGGTGAATGATCAACATCACAGTCACTCATTGGAAAATGAAAACTATATTTTTTATATCAAGAGTACTTAGCTTCTAATGATTTTTTCTGTATAGTGATCCATTACTGTAGACCTCACCCACTTATCTACCTACACACCTGAGCCAGCTCACCTAATTACCAACCTATGCACCTCACCTATTCATGCACCCACTTATTAATGACTCAACCATTCACCCATTCTCTCATCAATTCACTAATATTTATCAAAAGGTAGAGCTTTAGATACCCAGTAGAATACAGCAAAATGGAGTGGCGCAGTGGCTCAGTGGTTTGCACTGCTGCCTCACAGTACCAGGGACCCAGGTTTGATTCCAACCTTGGGCGACTGTCTGTGTGGAGTTTGCAGATTGCAAACCCGTGACTGCATGGGTTTCCTCCGGGTGCTCCGGTTTCCTCCCACAGTCCAACGATGTGCAGGTCAGGTGAATTGGCCATGCTAAATTGCCCATAGTGTTAATACATTATTCAGAGGGAAATGGATCCAGATGGGTTACTCTTCAGAGGATCAGTGTGGACTTGTTGGGCCAAATAGTCCGTTTCCACACTGTAGGGAATCTAATCTTAAAAAACATGTGCTCTAAAAAGTGGGGTAGGTGACTCCTCTCTTAGTTTAACTCCACAGGGCAGCACGGTGGCACAGTCGTTAGCACTACTGCCTCACAGCGCCAGAGACCCGAGTTCAATTCCCGCATCAGGCAACTATCTGTGTGGAGTTTGCACATTCTCCCTGTGTCGGTGTGGATTTCCTCCGGGTACTCCGGTCTCCTCCCACAGTCCAAAGATGTGCAGGTTAGGTGAATTGGCCATGCTAAACTGCCCGTAGTGTTTGGTGACGGGGTAAAAGTAGGGGAATGGGTCTGGGTGGGTTACTGTTTGGAGGGTCGGTATGGACTTGTTGGGCCGAAGGACCTGTTTCCACATGGTAAGTAATCAAATCTGCGTACAGGTCGTTCTGCTATAACATGCGTTCTGTTAACGTGAATTTGCTGTACAGCAATTGATGAATTGGGGACACTGTTTCTAAAGTGTGAACCTTTAAAACATGTGTTGGCTGTAATGCGATTACATCACCAACACTTTAAACGCTCTGTCTAAAGCGCAATTTTTCTATAATGCGGGGTTGCACAAGAAGACAACCATCACATCATTGAAGAACGACCTGTATTTCTTTGATCATCAAGATTGAAAGATCCCAGAAGAAATATGCAGTGGTGTCTGGATGGATGCATCATTGTCCACACTAGCAATGTGCCCAGCATTATCACTACTCAGATATTAGATTAGATTAGATTCCCTACAGTGTGGAAACAGCCCCTTCGGCCCAACAAGTCCACACTGACCCTCCGAAGAGTAACCCACCCAGACCCATTTCCCTCTAACTAATGCACCTAACACTATGGGCAATTTAGCATGGCCAATTCACCTAACCTGCACATCTTTTGACTGTGGGAGGAAACCGGAGCATCTGGAGGAAACCCACACAGACACGGGAAGAATGTGCTGATTCAGGTTGTGATTTGAAACTGACAAAACATGACAACAGAAAATAAAACTATGCAATGAGGAATTGCTCACATAAGTAAGGCCATTATATGGTTTCATGATATCTTTCGGAAGATGAATCACACATTGCTATGCCACTTTGAGGATAACAGTTTTAGTTCCATGCTCATTGCAATTTTCATCAAGCAATGAACTCTGACTGAGGACTGATGCTAACACTTTCACATTAGATGGGTTGGAAGACGGTGAATACCTCTTATGTTGTCATGTAACTTCAGCTTCAGTTGCTGGCATTCTGTACTGCGGAATCATCGATAGAATCATAGAGTCATAGAGATATACTGCACGGAAACCAATCCTTCGGTCCAACTCTTCCACGCTGACCAGATATCCTAAATAAATCTAGTCCCATTTGCCAGCTTGTGCTGTGGATTTGCATTTGTTGAGCCTTAAATTGGGAATCAGTGAGCTCTTCCATATTTGGTCACATATTTGAGCATGTTTGGCACATGTTGGTGAGATTGCAGAGTTCTCTTTGTCTGCAATTGAGAAGATTGGGCAAGTTGTGACTGCAACTTTGAGACTGAAAGTGCCTTCTGTGTAACATCTTCAAGTCTAACATAGTGACTTGGACTGTTTAAAATCATCATTGACCATGGGGAGATGTGTCCTTCTTTGTGGAATTCATGTCTTAATGAGTAAGAATAACTTTATTTGGTGTAACAAATTTACATACAGCAACTAAAAGCCATATATTATTTACAGCTATCCCTAGTAGCCACACACGCAGACGACAAGCAACATGAATTTGACTGGGACAACACTACCATTATAGGGCAAGCGAAACAAAGAACAGCCAGGGAATTCCTAGAAGCATGGCACCCATCCACAAACTCCATCAACAAACATCATCTCCCCTCTCCCCACCTTATCCCAGATCCAACCCACCAACTCGGCACTGCCCTCTTGAACTGTCCTATCAGTCCATCTTCCTTCCCACTTATTCACTCCACCCTCCACTCCAACCTATCACCATTAACCCCCACCTTCATCTAACTATCGCATTTCAACTACCTTCCCTCCAGCCCCACTCTCCTTCCACATATCTCTCAGCCCCCCTGCCTTCCCCACACATTCCTGATGAAGGGCTTATGCTCAAAACGTCAACTCTCCTGCTCCTTGGATGCTGCCTGACCAGCTGTGCTTTTCTAGCACCACATGTTTTGACTCTGATCTCCAGCATCTGCAGTCCACATGTTCTCCAAATATCTAACTAGCCACCTTGACATGACCCAACCAATTAACTACCCCCAAACCGGCTCTCCACTTATTCACCTACCCACCTAGACACTTTACGTGATCAACAACCTCACCCACCTATCCACCTACATACTGAAGCCAGCTCACCTAATTACCCATTTATACAACTCACCCATTCATGCACCCACCCATTCCTTGACTCACCCACTCACCCATTCTCTCATCCATTCACTCGCATTTGTTGAAAGATAGACCTTTAAACACCCAGTAGAATACAGCAATTAGCATTGTAAAAAGTGGGCAGGTTAGCAAATCATCTCTTTCCTTAACTTCTTCCAACCTCTGTGTATTTCTTTGATTGCCAAGATTTAAAGATCCAGAAGAAATGGACAGTAGCATCAGGATGAATGCAGCACTTATCCACAATAGCAATGTGCTGAGCATTACCACTCCTCAGAAGATTCTGGCTGTGATTTAAAAATATGACAAAACATGATAACAGAAAATAAAATTATGCACAAGGAAGTGCCCATATAGATATAACCTTTACTAACTTCTATAGACATACTTGATCTTTAATTTCTTGTGAAACTTTTAGCTGTGCAACTAAAATAGCAAACAAATTGAATATATGTCACATTATGTGATCATCCGACATAGAAATCATAAAATTACCATGAAATAATATTTTATAGCATTTTGAAGAAATTATCTTTGTAGAAATTTATGTGTTTCTTGAAAGCTTAAGCATTCATTTGCAAGGAGGCAACTGCGTAATTTGCTTTTAAAGGATCAATGATCATGAAAATAATTCTCACGAGGTTATGATATTATTGTCAAATGTGTCACAAAATGTTGACTAGGATCTTTGGCAGACCTTCTCCTTTATAACCATGCTCTAATTTACCCTTATGGTCGGTGCCATATACACTCCGATAAGGTTAAACTTAAGATCTGACTGTTTAGTTTTCTATTAATGCCAAAGGGAAACATGCCGCTGAGGCGCCAGTGAACTGATGGAATAGTGACATGGCCAGCATGTTGTGGCCATGTTAGGAATGCATTCCAGACCTTAAGCATTTGCTCCTGGAACCACCAGAGCTAGATTATTGATTTTTGAACATTGCTGAATATTACATTCTTTACAAAAAAGAGAACAGTTACAGCTTTACTTTAAATTGCAGGCGGTTGCCAAGTTCCTCTCTTCATCACTGACAGTTCACTTATTCCACCTCTCGAGTCAATATTATCACAGTCATTTTTTCAAACTTGTCTGCGTAAATCATCACTGTGTTGAATTTCACAGCGAGCAAACTCCTGAGCAATACACTCCCAGTCGGCAATAGGTGTTCTCATCAGCAGAGAAAGAAATAGCCAATAACTCTGGCCGAAATGACAGCCGAAATTTATCATGGCCCATTTGGTGCATTTTACAAACTTAGAGGGAACATAGGCATGTACAAGATGAATAAGTCATCCTCACACAAGGAT
Source organism: Chiloscyllium plagiosum (assembly GCF_004010195.1). Lineage (NCBI taxonomy): Eukaryota > Metazoa > Chordata > Chondrichthyes > Orectolobiformes > Hemiscylliidae > Chiloscyllium > Chiloscyllium plagiosum. Next base: position 59,507,382 of record NC_057712.1, on the reverse strand, counting down.
TACTTTAAAAGGCAATATCACTGTGCAGATATAGTTTTGCATTCAAGCCTTTCTTTCATTTGCTAAAGTACAATTCTAACCCTTTGAACACTGAATTTTTGGAATGCGTACATTTTCAGCATAAAATCAGAGCTTAAATTAGCTGACACTACAAAGGCTCATGTTCCTGATCTTTGTCCAAAGAACATTGCCATGCCTGGGTATATAATTCAAGAAAATGCTGCCCTGGAGTTTCATGGGAGTGTAATGTGGTCCATTGGTTTATTCCAATGAGGTACTTGGTAGGGGGGGGGGGGGGGGGGGTGTGGAGGGTTTCCTAGATTTAAGCCTTATTTTCTGTTTGCAAGATTTGCTTGCCATTCCAGCACAGAGAAAAAAAGGACAGCCTTAAACAGCTCCCAAAGTGTAGCAACTTACAGGGTCTTGGTCGGCACATCAGCAAGGGCTGAAGTGCTTGTACTGTGCTGTAACAGATTTCTTAAGCCTGTAGCAATCCTGGCCCATATGAGTTCTGTGTTGCAGGAAATAGAGTCTATTTTGGGCAGGTCAGGAACAACATATCTGAATGATGCTAAAGCAAGAAATGAGCCATATGACTCAAAGTACAAAAATCATAAGTCCAGCTGTCACTTCCCCTCAGCTCAAATGATCTTTTAAAACTGAGTGGTCTTAATTAGCTCTCTATTACTGGAAGGGGTTTGGGAGCTGAATGTTTTGTCCAAAGGGGTGAGTAATTTTGACCTTGCACACAGCTCAGACTGTTGCAATTGCTCACCATCATGGCCCAGATTATTTCCCCCTCCTTGGTGCTACATGTGAATTTGAACTATACTAAATCAGGCAATGCAAGTGTCATACCAACCTCCGCAAACTAAGAAATATATGTCTGCTGTAAGTAACCACACCATTTAGTATGGTGCTATTCAAATCCTTCATAACAAATAAGCAATCTGCACTTCAGTACATTGAGCTTGCTGCTGCTGACCATGCAGCTGGTGTGCTGAACATTACACAAATGTTTCCACTTGCTTCAGTGGAAAATAAGACCTTGCAAAATGACACATGTATATTTTCGTGCTGGACGTCATATAACTTTCAGTTCCATTTAGTTTACTCTGTGCTTCTCATGAAAGTAACAGGAGCCAGGAGGGAAACGGTATTCAGCTAAATCTGTTAATTGATGTTGGAGACAGTTGGAGAGAAGCAATTCATAAAACAGAATCTTCCCAGGCCTAGAACAGCATGGCTACCACAAGAAATTTGGGAAAAGTCTGAGCAGTTTCCTGGTGACTTCAGTCTGCTATTTCTTCCTCCAGATATCTTGGATACCCAACACCAACATTTCATTGCATACTCCATGAGCTGTACCTACATGTTCCCCACTGTTACGGATGTTGTCATTGGACATTTGCCAACCTCTCCACTTCATCATGGTACATCTCCGATCCATTCACTTCTGCCCTTTAGTGATGTGTTCCAGCATTTTTCATTGCAATGCTTATGCAAAAACACTTTGCACACAGGAACAGGCACCCAGCTCATGGACTGGAACAGGCTGCATTTCAGGGCTTCTTAGCTTTTATTCATTTTTATCTACCTAGATGTTCACAGTATCTCTGCCTTGCCTTGCCTTGTGCTTTATTGCATTGCCCCTCAGCTACATTTTAAAGGCTCATAGTACTTCCTTGCCTTTGCGATTGGTGTGGACATAAAATCAGATAACTTATGATGCTTGTCAGCAGTCATCAGTAAAAGGAAGCGCGTTTTGTTGTACAGTATAGTTCTACGTCAGTGTTCCTGCTGGGCAGCATGGTGGCTCAGTGGTTAGCACTGCTATCTCACAGCGCCAGGGACCCAGTTCAATTCCAGACTGTCTATGTGGAGTTTGCACATTTGCCCCATGTTTGCATGGGTTTCCTCCAGGTTCCTTAGCAATGCTAAATTGCCCATAGTTTTCAGGAATGTGCAGGCTAGGTCGATTACAAGGGTAGGGTGGGTCTGTTCAGGGGGTTGAAGGGCCTAGTGGCCTGCTTCCACACTATAAGGATTCTATGATTCTTTGCATGTCAGTCTTGAGCGATATATGTGACAAGTATATTGCATTTACAGCAAGTGAACAGCTGTGTCTCAACGTCTAAGGGGAGTACTCCTTGCTCAAGTCAAGGGCAGCATCAGATCAGGGGCATATGTTACAAACTGTACAGAGCAGTTCAGAACTGCCAGCACTCGGTCTGGTGTACAAGGGCCTTTTAAAAATGGTGTCAGAGCTAGGGATCCTGAGATATCCTGGCAGTGGTGAGTATTTTTGGCTATAGTTAAGTGGGAGAATCAGAGGGGCTGAATGAGAGGGGCTGTTCTGTAGTTATTGAAGTGAGATTGGGATGATCCTGGGAGAAATCTCAGAAGACAATGTGGAGAGAAAACTTTAATTAAATTCAAAGACAATAACACGTAGCCAAAATATGGGATGATTCACCCCACTATGTCTCTCTCACTTTACCTGACAAAGCAGAACTACTCGTGTGACAACAAACCTCTTTAAGTTAATATCAAGTAATATGATGAAGTGAGATAGATATAAAAATAAGATGAATCTCCGATACTGGTAAACCATATGTAAACTTAAAAGTCAGTTATTACTTATTCTGTCTTGGGACGTGGGCATCACTGGCTTGGACAGCTTGTAATTAATTAAATAATTAATTCACAAAGAGGTTAAATGATGGGGAATATTAAAAGAAACATTCTATTTATTTTTATATACACATCAAACCATTGAAAAAGTGCATTTGGAAATTCCAAAGGGGATGTGCTATCAATGATTAAGAGATAATAAATGTGCTAAAAGGTACATGTTAAAGGCATTGTCACATATCAAAAAAACTCTGATTTATTTTTTCAATAGCCAAGATCAATTTCCTGAGCTTGAAAGCTAAATTATCTAAAGGCAAACAGTGAAATATTCAAACAATGGGAATTTCAGAGTAAATGGGCCCTTTCCTTTCACAGCCAAATACATCAATCAGATACTGATGCTGCCTGTATGATGAGCACTTGACCAACCCCACGATTTGGTTAATGTGGTTGGTGGAACTTCAGTTAAAGCTACTAACAATAGAGGTTTTGACAGGATTACTACAGTATTAAATTAGAAATAATAAAAGTGCTGAATAAACATATTAATATTTTTCTGTAGCTCTTACTGAGGAGGCATATATGTAAAGATCCTTCCTTGTATGGACTCAAATGTAAAAAAAATTGACTATTGAAAATTTATTGGGTGTGATTATCATTATTAATGGATTAGCCAAGGAGTCTAATACATTCTAAGTCTACATTTGGCCTAGTATGAACTGTTTATAAATATGAAGTGTTGTTTTCAGAAAATTATGCTTTAAATATAGAAAAAGCCTGAAAATTCAAAACAAAAAGACTGTAATAATTTCACATTAAAATTAACCTTAAAATGCTCTAGAAACTTTTCTTTACTGCTTGATTTCCAACAGTTTCACTATCTTTTCTAACTAGTTTGGTTAGTATCATTGGATTCTGTAAAACATATTATTAATATACCAAGAATATTTTCATCTGCATTAAGAATTGTGTTCTTATATTTATGAGTTGTACCATTCTGTACATACCAAATCATAACTGATTTATGATGGTTTCACTTTGCAATGTACAATAACCTCTCCAATCCAAAAATTCACTGTTCAGAAAAGCTAGCTGTCTGGAAATTCTTAGCACAGTACTTTGGAAGTGGAAATGTGAAGGATGCATTATTTTGTTAAGCAAAACAATTTTTAATCTTGCTTGATAATATTTTGTTACTGGTTAATGTTTCAGGAAAATATTTATATCTAAATGTTTTCCGATTCACATATTTGTGGCTCGGCATTCTAACATTGCTCTATAATACAGAAGATTCTGAAAGCCAGAAAAGACTTTGCTCCTAATATTCCAGACTAGAAAGATTATAGTGCATTATCAGTGGTTCATTTTTCCACAATCTGGGCTTTTTGGAAGAAAATTGTGTTTTGTTGACAAACTTTCACAAACGTTATCCAAATGCTCTGGATGAAGGTTTACTTGCTGAGCTGGAAGGTTCATTTCCAGATGTTTCAGCACCATACTAGGTAACATCTTCAGTGAGCGTCCAGAGGCTCACTGAAGATGCTACCTAGTATGGTGAGAAAACATCTGAAAATGAACCTGCCAGCTCAGTGGGCAAACCTACGTCCAGAACCTCAACCTGAGCTAGAAATCTTCTCAAAACTCACTAATTATCCAAATGTTTCTACAAAGTAACGTAAAGCCTTTTTCATGGACTGATAAATCCCAAGATGCAAAGTGTGTATTAGAAAGTCAGCAAGTGGTACAAAGTACTTTAGCTCTTGAGAACATGGAAAAATAACACTTCTTTTGCACTGTTCAGCAGACACGGGGAGAATGTGCAAACTCCACACAGACAGTCGCCCGAGGTTGGAATACCCAATGGCTGAGTATTTGGGCTTTCATTCTCTGAAACATGACATGGACAAACTTAAAAAATGAAAGAACATTTACATTGGGAACTTAATCATACATTAATCAGTATATTTATTGCTTATATTTATAGAATGATTGCATATTGATTGGGCTACATTGATTTCTGAACTGCCACACCTGAGAGTATCATAGAATTCCTTCAGTGTGGCAGCAGGACATTTGGCCCATCAAGTCCACCCCTTACCCTCTCCCTGTACCTCTGGCTAACCCACACATCCATGGACACTACAGGCAATTTAGTATGGCCAATCCAGCATTTCATTGGACTGGAGGAGAAAACCAGAGCACAGGGAGAGAAGGTGCAAACTCCATCCAGACAGTCACCCAAAGCCAGAATTGAACCTATGTCCCTTGCACTGTGAGGCAGCAGTGCTAACCACTGAGCCATCATGCAACTCACTATCATATACAGAATTTATGTGTTGTGTTTATTGTTTACAATCAGTTCTTGGCATTGTGAGGCAGCAGTGAGCTGCTATGCTACCCTTGAATTAGTTTTGGATTAGCCTTTGGATTAGTTTCATGAAAATATATTGATTAATCAATCTGCAAGAATACTTTTGTTTCTTCTTGAGATCCTGTAGTGATATCAAACCATAAAAGAAGTCAGGTGTCCCTTGGATACAGCCATTTTTCAGAGTATTTTCCATAAACTTTAAAAGTATAGAAATTGACTGAAAGTTCATAACAGACTGGGGTAATGGTACCTGTTTTAGGACATCAATGTTGAATTACTGTCAACATAATGCTTTAGCTTAACAACAATATTATGTTCTGAAAAAAGATTGTCTCTCACCACTGAAACTATTACTAATAGGTTTCTTCGCATTCTGAGCTGAGGTGTATCTGTCCTGGCATGTTTATTTCAAGAAAATTGCAAAGTGTTGCTGTTGCAATGTGGTTTGGAGAACATTTTTATTGAAAAGACAAATAGTTTATAGGGGCAGCTGTGACTTAGTTAGTAGCATTCAAGCTACTGGGTTCCAAAGTTATGTGTTCAGGTTATACTCCAGTACTTGAGCAAAATAAATCAAGGCTGATGTAGCAGTGCAGTATTGACAATATGTTGCCTTATTAGATGATGGATTACTGTATTATAGAGTCATAGAGGTGTACAGCATGGAAACAGACCCTTCGGTCCAACCCGTCCATGCCGACCAGATATCCCAACCCAATCTAGTCCCACCTGCCAGCACCCAGCCCATATCTCTCCAAACCTTTCATATTCATATACCCATCCAAATGTCTCTTAAATGTTGCAATTGTACCAGCCTCCACCACTTCCTCTGGCAGCTCATTCCATACACGTACCACCCTCTGCGTTAAAAAGTTGCCCCTTAGGTCTCTTTTATATCTTTCCCCTCTCACTCTAAACCTATGCCCTCTAGTTCTGGACTCCCCCACCCCAGGGAAAGGACTTTGCCTATTTACCCTATCCATGCCCCACATAATTTTGCAAACCTCTATAAGGTCACCCCTCAGCCTCCAAAGCTCCAGAGAAAACAGCCCCAGCCAGTTCAGCCTCTCCCTATAGTTAAAAGCCTCCAACCCTGGCAACATCCTTGTAAATCTTTTCTGAGTCGTTTCAAGATTCACAACATCTTTCCAATAGGAAGGAGACCACAATTGCATGCAATGTTCCAACAGTGGCCGAACCTGTACAGCCGCAACATGATCTCCCAATTCTGTACCCAATACTCTGACCAATAAAAGAAAGCACAACAAAAACCTTCTTCACTATCCTATCTACTGTGACTCCACTTTCAAGGAGCTATGAACCTGCACTCCAAGGTCTCTTTGTTCAGCAACACTCCCTAGGACCTTACCATTAAGTGTATAAGTCCTGCTGAGATTTGCTTTCCCAAAATGCAGCACCTCGCATTTATCTGAATTAAACTCCAACTGCCACTTCTCAGCCCATTGGCCCATCTGGTCCAGATCCTGTTGTAATCTGAGGTAATCCTCTTCGAGACCTGATTTCCTTAATCAGGTGGATGCAAATATCTTAGTCGCATTAGTTGGAAGAAGGACAAAGAATCCTTCCCAGTGTCCTGACCAATATTTATCCCTTAATCAATACTGGAACGGATTATCTGGTTCTTATATCAATGGAAGTTTGCTGGACGTAAAATTGCCTGATGCATTTCTTACATTGTTACAGTTATTACATTTTAAAAGTATTTAATTGGCTTTAAAACACTTTGAAATGTTCAGTAATCATGAAAAGCATTATAGAAATGCAAGCTTTTCTCTTATTTTGTGTGTGATGGAATTCTACTTTTACTGGATTGTTTTATATCACATTGAGATACATTAAAACAGCTGCAAGGGACTCAAATTCCTCAAAGATTCTACCAGCTCTATGCAGTTTTAAGTTATTCTCTAGGGCACAGAACCAAACATCAAATTAGATTCCCTGCAGTGGGGAAACAGGCCCTTTGGCCCAACAAGTCCACACCGGCCCTCCGAAGAGTAACCCACCCAGTCCCATTTCCCTCTGACTAATGCACCCAACACTATGGGCAATTTAGCATGGCCAATTCACAGTTTTGGATTGTGAGAGGAAACCAGAGCAAACACGGAGAATGCGCAAACTCCACACAGACAGTCACCTGAGGCTGGAATTAAACCTGGAACCCTGGTGCTATGAGGCAGCAGTGCTAACTGCTGATGCACCGTGCCATTCAGGAAGGTTAGAGTTACAGGTGGAATCTTGGTTTTCTCATTTTAAAAACTAGCTTATCTGGAAAGGCCAAAGTTTCTAGATACTTGGAGCAGGTAGGCATGAGAGATACACCCAGTTGGCACCTGAACCTCTCTGCTTCGTGCCGATAAAATGTCCACCCAAGTCTCAAAAGGAGACAGTAATATAAATCAACAATGGGCACAGTCTTGTCACTTACATTTGGAACGCAGTCCCAGGATCTTTACATGTAGCATTCAATAACATGGGTGGATGCCTCTGTCAATATGTAATCTGAAACATTTTTTCTGCTATTATAATGATATTGATGTCTGAAACATTTGAAACTCAGACTCTTCAAAATTATAATACCCCATACCCCAGTTAATACCCCATACTGCCAATTGAGAAGATTCATAGAAAACAAAAGTGAACTTTTTGAGGAAAAGAATAATTTCAGAAAAGCCAAGAAGGGGATTTTGAATTCTTGAATGCATGCTGTACAATCTATCAAACAGTACTTCTTATTAATGCATCTTAATGAATGGTCGATAAAATAATATTTTGATGGGATTTAATTTAGATTATTTATTGAGATAACAAATACACCAAAGAAGAAAAGCAACAAAAAGATAATACTTAAAAGAAAATCTCAGGACCATGAAAATAGTTTGTTGTGTATGCTCTATTTACTGATAATAGAGCTCGTTATGAAGTTAGTTTGGTATGTCAGCGCCTAACAGTCATTGGTGACAAGTAAAAATCAGCACATATCTGAAGGTTGTCTTGCGTTTTCACAGATGAAGTGTTGTTCTATAAGCAATGAACTCTGCTCTGCTATTCAGATCAGTTCATGTCTGCAAAGGTGTGACATGACAGCTAGCCATTCTTAGATGAACAACATATGTGGAGTAACTATAAACTCACCTGGTATTCATCAAACATCTGTTTTAAATTCCAATTCCCTGAAGGCATCAGTGTTGCTACATTGGCCTTGTTTTAGTAGCTGTTTGTCAAATTCAGTTTGGAGAACACTTCATCACAAATCTGAGTGTAAAAGCCAAAAAAAATTCTGATACTATATTTTTAAAATCAAAGTTAGTGCAAATATTTTCATGTTTCTTTCTCTCTTGTTACTGTTTGCAGGGTTTTCAGTTGTAACCTGAGTTATCTTATTGGCAGAATTGTAGAAATTGGATGATTTAAACATCATCATAAAGTGTTCTTTGGGTATAGCATTTAGCATAACTTATGCAATATCCCTGCGTGATTTTCATGCGTGATGAGGGAGAGATCATTTGTCTGTTGGGATGGGAAATCAGAAGTGCAGCAGCTCACTAATTGTGAAGGGAAGTAGCATTTTCTTTTCAAGGCTGACTTAATGGAAATTTGCCTGAAAGAGTTCTCAGAATTGCTCCTTTAGGTGGAGAAGGTCTTTTTTTAATTGGAGGAAGTAACCTTGACAGTTTTTGCTGCAGAAAGAAATCTTCCAAATATGCCCAGTCTACAAAAAGCATGACAGGAGGTAACAAACATTAAATGAGAAGAAAAGGTTCTTGAGACTAAAAAAAGAGCTTCTACATAGGATGCACTGATGGATTCCTGGAGAAAAATGAGAGAATGTCCTTACAAGGCAGGTACTCAACTTAGAGTACATGTTCTGTCATTTGTTGACCCTGTTAGGTGTTAGTATCTGGTTAATCACATTGTTAAGTTTATTACTGTCTTTATTTAAGAGAAACAGGTGGTGGTTATTAATTGTCTAAGCACATATTAATAGGGAGCAGCTGTTCCATTGAGTATGGAATAGAGAAGTAAGATTGAGGAAACCAATAACTCTTTATACAAAAAAAAGTGTCTTTTTGAATCTCATCAATTAGCATGGTTTCTATGAACATTATAAACCTGAAATTGCATAACTTTCTTTCAGTCACACAATTCTGACATGTTTCTAACAAACTCATTTGAGCATTGGTCTTGTGACTCAGAAATTAGTGTTCCTGCCTCCAAACCAAAGACTGTGAATCAATCCACACTTCACACTTGTTGGCCACAGTAGCAACGTTCGTAAGATGGTTCAACAGGTTGGTAAACAGCCTGCTAATCTTCTTAACTCTTGTTTACTATATTCCAAACTATGTATGAATTTATTGTATTTCCTCTACAATTATTTGCATGCCCTCAAATAGAATGATAGCTGACCTGTTCCATGTTACCTCCTAATCCTCTTCAGAATTGCTTCAAAGGATGGGTGCTTGCAGGGACAAGGAGAAAAATCATACACACTGATGCTTCTCTTGGTTCCTATTCCCATCCCAATCCAATGCCTTTCACACCTCCTGATTCCCAGAATTGGGAACTACAGTCTTGGTTTTTGTTTTAAGAACATAGGATATTGTATATTCTATGCATCTACAGTAGTTACAAAACCCATCAAAAGCAATGTTTCAGTAGGATACACGTTGCATCCACAACTTTGTCAGAAAAGTACACATAACTTGGTTGTTTGTATAATGCAAGCAGCTCTGCTCCTTCTGCCCTGGCCTTATAGAATATCTTGATAGCAGCATCCAAAAGGCTTGAAACTCACAAACGCAGAGACATCAAACCCCCGTAAAAATGAAAACACCTTGAAGTAACAGTGACATATTCTATTTTTGCATGATACCTTTTTTAATTTAACTTTAGAAAGACAGAACCTTCCTCTACTTTAGTTCCAATTCAACCAATTCACCAATAAAAGTGCAATATTTCTATCCACACAATAGGTTAAAAATGGAAAAATTGCACTGTCTTAATGATAAATATTTTCTTATTTTAAATTGAATCTAACCACACTTAAAAAAGTATAGCATGGAGCATGTAATGAATCATGGTGGAACTTACAAAGGAGAAAGTATCTATCAAGATGGCCTTTGTTAGCATAAATAAAGGTTTCACAGTATAGGCAGGAAGGAAATCTGTGACTATATGGAATGGAGGAAATATTTTGCAGCCTATCATAACTGAAGAATCTTCATATAATAGAAATCAGTGGAGGTTGCAAAAAGAAGCAAATTCTGATAACAAGAATGAACAATATAACCTATTTGCATTCATTGAGGAATTTTTAACAGATAGTCAAATCAACTGCAGAATTTAATGTTATTGAAGATTTTAATTTGATATCAGATGATAAGGTGACAAATTCAAGAGGAATGTTTTAATTTCATGAGGCAGCATAGTGGTTCAGTAGTTAGCATCTCTGCCTCACAGCGTCACAGACATGGGTTCAATCCCATCCTTGGGTGACTGTCTGTGTGGAGTTTGCATATTCTCCCTGTGTCAGCGTAGGCTTCCTCCCGCAATCCAAAGATATGCAGGTTGGGTGAATTGGCCATGCTAAATTGTCCATAGTATTTGGGGATATGTAAGTTGGGTGCATTAGTCAGGGGTAAAATGTAGGGGAATGGGTCTGGGTGAGTTACTTTTCAGAGGGTCAGTGTGGACTTGTTGGGCCAAAGGGCCTGTTTCCACACTGTAGGGATTCTATAATTCTATCTTTTTCTGTCAAAGCAAAATTATCAGCACTAGAGACAGATAAAAACATAAGTAAGCAGCAATCCTCCAGTACCACAAATTAGAATCAGAAAATGCCTGGTGCAGCAGTACAACATCAGTAGAGGACAAATGAAGATGCCCAACCTGAAGTAAAGAGTTTGTTTACTTCAAAAGATAAATATCAGAAAAAGCTGAGAATAAAGATTTGCTTGCACAGATGATCTGCATATGACTCTGTGGAAGCCAAATCAATGCATACAGATTCAGCACACAGTCAAGAAGATGAAATTATTCAGCTCAGAAAAAGGAAACCAAAGAAGAAATTACTTGTTTCCACCAAACAGCCATTTTCTATAATGGAAATTCAAGAAATCAAAGCTCCCCCAAATGTTGTTTTCAGGCAACTATGTGATCTAAGAAGATACCCTCTGCATAAGAAATTAGAAGTTCACCAGAAAAGGTATTGGACCAAGTGCCCAGCTTAACAGGAACTAAATCCTTCTTTAATGACATCAAGCAATAAAAGGTCCTCAAGTGAAGAGACAGTTTAAAGACCACTCAATATCAAGATCAATAATCTTCAACCAAAGACCAACGTGTTCTGGAAGAAATATGGACTGACTGAATTTGTGAAATCAGAGATTTGGGGGAAGATGGGTATTAAAAAACATGTGAGTCCATGCATGAATATGTAAACATTAATTATACAATAAACATATGGGGCAGATGTATTAGATAGAGCACTGAATCTGATTATGTCATATTGTCTTGAGTAGGGGTAAGGCAGAGCATCTTAAACCCATATGTCTTTTCATGGTCTTATGAATAATGTTTATCTGACAAACGTAACATGTACTGGATTGCTATCATGCAACAAACTACATCTTGTTAGATAAAATCCTTTCCTTGTTAAGATTCATTAGTAGTTGTTCCTCTATCACAGTAAATAAACTAGCACCGGAGGCCCAGCCATAGCAAGGGGAATGGTAACAACATCTTCTGCCAATAAACATCACAGTAAAGTTCATCGAGGACATACTTAGAGATATCATATCAGCTCAATAGGATAATTTGTTTCATCTTGCCAGACTCCAACACTCACTCAATAATTTATTTAATCTAATACTCAAATCCACTTTGAGTATTAAATAATATTCCATTAAACTGTTTGGTAAAAATTTGATAAAAAATTGTCATGTCAGAGCTGGGGGTTTTTTCTATATTTTCAGGTGTTGTTGAAAGATAAGATAGGAGGATTGGTATTTTCAAAAAACGGAAACAAAAGCCAATGTTTACATGACCTTAACTATCTTCATTTCCTGCTTTTATTCTAAACATAATTCATCTCTATTTTGCATTTTGTTTTATGGACCTTAATCGCTGAAGTAGCCATAAAAGTGGTGTTCATTTTCCTATGCCTTGTGGAAAATTACTTCTTTTTGCAGCCAATCATTTTCTGGGCTTTCCTTTCCTGCAACCTGCCCTCTAAACCTGTCTTGTTTAAAACTCCCTTTTCTGGGTTGTCTCCTCATCTGCTTGTGTATTTCTTCCTCTTGTATTTCCTGATGTAACAAGACAATTTCCTAAAACTCCCTGTATTCTCTTGCACACAGTCAAAGTCCAACTCCCACTGGATTTTCATGCTCTCAAATTGACCAGCATTCTATGGCTGAATCCCAAGCTGTCCTCAACACAGTTCACTATTTAACAGCTCAACTGGAATTGAATATAAGAGTTGACACTACTCCTCATATATCTTTCTTTAGTATCAAAGACCTGTAAATCACAAGCTCTCCTTTTTGACAGTCTTTTCAAAATAAAGCTTCAGCTTACGGATGTAAATGCATGTGTTTATTTTTAAATAAATGCCAGTGTCACTTCCTCAGATTACAGACCATGGACTGAAACTGTGACTCATAGCTTCAGCAACAAACCCCGACTGTGAAGTGGGCTTGATGGTTATTTGGCAAGCCAGATAGTATCTCCTTTCCTTCAACCATGGCTCTATTTGCTCAATGTAACAAATACAGTAAATGAATGAACCACTTGTATGTCATGTGTAGCATTTGCATGTAGATGTAATTGTTTAAAAAGTGACATAAAGCCACTGGAATAGTCTGGAGAGATTCCCTTGGTTTCCAACCATGACATACAGTAAGAAAGTGCATAATGAATAAATCATACATTATAAAACAGATGTTAACTGCTGGTGAGACATGCAAAAAAAGGTTAATTGTGTTCCAAAAGAAATGCATTGCCGTTTGCAATGATAATCTAGAACACATGAGTCTGATAAAGTCTGTCCACTGTAAACTATTTAGACACTGATTTTATGCAATGCATCACTGAAAATTAGTTTTAGCTGTCTCCGTATATTTATTTTAAATTGTTGGAATGAGGATTTTTAACTTAATGTTTGCTCAAGGATGCCAATATTGTAGATTTTTGCACAGCTTAACCTTTTTATTCTTCATTCTTTCATGGGTTGCAAGCATCATTGGTAAGACTAGCATTTGTTGCCTATCCTTAACTGCTCCTGAACTGAGTGCTTCCTAGGTCACTTCAAATGGCCATTATGAGTTAAATGCATCATTGTAGAATCAAATGTAAGCCAAACCAGCTAAAGATAATGGATTTCCTTCTTTAAATAATATGAGTAAACCAGATGTTTTCTCTGACAATCGAAAATACTTGCATGGCACCAATACCGAGAGTATTTTTCATTTCCAGATCTCCCTTAAGTGAATTTAAATTTCACCATTTACTGTGTTTAGATTTGAACCCATGCCCCGAAATCATTAACTTAGGTCTCTGCATTCGAAGTCTAGTGTAATTACCACTGTAGCATTAATTTCCAATTACAAAAACCCTATAGCTAATGTTGCATAAAACATGAGGATGGGAAAGATGGCTAAATTTGATAACAAGCCAGACATTTTTTTTGATTATTCATTCTTAGGATGAAGGCATCACTGTCTAGGCCAGCATTTATTGCCCATCCCAAATTGCCCAGAGGGCAGTTTAGAGTCAACTAAATGGATTGGGTCTGGAGTCACATGTAAGTCAGACCAGGTGAGGATGACAATTTCCTTCCCTAAAGGACATTAGTGAACCAGAAGGGGTTTTCCTGACAATTCATTCAACCCAGGTCTCGAGAACATTACCAAAGTCTCTGGATTAACAGTCCAGCAACAATACCATTTGGCCATCATCTCCTCTGATGCTGATGATGAACATGCTGAATATGATGTGCTTTTTACCCATTCTCATTCATTGTGATACAGACAACATGTGAATTTCTTGCTACCTACTCATTTCCACAATTTTGGCATCCAGCAAGCACTGATGATTGTTTATTGGCTGAACACGTTAGCAAAAGGTCAATGATATAAGTACCTAATAAGAATAGCCAGCACCACTTAAAGGTGAGAGGCATCATGATTAAATTGGACACTGGCCGTCCTGTGGGAATTTTCACAACCTGGGCAACATGGTGGAAGAGATTGTTTCCAATGATTCCAGATGCTGCACTGAATGTTTTGGTAAAGTAGGTGAAAAGAAAGGAAGATGTCTTGAAGACACACAAAAAGCTGTGGAAGCAGATAACTACGAAAATCAATTGCAGGAGTTAGCCACCCAGGATCCAAATGCAGTGCCATAGAAGTTGAAAGGCCTCACATTAGTTGTCAAGATCAGTGAATGTTGACTCCAAATGTTATTATATCCTACCAAATGCATAATAATCTCTTGTACTAATCAAAATGCGCTATGCCCACCACTTATCTCCCAGTAATTTTCACCAGTTGAGGCACATACCTACATTCAGCTGCTGCCCCACATCCTCACACACTAAACATTGCTGCAATCCTCCCAACCACATCTCATAGGCTGAGCACACTGCCAGCCTATCAAACTTGGCAACCATCATCCATAGAGATTCCATCACCTACAATAATGCACATCCCTCTCTCTTACAACAAGACCTAACCAGAGAAACACAAGTACACCTGTACACATTAATCCTGAGGAAGAGATGATGCTTGTTATTATTGCTAAAACCATTGCTGAAACCATGGTCAGCAATGAAGCTGAAATGATTGAAGATGGCTATACCCTTATACCTAATCCTCTTCATCACAACCCTTCATGCTTACTGTCCACAAAAGCTGCATGTGTTTTGAGAATCCACCTCTTACCTCCCTTGACCAGCTAACCAGCTCCTTAGGCACAGACTTTTGTGTTTCTCCTTTCAGTTACCTAAGAAGTGCAACTACTCCAGGAACAGCCAGAAGACAGTAATGACGAAGATACCCAATTTCATGATTCAAAGCTGCCTACTCAAATACTGATATTGCACATAATTTAAAAAATAACATGGAGTTGGGGTCTCATGGTGGCCAGCAGCCAGGTTTGGGACAAAGGATAATACAAGCATCAGCTCATTGGAGGGGAAGGCTGCATATGTGCTCTGCTGCTGGGGAATCAGATCAACAAATTGACGTACTCAGGTACAGACCAGTCGATTCATTGTCTCAATCTACTCCTGTCCCATTGAATTCATCTCTGTATACCTCAATACCCCTTTAGTCCAGGAACTCATCTACATTTGGGACACCACCCATGCCTAAGAATTTTGTTTCCCCAGCCCCCAATGCCTTATCTTCACTATGGACATCCAGTCCCTGTACATGTATCCGCCACAATGAAGGCATCCATGCTCTCTGTTTCATCCTCTCACACCATCCCAATAAGTACCCTTCCACCAACACCCTCGTCCGCCTGGCTGAACTTGTCCTCACCCTCAATAACTTCTCCTTCCAATCCTCCCACTCACTCCAAATCAAAGAGGTAGCCATGGGCACCCACATGGGCCCCAGCTGTGTCTGCCTCTTTGTCAGGTACATGGAATAGTCCATCTTCCACAGCTACACCGGCACCAACTCGGTGACTGTATCGGTGCTACCTCATTCTCCCATGAGGGGGTTGAACTGTTCATCAGCTTCACTAACATCTTTCATTCCAATTCAAATTCACCTGGACCATTTCAGACACCTCCCTCCCCTTCCTGGACCTATCCATCCCCATCTCCAGCAACCGACTAACCACGGACATCTACTACAAACCCACAGACTCCAACAGATACATGGACTAAACTTCCTCCCAGCCTGCAAAATGCCATCCCTTATTCCCAATTCTTCCACCTCCGCTGTGTCTGTTCCCAGGATGACCATTTCCACCATAGAAAATCCCACATGCCTCCTTCATCAAAGACCACAATTTCCCCTCCCACGTGGTCAACAATGCTTTCAGTGCATCTCCTCCACTTCCCACACCTCCACCCTTGATTCCCACCCCTCCCAATGCCATAAAGACAGAAGCCCCCAGTCCTCACCTTCCATGCCACCAACCTCCGTATACTTTGCATCATTCTCTGCCACTTCTGCCACCTACAAACAGACCCCATACATTTCCCTCCCACCCCTATCAGCATTCTGGAGCGACCATTTCCTCCACGACTCCCTTGTCAAATCCACATCCCCCACCAGCCCTCACCCGACTCCCAGCACCTTCCACTGCCACAACAGGAAGTGTAAAACTTGTGCCCACATCTCCCCCGTCAACTCCATCCAAGACCCCAAAGGATCATTCCATATCCAACAGAAATTTACCTATACCTCCACAAATGTCAACTACTGTATCCTTTGCACCCGATGTTGTCTCCTCTACATTGGGGAGACAGGACGCCAAGTTACGGATCGTTGAAGAGAACATCTCTGGGACACCTGCACCACCAACCCCACCGCCCCATGGTTGAATACTTCAACTCCCCCTCCCACTCCAGGAAGGACATGCAAGTCCTGGGCCTCTCTACTGCCAAATTCTAACCACCAACACCTGGAGGAAAAATGCTTCATCTCCTGCTTTGGGACCCTGCAACCACACGGGATAAATGTGGATTTCGCCTGTTTCCTCATTTCCCCTCCTCCCCACCTTATCCCAGTCCCAAGCCTCCAACTCGGCGCTGCCTTTTTGACCTGTTCATCCTCTGTCCCATGTATTTGCTCCATCCTCCTCACTGACCTATCACCTTCTCCACCACCTTCATCTACCTATCGCATTCTCAGCTACTTTCCCTCCAGTCCCACCCCCCCTCCCATTTACCTTTCAGCCCTCTGGTCCACAAACCTTATTCCCCTGATGAAGGGCTTATGCCTGAAACGTCGATTCTCCTGCTCCTCGGATGCTGCCTGACCAACTGAGTTTTTCCAGCACTGCACTCTCAACTACAGACAAAAGGTGATTGATATGCGTGAAAACATTTTTGGTGCATTATCATACTTCCCCAAAAACTGGTGGTGAATCTCAAAAAGCATGGAATACTTCAGCATCAATACTAAAATTAGCTTAAATCCCACCATCTCACTCCTCACACACTGCAAAAGGGTCAATGGACCCAAAACATGAACTCGACTTTCTTTCCGCAGATGCTGCCAGACCCACTATGTCTCTCCAGCTATTTTTGTTTTTGTCTCTTCACTCACTTCTGACCCAACCACGATGTAGTGCCTGATGAGTGATGTGCAGTTTCCATTGCAGCAGAAAAAAACATCATACAACTGCTGCAATGCAAAGGTCAGCTAGCTGGCTAGTGTGTTCAGACTGCTGACATATTGGTGTTTTGATGATAATGTACAATGCGGCTTGCAGATTGTCACAGCAGTTCAACAATCTGTACACCAACAGTTCACTCCTATTGATGCATCATTCTGGCTGAGTGACAGTGGCTCCATGGAACACTGGTATCCCCTTTTGGGAAGACAGCATTTGATCTGGTGTCTGCTACTCTACCCCTTCACTCTGCCTGTCAGTTAGCCAGTTTAGACTGTTACAACCCATGTCAGGATGATGCAGTCTGCAACCAGGCCTTCTATGCTCAGAGCTGCTTTGGGTTATCTGCAGTTTCGCAGCTGGAGTAACACAATATCAAATCACTGGGGACATGCGAAAACAGGTAGAAAACGTGTACTCAGAGAAGTTGCAAGGATAATTAATTAATGTTCATATGTGGTATACCATGCTTTGATTCATAAATTTTGTTTACATTGTGGTCAAATGGATACAGTGATACTGAGAGAGGGAAGGTGAAGAGATGGACTTTGGTTAATTGGGGTATCATATTTGAAGGGAAAGTGAGGGCTGCAGATGCTGGAGATCAGAGCTGAAAATGTGTTGCTGGAAAAGTGCAGCAGGTCAGGCAGCATCCAAGGAACAGGAGAATCGACGTTTCGGGCATATTTGAATGACACCTCAGCTAGAAGCAACTGCCTGTCTTTCCTCTTCCTCCCTCCCCTCCACCGTCTCATGCTCACGCTCCGCTGTTAAGCAGTGGCAAGACCTAATCCCTACTCATAGTGATGGACCATGAAAAATCTTGAGAGCTGTCCTGGACAAACTGCTGCAGACTCGTCTAGGCCTTTGAAGCAATGCTAATCATCACATTTTATGTTGTACCATGGCTTTTATTGTATGTGTTTTACGTCCATTGTTCAATGTATTTCTGTTATGTTTCATTGGATGCAGGTGACAGCTGTTAACTGGGAATTTACTTGCGTCTCTATAAATATGAACAGATTAAAGACAGAGTTTGAGTAAGAGGGTTGCATGTAAGTGCTTCTAAGTACAAGTCAAGGTTCACTCCTGTTTTATACTTCAGCAAAACGTCTTCAAGAAAGTGATGCATTTGTGCATGGTACTGCGCCAACATCATGGACCATGCCATCACAGATACTCCTCACTAACTGTACTTTGATATGATTAGATTACCTACAGTGTGGAAATAGGCCCTTTGGCTTAATAAGAGAAACCAACTCCCCTATATTTACCCCTGACTAATCCACCTAACACGACAGGCAATTTAGCATGGCCAATTCACCTAAGCTGCACATCTTTGGACTGTGAGAGGAAACCAGAGCACCCGGAGGAAACCCACACAGACATGGGGAGAATGTGCAAACTCCACACAGACAGTTGCCTGAGGTGGGAATTGAACCCGGGTCCCTGGCACTGTAAGGCAGCAGTGCTAACCACTGAGCCACCGTGCCGTGTTTTGATAGCTCAAATGTCAGTAGCACAAATAAAGTATCATGACTGTTGCTCAGTTGGTAGGCATTGAGCTGCATGATTTGGAGCCAATGGTCACACATCAGCTGGATGTGTACAAAATAGAAGCTCTTTGGGTTTCAGTGCATCTTAGGCTTGACATGTGGTACCTGCAAAGCTATCTGTATGTAGTCAATGGCATCATGTAGCTTGGAGGTGTTGTAATACTAGTGAAGTGACATGCTTGCTTAGTTTGCTTGCATCTGGCAAGACCGAAGAGATGACTTAATTGATCCTTTCACAACAGTAGATGGTAAGTAGACACATTTAAAAATCTTTTCACAGGATGTGAGTGTTGAGTAAGCCAACATTTATTGATCATCCCTTGTCCTTGATAAGGTGCTAGTGAATCATCATCTTGAACTGTTGCAGGCCACATGGTATATACACAGCCAAAATGCTGTTGGAAATGAACATCCAAAATTTTGACCCAGCAATTGTAAAGAATGGCAATATATCTCTGGAAAGGTGTGTGACTTGGAGGAGAACTTACAGATAACATTTTCAATTAATCTGCTACCCTTGACTTTTAAATGGAAGGGGTCATAGTTTCAAAAGTGCTGTCAATGGAGCATGTGCAATTGCAGCAATTCTGGTTATAGATGGTAAACACTGCTGTCAATGTGCATCAGTGGTGGAGGGAACAAAAGTTTTGGGTAGTAAATAAGGTACCAGCCAATCAGGGCTGCTTGACCTGGGTGGTCTTAGTGTTCACAAGTGTCATTGGAGCTGTACTCATCCAGACAGGTAGGATAATACCCCTGACTTGTGCCCTGCAGATGTTGGACAAGCTTTGGGTTACTCATCTTAGAATTTCTAAACTCTAACATATTGTTTTAGCCACAGGGTTTTTATGATTGGCACAGTCGGTTCAATGATAATCCGAGTATTTTGAGAGTGTGGGAGCTCAGTGACGGTAGTACCATTGAATGCAAGATGGTTGCACTCTCTCTTACATTACATGGTCATTTTCTGGGATTTGTTTTGTGAAAGTAACTTGCCACTTATCAGCCCAAGTTAAATATTTTCCAAGTCTTGCTGTATTTAAACATAGAGTGGTTCAGTATCTGAGGAATCACAAATGGTGCTGAACAATGTGCAATCATCAGCAAACATCCCACTTATGATCTGATGATGAAGGGAAAGTAATTGATGAATTAGCTAAAGATGATTGGGCCTAGGAGGCAACCCTGAGGAACTTTTGCAGAGATATCCTGGAGCTGAGATGATTGATCTCCAACAACCACAACCATCTTCCTTTGAGCCAGGTATGACTCCAATCAGCAAAGAGTTTTCTCAGTGATTCCAGTTTTGATGGTGCCTTGTTGCTACATTTGGTCAAATGCTTCCTTGATGTTAAGGGACTAGATCAGAAGTCACACAACACCAGGTTACAGTCCAACGGGTTTATTTGAAATCTCAAGCTTTCTGAGCACTGCCCCTTCATCAGGTGAAATGATTAAGAGCAGACAGGAACAGAATTTAGAGGTAGACAGATCATTGGGCAGAGAGATCAAAAGATCATACAAATTGTGTGAATGGAGTGTCAATAGGCTGAATAATAAGTCTCTGCAGATGATCAAACGTGTCAAATGGTATGAATAAAGTGTCAACAGCTGAATAGTAAGTGAAGGGGGTGAACTATAATCCAATTCATTGAGGCAGAGAGAAAATTACAAAAAAATAAAAACAAGGTGGTGCTGGAGACAAATCAAATGGCTGGAATAACATGATAGGAATACAAGGTAAAAACAACTGATGAAGGGCTTTTGCCCGAAACGTCGATTTTGCCTGTCCTCGGATGCTGTCTGAATTGCTGTGCTCTTCCAGCACCACTGATCCATGATAGGAATACAGTCGCATGCTGAGGGTCTAACCAAAAGTAACAAGGAATCCCAAACTGCATAAACTAATTAAGGTAGAGAGATTATAACAAGCTAGCAAAGTGATGGTGTTAAAACAAGAAATAAGGAAGATTTTACAAATACAGATGTTTGGTGGGGTTACATGTAGTGCAGCATGAACCCAAGCTCACGTTGAGGCTGTTTTCATGGGTACGGAACTTGGATATCAGTTTCTGCTCAGTGATTCTCCAACACCGGCGTCTATACATCAATGTTAAGGGAGATCAGATTTATCTCATCTTTGAATTAAGCTGTTCTGTTCATGTTTTCCAAAGGCTGTGATAAGGTAAGGAGCTGAGATGAGGACCTTTTTGAACTATAACTGAGTGTTATTGAGCAGGTTAATGCTGAGTAAATGCTGCTTGATAATACTGTTGATAACACCTTCCATCACAATGCTAATGATTAAGGGCAAAATGGTGAGATGGTAATTGATTAGGTTGGATTGGTCCTGCTTTTTGTGCTTAGGCCACACTTGGTGATTTTCCATATTGTCAGATAGAGGCCTGTGTTGTAACTGTACTGGAACAGCTTAGCCAGATGTACAGCTAATTCACAAGCACAAGTCTTCAGTACTTTAGCTGGAATATTGTCAGGACCCATAGCACAGTATGGGTGGTGTTGGTGTAGTAGTAATGTCAGTGGATAAATGTTCCACTGTCACAGACTAATATTCCAGGGATATGTGTTCAAATCCCATGATGACAGAAGGTGAAACTTGGATTCAATTTTAAAAACTGGAATTGAAAGCTAGCCTAATGGCTGGTGACCATGTGTTGATTGTGGTGAAACATATCCAGTTCACTTGTATCTTTAAGGATGAGAAGTCTTGTGTTTGATTTGACCTTCATATGGCTCCAGACCCACACAATGCAATTGACACTTAAGTGCTCTCTGAAGTTGTTCTGTTGGCTACTCAGTTCAAGGGTAATTTGGGATAAGCAGCAAATGCTGGCCTTAGCCCATGATGTCCGCATCCCATGAAAGAATACAAACAGTGATTTCAACTTTTTTTTTATATCACATGGAATGAATTGATTTGACTAAAGACTAGCATCTAGTGATCACCCAATCAATACTTCTAATGATAAATAGTTGCAAATGTGTCACCTTTATCCTTTTTTATTGATATGCTGGTAGAGTTTGGGAAATGCCAGAAAATATGGTTACAGACTGTGGTTGAATATAATTCTGCTGCAGCCTGTGGGACAGGGTACATAGAATAAATAGAACCCCTCAAGTGTGGTACCAGGTCATTCAACTTAGAGTAACTCTCTCAAATGCCAGACAGATCCAACCTATTCCTGTAACCCTGCATTTCCCATGGCTAATCCACTTAACCTGTGTGTCTTTGGACTATGTGAGGAAAGTGTACATCCAGAGGATACCCACACAGACACAGGGAGAATGTGCAAACTCCACATGAACAGTTACGCAAGGGTGGAAGTTAACCCGCATCCCTGCTGTTGTGAGGCAGCATTGCTAACCACTGAACCACCTTGCAAACCCAGGAGTGATTCTTAAAAATTTAATGGTGATTTCCAACAGAGCTAACATTTCAAGATGAATATAACAGAACTGAAAGAGGTTAGAAAATAACATCTTTTTCATACTATATCCACAGGGGAAGCAGGAACAAGTGGAGCAGACTGTGAGGGTGTCCAGACTTTCTCCAGCACTTTCGGTTTTTATTTCATTTTTCTAGCATCTGCAGTATTTTGCTTTAATTTGAATGTTTAATTCACTACTACTTCTGTTTCAGATATGCCTATCTTGAAGATGCCCTTCTCTCCATTTTAAACTTTCAACTTGTTAACATTACTTCTCTGACCATTGATCCAGTCAGAACTGCTGAGTTTCTCCAGCACTTTCTGTTTTTATTTCAGATTTCCAACATCTGATGTATTTTGTTCTGATTTCACTAACTGTAAGAGTTAAATAGTGTCAGTGTGACGTCTTCCTGCTGCTGAATGCGTATTCAGTTGTGGTGTGAGATTAATAGAGGGCAGTTAATAATGTGGATCTCCAAAATGGCAGTGCTTACAACAAATAGATGTTGTACACTGATTGATGTTATGATCTGCCTTCAATCTTGTGGGGACTGTGAAGCATGTATATGATGACACCTTCACCAGTATAGTTTCCATGTACTTCCCCCAATAGTGTGCACATGAGCTCCTTCCATGTGAATTTATGATCTAAAGGCACTAGTAAAGTACTCTAAAGTACCCAAAAATCTAGCTCAAGCAACCCTAATTCTTCATCATTATGCCTTCTTTATGCCTTCCCTACTTAATGTTTCTTTTAAATTAGGAAAAGTTCTATTGGATCTAATACAATATGGTGATTAAGCTATCAAAACCAGGCCTGTCACTAAAAGAAATTTTGCTTACCAGCCTCTTTCAAAGTGAGATATCTCATGAGACATTAGGAATCCTTAACATTGGCTAATGTCAAAGTTACAGTATGCTGTCTAGAAACTTATTTTTATTCAATTATGTTTGTGGAAACTACTTGGCGAGCGGCTGACATTTGAAATGTCTGAACCTTTAAGTATTATCTTTCTTTGCACTGCATGTGAAGTGAAATACAGAGGAATTGAAGTATTGAGTCTTTTCCTGCTGTACAGTATATAATTTACACGATGTGAATGGGTACTCAGGAAATCAGCTATGCTGAAGACAACATTCGTCCATAGAATAAATAATAATGATTTTAGAACTGAAAGGGGATAAATGTGCTTGGTTACTCCTGAAAAGTTCTAATAGTAAAGCATTGTGTATGGTTAGCTTTCTTCTGGATGACTGAAGATGAGGATTATAGTTCAACTCATATTATTTTACACACTAGACTGCCTACGGTAAATGAATGGAGTAAGTCCATTTCCTTTATTTTCCTTTTGTTGGCCCATGATTTTAGTCCTCTCCCTGCTTTGAATTATAATGCATATGGATTCTGTTTAGTCCTAGAATGGAAATTAAATTGTTACCTTTAAAAAGTGCTAAAAGAATGTTGTGAAATGGAATCTACGGTGCAATTACATCACAATTTGGAACAAATAGCTATGGGCTATGTAAATGAATACAAAAGTACAATGTAACTATGAAAATAACATCAACTCTTTAGTTACTTTTAGTCTCAAGAGAGCATGTTAATGAACATGGACAGAGTCACAAAATGCACTACTGCATTAGGCCGTAAGACCATAAGACATAGGAGTGGAAGCAAGGCCATTTGGCCCATGGAGTCCACTCCACTATTTAATCATGGCTGATGGGCGTTTCAATTCCATTTACCCGTACTCTCCCCATAGCCCTTAATTCCTTGCGAGATCAAGAATTTATCAGTCTCTGCCTTGAAGATACCCAAAGTCCTGGCCTCCACTGCACTCCATGGCAATGAATTCCACAGGCCCACCACCTTCTGGCTGAAGAAATGTCCCCTCATTTCCGTTCTAAATTGATCCCCTCTAATTTTAAGGCTGTGCCCATGGGTCCTAGTCTCCCCGCCTAATGGAAACAACTTCCCAGCGTCCACCCTTTCGAAGTTTTTATTAGATCTCCCATCAACTTTCTAAACTCTAATGATTACAATCCCAGGATCCTCAGCTGATCATCATATGTTAGGCCTACCATTCCAGGGATCATCCGTGTGAAAAATTGACTGCATTTTATTGAATACCTCCACTGATAGGTGGTAAAAACAATATCTCCCAATTTGCATTTGTGCCATATCCAATTTCATCTCAATGAAAATCCCAGGTGGATGTTTTAAAACTCATTCAGTCACTTGAGCCTCTAAACAAATGACAGTGACTGTAAAAACAGAATCATTCAGATGAATTACAATTTTCCAGTAGTCATAATTATTTTATCATGTAACCATCTTCAGAAAGTGCTTTTTTTTTGAAGAAACCAAGATTGTTCTTTGCTCCCTTGTTATTATATTGGTGTAACACTGTATAATTAATTCCACTGACAAGTAATGTCACATTTAAAAAACAGTCAATGAACAATTCATCTATACTCAGAATTCAATCATTGTTAGTTATATAAATAAATTTGTTTGTTTGTAGTAATTACAACAACCTATTGTATTTCTTTTGAACCGTTAATATGATAAAATGTCTCCTCCATTCACAAGAAGATTATAAAACAAAGTTTGATACAAAACCATGAAAACTATTAGGTTGGATGACCAAAATCTTGATCAAAGATAGGTTTTAAGAAAGAGGAAATTAGCTACAGAGATGGAGGGTAAATGGAGAAAATTCCAGAGCTTGGTGCATAGATGCCTGAATACATAGAAACAGTTGTTGGAGCAATTACAATACAGCAAATATACCAAATAACTCATATTAAATTTTATAAATTCTGCCACAAAGAAAGATCTTTTATGAGCAACTGTGTCATGGCTGCCACCTGAAGACTTGCTAAGTGCCCTACTTTGTGAGTAGGTCTGCCAATATTATGTGCCAATTGGGCACTTGATAGACCACCAGTGTGCCTTTCTCCAGGATCACAAACCTAATGGTGGTAGATGGGTGGGTTAGGAGAAGGCCGGACTTACCATATAAGGAAATGTTGCTGAATGGGTTAATGCTGAAGACTGTGTTGAACTCCAGCCAATCTGACAATGTCACATGGACGTGTGGGACAAGAGCCAATGCACAGGAGCTCTGGATCTTGAAAGCTGTCACCTAGGTCTCCTTGCATTCATTTCTTAGACCATTGACTAAAGGAATTGATAGTGTGGTGCTGGAAAAGCACACCAGGTCAGGCAACATCCAAGGAGCAGAGAAGCGATGTTTCTGGCATAAGCCCTTCATCAGGAATCTTCCATTGACTATAGGAGTTGAGATGCCATGTTACAGTTGTATAGAACATTAGTAAGACCACTTTTGGAGTGCTGTGTGCAGTTCTGGTTGTACTGCTATGGGATGGATATTATTAAATTGGAGAGGTTACAGAAAAGATTTGCCAGGATATTGCCAGGATTAGAGAGTTTGAGTTACAAGGATAGGCTGGGAACTCTTTCACTAGATCATAGGAACTTGACGGGTGACCTTATTGAAGTTTATAAAATCATGAAGGGCATAGATAATGTGAATAGCAAAGGTCTTTTCCCTAGGGTGGGGGAGTTCAAAGCTAAGGGTTTAAGATGAGAGGAGAAAAATTTAAAAGAGATCTGACAGGCAATGTTTTCACACAGAGGGTGAGTGTTTTCACACTGCCAAAGGAAAGGGTAGATACAATTACAGTTACAACATTCAAAAGATATTTGGATAGGTACATGAATAGGCAAAGTTTTGAGGGATATGGGCCAAATGCTGGCAAGTGGGACTGGTTTCGTTTGGGAAACTTGGTCAGCATGAACTGGTTGGACTGAAGGGTCTGTTTCTGTGCTGAATGACTCTATAACTATAGTGGTCTTTGCAATAATGTGTAATATATAATGTAATTTGTGCCTGGTTGCCTCCATGCAATAAACTATATCTTGTTTCTGGCAAGAGCCTCTTTTCATTAGACTACCTAGTGGTTTTATTCTGTTACAACACTACACCAACGACCATAATCTAAGAGGAGAATGGTGACAGCAATTCTACCTTATGGTTACCAAGACTCCAGGTTTTTCAAACAACATAATGTCAGGGATAGTGATTTGAAGGTTTAGCCACACTTTGACAACATTGCTCAATGAGAGCTGCCAGTCAACTAGAGCTCAGTAGCATTTTTGAATGACAATGCCACCAGGAAGGCAGCTGCTACAGCAAGAAAGGCACCGTTCTGAGGCCTGGACTCCAGGGCAAATCTGTGTGATGGCAGGAGGGAACTTATGGAGAGGTCACAAGAAAGTGGTTGCAGCAAAGTGATTCTCAGTGGTCTCACCCACAACTTTCCAATGCCAGGTTCTTTGATCAGGTACTTAGTTCGTTGAAATGAGGCAAGTCTCTGCAAGCAAAAACATCAGGCCTTGCTAGTTATGTGCACTATATGGTGAGGCCCCTACTCACTGCTGGTTTAAGAATAGTAGCAGAGAGGTGAGGTCCTTATCTGGACATTTATTACACACTTTAAATGCATCAATTTGTGACAAGGTGGGGATGCATATGAGCTTCTTGGGATGGGCATAATTAGGGTAGTGAATGAATGATGGTAAGAGCCCTTATAGCCATATTCCCTCCAGATTAAATGTCCTTCCCATTATCAACTTGCCACAGTATAGTACACATAAAGTCCACACCAGGTCTCCAAATTAATTAATTCACTGCATTTTTAAATGTAATGTCAACACTATGGTTGGAAGTTCTGTCTACATTGTACAGTATATATATTTTAAAAGCCTGTGCAGCTCCTGATGTTTTGATCCAATGGCAGAAAGAGCAAACCACAGCCATGCAGATTTCACTCCTCACTTACATAACAGTAGTGTGCCCAAACCACACATGCAGCATCAGTTAAAGCTAAATGCCTCTAAAAATAAAATCAAATAGGCAGCTTCAATTAATATGATAAAAATTACTGTGTTTGTTTGCCCAGTGACAAGTTTATTTATATGAGTAAACAGTTGTGACTCAAATTGCCAAAATTAAGTTCTATATTTGTCCACTTGTGTGGTCAATGATGATTTTGGCACAAAAATCGGTTAAATCTATATTCCATGTTTTCAGTTGCTAAGTCAGAATGACAGACATTTTAAAATAGGGTTAGGAAGTATAAGGTCATACATTACAAATACTCTCTACTTCCTGTTGCATCCAGCACTGAGATTAACTGCAAAGTGTCGCAATTTAAAGGTAGTCAAGTTAATTTAGAAAATCATTTTAAAGCCATTAACATCTTAACAGTGGAGGCAGAGGAGAAAATACAGTTTGTTTTCACACAGCCGGTGATCTATGCTCTCGAAAATATTGAGTAATGCTAAATCACACAGCCAGTACCCAGACAAAAAGAGCAAAGATTAATTGTGTCTGCATAAAGTACACATTTTTGTAATTGAGCTTCACTGCAGACAGTAGCATATCTTTCATATCGGATGGAGAAAAGAAGATCAATTTTCAATAGTCAGTCTTTCTGAGCGGCTAACTGTGGTAAAACAGTGACACGGATTTTCCAGATGGCGGTGGTAAGTGGAACTCTGAATTAATCTCGACATAATTATTTCACCTCCTTCCCAGTAGAGCAAGCAAGCAGAACCTTTATATTTTTGCAGTTGAGACAAAGGTGGGAAGAGGCAGGCTGATGTTGAAATAGCCACGTTAAAAGTCCTGTCTCTATTCAGCAGTTTGACAACTCTTCAGATCTTGTTATACTGTAGCCTTCTGGATTTCACCCTTGGCAGTGGGCTGTGAGTCATCTGCAGCAATGTCATCACTCTGTTGATTGTTGTTCTGGTATTCCTTCACACTATCTGGCTTTGTTTTTTCAGTTTGCTGTTTTCATTGATGTATTGTACACTACTCTTAACTGGGTTCTATTCATCCTCAAAGTTGCTCTGATTAGTGTCATGGTTTTATAATGGACTCACTGCACACATTGGAAACTCTGTGGGTAGCCACGTTCCCATGAAGGGGTGTGTGACACTGACCTTTGCCTGACGTGTAGCTGAGGTAGTTTTGTCCCTGCATGCCATTTATACACTATCTTCATTTCACCTTTTTTTTTGAGACGGCCATCCTGTATCAAGGAGAGTTTGGCTAGGTGATGGTTGGCAATGTCATTCTCACTTGCTTTCCAAACATGATCTCTATTGGTGATGGTATACAATTCCAGAGATGTAACTCAAAGTTGTAACGTGACAACACAAAAATCTTGTTTCGTTGTCCTACACTTCAGGCGGATTGATATAACCATTTCCTTAGTGAAGCTGTTTAAATTTGGGTAATGTGGTGAGATGTCACATTTCACCTGTCTGCCTATGTGCTGCAGCCCATTATCAGAAATGATTTTTACAGTGGCACCAAGGAAACTGAATACCATGCTCAGTGTTCAGTTAGAAATTGGGAAATATAATTAGTGACTAAGATAAAGTCATTCCCATTCACAGGAAATAGATCAATGGTAATTGTGTACCAAGAGATTAACAGGGTCTTGTGTGGACATAAAGATTCTCCGCGATGAGATGGCTGGTGGCCCTGAAATGTCTCACCCATCCTCACTATTTGATATTAGCAATTATCTCTGACCAACATACGATATCATGTGCCAATTGTCTCATCTGCTCTGTCTAGATCCCTGAAAGTGGCAACACAGGTGGATAAGGTGGTCAAGAAGGCATACAGCATGCTTGCCTTCATTGGCTGGGGCATCGAATATGAAAACTGGCAAGTTATGTTACAGCTGTATGAAACTATAGTTTGGCCACATTTGAAATATTGCATGCAGTTCTGATCACCACACTCCCAGAAGGATGTGGATGCTTTGAAGAGGGTGCAATAAGTTCTACCAGGATGTTGCTGGTCTGGAGGGTTTTAGGTATGAGGAGAGGTTGGATAAAGTTGGATTCTTTTCACTGGAAAGATGGAGGCTGAGGGGCAACCTGATAGTGATCTGCAAAATTACACGAGGCATAGATAGGGTGGATATTCAGAGGCTTTCTCCCAGGGTGAAAAGGTCAACTACAAGAGGGCACACATTCAAGGGGAGAGGGAGGAAGTTTAGAGGAGAAATGGCAGGAAAATGTTTCACACGGAGGGTGGTTGATGTCTGAAATGCACTGCCAGTGGAGGTGATGGAAGCAGGCACATTAGCAACATTTAAGGTGTGTCTTGATAGACACATGATCGGAAGGTGAACAGAGGGATAGAAATCATGCATGGCCAATAAGTAAGGGGTCTAAATAGGAATTAGGAATCGGCTCAAGCTTAGTGGGCTGAAGGGTCTGCTCCTGTGCCATATTGTATTATTGTATTGTATCTTTATGGAAAAGAGATGCAATGAATAAAAGTAATAAATAACATGGTATCTTTCTGCTCACATTTGCTATGTAGTACAGCCTAATTAAATCAAAGTGAAATATGGATGGAATCAGAAAATATAAAACAACTCAGAATTTGATTCAAACACAAGGAAATACCTCCCAACTCTGAATGTTTTATCTCACACCAGAAGATTTCTACTTTTTTGCTGAAGTTGGTCAGGAAGTGGACTAGGGGTGCAGGAAGTTGGGCAGGAGCTGGACTAGAGGTGCAGAAAGTTGGTCAGGTGCTGGACTAGTGGTACAGGAGGTTGGTCAGGAATTAGACTAGGGTGCAGGAAGTTGGTCAGGAACTGGACTAGGGGTGCAGGAAGTTGGGCAGGAACTGGACTACGGTGCAGGAAGTTGGTCAGGAGTTGGCCTAGGGTGCAGGAAGTTGGTCAGGAACTGGACTAGGAGTGCAGGAAATTGGTCAGGAACTGGACTAGGGGTGCAGGAAGTTGGTCAGGAGCTGGAATAGGAGTGCAGGAAGTTGGTAAGGGACTGGCATAACTGATTTCACAATATATTATCACTATTACTTCACAGTTTCCCCAGTATGAATATTGGGGAGTTGGCGTGGAAGGTGGAAAGGCATGGTGTGGTGACTGGGAGATACAGTTCTGTCCATTGACACTGGGGCCAAGGGTAATGGGTGATGTACCTTGGGTTGGCATGGATGGAGCATGGGGAATGTATGTACGGCAGAGAGATGGGTAAGAATATGTGAGGGCTGAGGTTGGGGGGCTTTTTATTTTGTTTTATTGTGTTTTATTGCATTTTTAAACAGCTGCAACAAATTTTCACTACCGTAGAGTGGACTTTTTAAGCAGCCTGACTGCACCCAGCAGCACTTGTGGCTGCCTCTTTCTTGAAGCAGTAAGTTTGGCTCAAATTTTCACTTGCCACTCCTACATCCACCCCCTTTCTTCATGGAATGTGAACATTTTCCTGGAGAATGTAGTAATGAGCTGCCTTCTTGAACTGCTCCTGTCAGTCCGGTCTGGGAATATACATAACTCCATGTTCAAAACAGCTCCTAACTTTTGACTCCCCTTTTAATCAAGAATCTATCGAGCCCTGCCTTAAAAAATATTGATGGTAGCCATGGTGTGGAGGAGCCAGTGTTGGACTGGAATGGACAAAGTTAAAAATCACACAACACCAGGTTATAGTCCAACAGGTTTATTTGGAAGTACAAGCTTTCGGAGCACTGCTCCTTCATTAGCTAGCTACCTGATGAAGGAGCAGCGCTCTGAAAGTTTGTACTTCCAAATAAACCTTTTGGACTATAACTTGGTGCCATGTCATTTTTAATTTAAAAAAAAAATTAGGTAACTCTGTCTCTTTTGCTGGAAGTATTTCCCTTTATTTCCTCCTTAAATGGCCAACCCTTTATTATTAATCTTTGTCTCCTGGTTCTAGTCCCTCCCACGAGTGATAACATCCTTTCAGTGTCCATTGTGTCAAGTCCCATTATAACGAGATCAGGTTAGAAATAGCGAATGGAATCTTTTTGAGACCTGGTGAAATGGATTATGTTGAGGTTTATGGCAGAATTACACAAGAGATCCAACAGGCCTAACTTGACATCAGGAGCACCTCACTGCATCATTTATGCACTGGCTGAGCAGTGCAGTGAATTTCTTGCTAGACAGTGGTGAGTTGCCAATAAAGGAGGATTATTGATTGTTCAACCCCTTATTAATGCCACAGTTCATCTCATTAATATGCAACTGCTTACATTATCAAACACACCAAACAAGCTAGATCAACATGAAAAACTTTTAACATGGAAGTCAGAGCAGACACATAGCAACTTCAGCTCACTGCTTGCCTAAAGAATCTCCATTGGGCACCAATGTCTCAGGGAATATTTTATGGGTACCTGTCACATGAACTCCACATCCATGGACATTGGCATCTGACATGTGCCAGCCTCTAAGAAGCTTCATGGCATATCTCCAATCCACTTAAAGGAAACCTCTCCACTTCAATGCTGACCCTTTGGCTGCAACTATTAATGTCATGCTGCAGCAAGGACACTACTCACTCAGCTAATGTAATCAACCAGACTGCATCACCAGGCTGTTTCCTTCTTTCATAGTGCCCATTCATGCTGAGCCTACCTGGATGTTCACAGCATCCCTGTTGTATTGCCTTGCCTTGTCTTTCTTTGTTTTGGCTCCTCAGCCAAGGACACCAGACTCACTGTGTACTGTACTGCTGTGCCATTTTCACAGAATCACAGAAGTGTTACAGCGCAGGAGGCCATTTGGCCCATCATGCTTGCAGTAATGCTGTTCAAATTAGCATCATTACCCAGAGCCAATTTTCTGCTTTCCTCATGCACATTATTTCTATCCAAATAATCATCCAGTTCCCATTGTGTTCTAATCCTCTAAACTAATGTTTCTTATTCCTGGCATAATTTCAATAAATCGCCCCTGCACACTTTCTGGTGTGATCACATCTTTCCCATAATGTGACACCCAGAACTGTACTCAATACTCCAGCTTAGATCAAAAAAGTGTCTTACACAAGTTCAATGTCACATTCCTGCCCTTGTACTCAATGCCTCTATTAATAAAGTTGACGATACTGTTTGCTTTACTTACTGCTCTGTTTACCTGTTCTGCCACATTCAATGATCCATGCACATGAACACTTAGCTCCCTCTGCTCCTGCACTCTCTATAGATTTCTCCCTTTTATTTTATATTGTCTTCCAACATGCATCTTACCAAAATGCATCACCTCAAACTTCTCTGTACTTAACCTCATCTGGACCTATTCACACACATCACCAACTTGTCTATGTCCTTTTGCATAGTCCTCCTCACATTTTACAATTCTTCCAAATTTTGGGTCATCTGCAAAGTTTAAATTTGTCCCCAACAGATCATTATTATATAACAGGAAAAGCAAAGGTCCCGATACTGACCTCTGGAGAACTCTGATACAAACCTTCTTCCAGTCAGAAATATATCCACTGACCATTACTGCCTGTCACTCGTTAAGGAGGCTCCATGACACTGGACTCGTTTGGCTATAAATTCTGTGAGCATGATCTTAACCTCCACAACCACCTGATGAAGGAGCAGCACTCCGAAAGCTAGTGCTTCCAAATGGACTATAACCTAGTGATGTGTGATTTTTAACTTTGTCTACCCCAGTCCAACACTGGCACCTCAAAGTCTCTATCACTCAGTAATTTTATAATCAATGTTGCTACTATCCTTTTAATTCCAGGAGCTATAACTTTCCTTACAAGTCTGGTGTGTGGTACAATTTCAAACATCTTCTAGAAGCCCATTTACACCACGTCATCAGCATTGCTTTCATTGAGCCTTTCCGTTACTTCCTCAAAAAACTCTAGCAAGTTCTTTCAGTCAACTGCTGGTACTGGGGGATGAGGACATCTTGTCTATGCACCAGCCCAGCCAGCTGGACCTCTGGGTCCTTGCCTATAAAGAAGGGAGTCAAATGTTCCTTGCCTCCCATGTCCTGAACAAAGGTCAGGGACTGTGCAGGCCACGTCCAAACTGACAGTGCTTATCTGTGTGCGTGATGGCCTTTTAAAGAAGATCCTGATGCCAGGGATGTTGGCTAATTCTAGTGTATCTCAGCAGGAACACATTGTTCCATGAGTGCCATGTGGTAATGTGAGGCTAGATTTGGTTGAGGGAGATGTAATTGGGGTAGGATAAATAGTTAATGAGGTGAGTTTCTTTTAAAAAAATGCATTAGGCCTCATGTGAAAAACTGTCCAAAAATTCACGCAACTAGCACTTAGCCAAGATTCAGCCCAAATGTTTAAGAAACAATATAATTAATTAGGAAGAACAGACATAGATACTAACAACATAAAAGATAAAGATTCATGAAGAACATAGAGTTAATCATTTGTGGGCGGCACGGTGGCACAGTGGTTAGCACTGCTGCAACAATATAATTAATTAGGAAGAACAGACATAGATACTAACAACATAAAAGATAAAGATTCATGAAGAACATAGAGTTAATCATTAAATACCCCATCTCAACTAGCAGGAGAAACCAAAAAGCTTCAGTTTGAAATTAAAATAAACCTGGAAGGGGACATGGAGATGTCACATTTATGCATGAATCAAGTTAATAGACTAACATACAATAGACAATATGAACAATAGATTAATTACATAACAGAAGGCCTGGAAAGAGATACAAAATCATCACATCAGGTGTGAAAATAAGATTTTAACTACAATGAGATGTTGGAACCATACAACCTGATATATGTTAATTGTTAAAAATCACACAACGCTAGGTTATGGTCCAACAGGTTTATTTAGAAGCATTAGCTTTCCAAACTGACGAAGGAGCAGCGCTCCAAAAGCTAGTGCTTCCAAATAAACCTGTTGGATTTCAAACTGGTGTTGTATGATTTTCAACTTTGTCCACCCCAGTCCAACATCGGCATCTCTACATAATGGTATTTTAATTGAAAAGACAAGGAAAAGATTCTTGTTATATCAATAACATCAGACATCAGGATCAAACAACCCTATGAAATATGAGTTGAACTAAATGAAATATCCTTTTCCTAACAAAATCTTTAATGGAGGATTATTTTAAGATTTAACGATTAAGGGAGCAATGACAGAAATCTCTATATAAGAATTATAGAAACTTCACAAATAAATTGACTGGATAAAAGCTCACAACTTCATAAAAGCTTATCCACTATATAATTAAGGAAAAGTGTTTAATGATGCAGGATCTAATGACAGTGGGGGGAATCTATATGGAGGGCTTACTCACACATTTGTGTAGCAGATGGGATCTGAACAACATAAAAAGCAAGATGCTTTCACTAAAATTTTAGAACTATGAGGAACCCCGGATAATACTTCTTAAAGTGGAATTCAAGATTACTGGGTTAGCCATGATCTTGTTGAATGGTGAAGCAGACGTAATGGGCCAGATGTCTTTAATATTCTAACTGATCTAACCTTACTCTAATGTACTCCTTAAGTGAGGAAGTACATTCTGAAGAAAAAAAATCCAGAACCTTAAAATATCTTGGACAATTATACCCTTACTATGGCTTGTTAAAATTAAGCAGGCTGCTTAGAGCAAGATAAGGTTTTTGGGCAATTTCCTTCTCTGTGAGATGGTTACAGTAATCCTACAAACCTGAGTGGTTGTGAGATTGACAAATTTGAAGTCAGTAGACAGAAGGTATCAGGGAAATACTCTTGATCTGAATTAACTATAAGTAAGAGTTAAATGCTGTAAATCATCTTACCATCAGGATCGTATATATTTCAATGAGATCACCTGTCATTTTTCTAAACACCAACAGATGCAGGTTCAAACTGTTGGTTCTTTCTTCAGAAGGTATCTCTACCCATCCCAGGAATCAGTTCAGTCAAATTTCTCCGAACTGCTTCTAATACATTTATACCCTCTCATGTGGTTAAGAAACAGAAGGAAGCGTATATCAGGTATGGACATGATAGATCGAGTGAATCCTTAGAAGATTATAAAAGCATACTTAAGAGAGTATACTTAAGAGAGAAATCAGGAGGGCAAAAAGGGGACATGAGATAGCTTTGGCAAAGTTAAGGAGAATCCAAAGGGTTTTTACAAATACATTAAGGACAAAAGGGTAACTAGGGACAGAATAGGGCCCCTCAAAGATCAGCAAGGTGGCCTTTGTGTGGAGCCGCAGGAGGTGGGACAGATACCAAACGAATATTTTGCATCAGTATTTACTGTGGAAAAGGACATGGAAGATACAGAATGTAGGGAACTAAATGGTGACATCTTGAAACATGTCTATTTTACAGAGAAGAAAGTGCTGGATGTCTTGAAATGTGTAAAAGAAGATAATTCCCCAAGACCTGATCAGGTGTACCCTAGAACTCTGTGGGAAGCTAGGGAAGTGATTGCTGGACTCCTTGTTGACATATTTGTATCATCTATAGTCACAGGTGAGGTTCCAGAAGACTGGAGGTTGGCTAACATGGTGCCATTGTTTCAGAAAGGGGTAAGGAAAAGCCAGGGAACTATAGACCGGTGAACTTGACATCGGTGGTGGGCATGTTGTTGGAGGCAATCCTGAGGGACAGGATGTACATGTATTTGGAAAGACAAGGACTGATTAGGGATAATTAACATGGCTTTATACATGGGAAATCATGTCTCAGAAACTTGATTGAGTTTTTTGAAGAATTAACAAAGAGGATTGATGAGGGCAGAGTGGTAGATGTGATCTATATGGACTTCAGTAAGGCGTTCGACAAGGTTCCGCATGGGAGACTGGTGAGCAAGGTGAGATCTCATGGAATATAGGGAGAACTCACCATTTGGACACAGAACTGGCTCAAAGGTAGAAAACAGAGGGTGGTGGTGGAGGGTTGTTTTTCAGATGGAGGCCTGTGAACAGTGGAGTTCTAGGAATCGGTGCTGGGTCCACTACTTTTCATCATTTATATAAATGATTTGAATGTGAGCATAAGAGGTACAGTTAGTAAGTTTGCTGATGACACCAAAATTGGAGGTGTAGTGGACAGCGAGGAAGGTTACCTCAGATTACAATAGGATCTTGATCAGATGGGCCAATGGGCTGAGAAGTGGCAGATGGAGTTTAATTTAGATAAATGTGAGGTGCTGCATTTTGGGAAAGCAAATCTTAGCATGACTTATACACTTAACAGTAAGATCCTAGGGAGTGTTGCTGAACAAAGAAATCTTGGAGTGCAGATTCATAGCTCCTTGAATGTGGAGTTGCAGGTAGATAGGATAGTGAAGAAGGCGTTTGGTGTGCTTTCCTTTATCGGTCAGAGTATTGAGTACAGGAGTTGGGAGGTCATGTTGCGGCTGTGCAGGACATTGGTTAGGCCACTGTTGGAATATTGCGTGCAATTTTGGTCTCCTTCCTATCGGAAAGATGTTGTGAAACTTGAAAGGGTTCAGAAAAGAATTACAAGGGTTGGAGGATTTGAGCTATAGGGAGAGGTTGCTTAGGCTAGGGTTGTTTTCCCTGGAGTGTCAGAGGCTGAGGGGTGACCTTATAGAGGTTTATAAAATCATGAGGGGCCTGGATAGGATAAATAGACAAAGTCTTTTCCCTGGGGTGGGGGAGTCCAGAACTATAGGGCATAGGTTTAGGATGAGAGGGTATAGATATAAAAGAGACCTCAGAGGCAACTTTTTCACTCAAAGGGTGGCACGTGTATGGAATGAGCTGCCAGAGGAAGTGGTGGAGGCTAGTACAATTGCAACATTTACAAGGCATCTGGATGGATATATGAATAGGAAGATTTGGAGGGATATGGGCCAGGTGCTGGCAGGTGGGACTAAGTTGGGTTGGGATATGTGGTCAGCATGGATGAGTTGGACCGAAGGGTCTGCTTCCATGCTGTACATCTCTATGACTCTATAAATAAGGAAACCAAAAGCTGTACACGGTATTCCAGATGTGGTCTCACCATAGCCTGCAAAACTGCAGCAAAGCATCCCTGCAATAATACCCAATTTCCCTTGCAATAAACAACAACATTACATTTCTTTTCCTGATCATTTGTTGTACCTCTATATTGATGTTTTATGATGCTTGTATTAGGACACCCAGATGCCTCTATATTTTATAGTTCTGCAATTTCTCTCCATTTATGCAATAAACAACATTTCAAATTCTTTATAATAAACTCTAACATTTTCACTACAACTGATGTAATGCTAACACGTCTGTACCTCCCTATTTTTTCTCTCGCATCCTTGTTAAATAATGGAGCGGCATTTGCTACCTTCCAATCCACAGGAGTAATTCTGGAATCTATAGAATTTTGGAAAATAATCACTAATGTATCTATTATCTCAATAGCCACCTTCTTCAACACTCTGTATGTAGATCATCAGGTCCTGGGGATTTATCAGCTTTCACCTCTGTTAATTTCTCCAGTATAATCTTCTCACTAAGGCTAATTTACTTCAACTCCTCATTCTACATAGCCACTTGTATGTCTAATTTCCAGAAATCTTTAGTATCTTCCTCAATCAAAACAGATACAAAGTAATCATTTAATTTCTCTGCTACTTCTCTATTTCCCATTATAAGTTATCCTGACACTGCATGCATTGGACCCACATTTGGTTTAACCAAATGATTCCTTTATATATGTATATAGAAGTCTTATAGTCTATTAGTATGATTTTTGGCAGATTACATTCATTTTTTATCTATCCCTTACTTATTGGTTTCTTGGTCCTTCTTTATTGCATTCTATATACCTCCCAATTCTTACTATTCCTGAATTACTGGTATTTCAGCAACTTTATACACCTTTTCTTTTAATCATAAACAAATCTGAGCTTCCTTTTATTAGCCACAGTTGACTGTTGTTGAGTTTTTGCAACTTTGAAGGAATGTATATTTGCTTAAGTCAAGCAATGGTTCTTTCAAAATTATCCATTGCCTGTGTCCAGTCATGCTTTTTAATTTACTCAGTCAAACTCACGAATCCATATGCCTTATGTCTTCATAATTTCTTTCATTCAAATTTATCTCCCTTGCATCAGAATGAACTACCTCATTTTAAACATAATACAAAACTCTATCATAATCCCAAAAGATTTTTGTACAACAAGATTGTTAATTAGCCCTTTCTCATTACATAATATAGATCTAAAACACCAATTAGTTTAGTATGGTCCTTCATATACTGCTCCAGAAAAGCATTCATAAGACACACCAGAAACTCATCCTTCATATCTTTAGTGCTCAATGGTTTACCCATTCTATACACAGTTTGAAATCATTTTAATCTCTGTATTCCATGCTACATGCTCTTCTCATTTTGTAATAATACACGTATTATGTAGCTGGTCAACATGAATTTAAGTATCATGTGTATTCTCCAGAAGCTAAATACCAATGGACAGCATGAATTGATGCCTTCTTCCTGGCTTTACATGAGGAACCAAGATTAATTATAAGATTGTCATTCTTATTTTGACTATGATCAATCCAGATATCAGTCAGATCTTTCCCACTCAATATGGCTCAATGCCACACCTACAGACCTAACCACCAGGGAGATTGTCTTTAATGTTGTACAAATAATTCATATTTTCAATTGCTCATGTTGCCTGGCTCTATACTTGATTAACTCCATGTTTTAAAGATTTTACTTAACACAAGAATTATTGTTTACAATCAGAAATTAATGATGGCAATTTCAAGAATTTCTAATCAGTATATAATGGAATTTTCAACAATAATTTACTTTATATGGCTCATTTAGTACATAAAAGCTTCCCAAGATTCTTTGCAGAAATGCAATCAGACAAAAAGTTGCTAACAAGCCAAAGAAGGAAATTTTAGAAGGATGACCAAACGCTTAGTCAAAGTGATAGGCATAAAAATATTGAGGGAGAGGGATAGAGGGATTTCGAAAGGATTATTAGAATTCCTTGTTGGCCATGTTTCCACACTGTATGGCTGTATGACCCTGTGACTCAAAGTGCAAAGTGACAACTACCTTCTTGCTAACATTGGGCTGGACCGTGGTTCAGGGTAATAAGGTATTGAGTGC
Organism: Chiloscyllium plagiosum; assembly: GCF_004010195.1. NCBI lineage: Eukaryota > Metazoa > Chordata > Chondrichthyes > Orectolobiformes > Hemiscylliidae > Chiloscyllium > Chiloscyllium plagiosum. Next base: position 59,468,009 of record NC_057712.1, on the reverse strand, counting down.
TGACTGATGATGTGAGGATACATAAGTGGTCCCAAGTTAGTGCACTGGAGAATTCAGAGGAGTGAAGTCAGCTGGAAGTCTTTCTGGAGGAGCACGGATAGGGAGGGATCAAATTACAAAGAAGCTAAAATAGAAAACAGAGCATGTTAAATATGTAACATTGGAGGACTCTAAATAAATGCAGGTCAATAAGAGGAGTCACGGGTTAATGAATTTGTTACAAAATAGGAACTTTTTTTTGTTTTTGAATTAAAGCAATCATCTGTTTTCCACATTACCTGGCTCTCGCACTTCTTCATTCATTCTAAAATTTTGCAAATGCTGAGCTTTGCAAATCAATATCATATATAACCATTGAAGTGCTTCTGAAGCAATTTGCCCCCTTTACTTTCTCCTTTCTGCCCAGGATCTAATCTTGCATGGATTGTGGAAACTACCATTTCAGCAAAAATTAACAGTTATATTTTAATGGACAAGCACATATTGGAAACCGCTCAGTGCTGTTAATGCAATGATGCTGTTATATTTTTCATTACAAAATTCAAATAAAGTACATCAGCACTATGTAAGTCATTTTGTACATTAATGAGCATCTTTAGAAAGGGGACTTTATTTCATAATATTTGTGGAATTCATATGAAAATAAAGATTAACTGTGTCACAGATAGTCTTCAGGATGGCATCATGTGCTCCAAATGTCACATTGATAGAAATGTGATGTTTGTTGAGAGCATTATGTTAAATCTGAATCATGTAGGATTGACTTCCCCAATAATTTAATTGATTTGGATGTTTTCTAAATGAGTCGGACAATATATCACCCAGTTTCACATAATGCAAAATAAAGGGGTCAGCATGGTGGCTCATTGGTCAGCACTGCTGCCTCACAGTGCCAGAGACCCAGGTTCAATTCCAGCCTTGGGTGACTGGCTGTATGGAGTTTGCGCATTCTCCCCATGTCTGAGTGGGTTTCCTCCCACAATCCAAAGATGTGCAGTTTGGGTGGATTGGCCATGCTAAATTGCCCATAATATTCAGAAATGTGTATTTTAGGTGCATTAGTCAGGGGTAAATGTAGAGTAATAGGATAGGGGAATGGGTCTGGGTGGGTTACTCTTCAGAGGGCTGTGTGAACTTGTTGGGCCAAATGACCTGTGTCCATGCTGTAGGGATTCTATTATTCTATAATGGGTGATTCTGAATTGCAGAAGTTCTGATCAAGACTTTTCCATGGAAGAACTGTAAGTCATTTGTAAAATTTCCTCCAGAGACTGCTGTAGTTTGAATTATGGCTTGAAGCATACTTGAATCCCAGGAATCAATTTTAATGCCTAGAAATCATACTTGTACACTATCATTATTTTTAATACATGCTGTGGCGATAGTAGTTTAACTTTGTGCACTTTTTTCCAGTACTTTCTGTCTCGGTGAACATTATGTGGTGTTGAGTATTCTCCACCATGGAATGGTAATTGCATCAGAATCACTAAGCTTAGGAAATTTAAATTAATCTGATGCAAGTAGGTTTATCTGGTAATGATTGCTGTTGGTTACAAGGAAATAGCACAGTTATTATATATGTTTTCACAACGGAAAATACTTGTCTCTCACTATTTTCTAAAATCCTTCCCGACAGTGCAAAACATGTGCTTAGGGTAATTTGATGCTGGTTTTTATTTCATTAAAAAGTGACAAGTAATTATGTCATAAGGTGTAATATAAAAGCAGATGCTAATGATTAGTATAGGTGTGGGTAAGGATCTCCATACATAAACCAGACAAGAGGATGTGTCATCCTCATTCATGACACGCGAGAAATATATTTTGGATGAGGACAGGATAGTGGCATTCAGCCAGCAGAGTGCGGGCAAACTTCCGGAGCAGCAGGTTCAGATTTACATAGAGTCCTGGACAGCTTGGAGCATCACAACTACTAATGGTTTCATTTTGTTGTTCAGTTTTCTCATGTAATAGGTTTAAAATTACTTACTTTCCAATGCACAATTTTGGGGAAGTGGTGGCTTAGTGATAATGTCAATAGTAAACCAGAGGTCCAGGCAAAGGTGCTGAGGGTATGGGTACAAATCTTTTCAACCTTACTGCGAATCCTCTTGCAAGGATGCCTACCTTGAAAAAGTTCTCTTCTCCCTACAAAAAACTCAGGGAGTCTCTTTCTCTCACACTGCAACCCCCAGGTCATCTCCTCTGCCCCGAAGCTCTTCAACCATGTCCTGAAACAGACTCGCTCAGCACCGTCCTCATGACCTGCCCTACCTGCCAATCTCCCTTCCCAACTATCAGCTCCACCCTCCCCTCTGACCTATCACCTTCGTCCCCACCCCCATCCACTCATTGTACTCTTTGCTACCTTCCCCCACCCTCTGACCTATCACCTCCATCCCCACACCCATTCACCTATTGTACTCTTTGCTATCTTCTCCCCAGCCACACCCCCCCACCCCCATTTATCTCTGTACCCTGGAGGCTCCCTGCCTCCATTCCTGATGAAGGGCTTTTGCCCGAAACGTCGATTTTCCTGCTTCTCGGATGCTGCCTGACCTGCTGTGCTTTTCCAGCACCATTCTAATCTAGACAAATCCCACCACAGTAACTGATGGAATTCAAATTTAAATGATGTAATGGAATAAGAAATTGGTCTCAGTCATGGTAATCATGAAAGCAATCATCAATCGTAAAAACCTATTTTACTTCCTTTAGGGAAGGAAATCTGCCAACTCTTACATGATCAGGCCTCGTTTTGACTGCAGACACATAATAAAGTAGTCACTCTTCCATTGTCTGAAATAGCCTGGGAAGCTGCTCAATTCAAGGCAATTATGGAGTGGCAATAAATATCACTTTCAGCGATGCCCTCATCCTGTGAAAGACTAAACAAATGCCACACAAGAACTGTCAGTAGAGGGAGATGTTTAATTGCATGAATGAGTTAGCATAGTCCTGAGAAATTATAATTCAGGAACGTTTAACAGCATTTGCCACTGCTGTTCATTTATCAAATGGTATTTTCAATGATCAATCAGAGAATTCATTCAATTCTGTTATAGGACTTGGCATGCCTTGAGCCTAACAGGAAGTGCTGATGTGAGACAGCTGAGTGCTACCCTGGCATTGAATTGGAAGAAAAGGAACAGTTGTTGGATTTGTTTACCTTCACATCATTAACTCATGTGTTTGCTATTTTTTGCTCCGCTTGACTGTTGTGCCACAGCTTTCTCAACACCAGAAAGAACAAACACTCTCAAATGGATAGAACTATAACTGATCCTTAGTTTTAATGCAAATGACATTTTGCATAAGATTCAGCTTAATTTGCTAAGAGATACACCCAAGCAGACACCATAACATTAATTATCTATAGCAAGCTCTGTAATTCCCTATCAACTTCCTCCTCCTACTCATTCAATTAACTCCAAAGAAACTTGGTCAGGCTCTTTCGTTTTAGGATGTTTTTGAATGGCTTACATTAAGCATATTTTAAGCTGATAACTTCCTTATTTATTGTTAATGTTTTTATATTGTTGAGAACAATATAGTATTTTTAGTGACACAAATAAACCTACATAATAAAGAATATATACATATTCAGGCTAACAATATTTTTGATCTGCATGTTTTTTCAACCCCAACTCATTTTTACCTAAGCAACAAGTGACTTTGAATTGCCTTTAAACTTTAGCTTGACAAAGTTTTAATTTATTAACATAATTTTTTATGACATATTATGGGTTTTTTTGAAAGATAGGAATAAAACATGCAATGAAGAACAAAGGGTGTATCAGATATGATGGAAATATTTAAACCATGCTGCAATATTCACAGCACTTGAGTTAGCTGATAGGACTTAATCCTCAAAACAATATCAGTGCTTTGAAATAAAACAAAAATACAGATAACACTCAACTAGACTCAGAACATCTGTGGAGAAACAAAGTTTATGTTTCATTGGAACTGGGATTAAGTTAGAAATGAAATATAACAGTTGGTCAAATGGGAGAACATAGAAAAATAATGAAAATAAATGTCTGTGATAAGATAATAGCCAAGCAATGATTATAGGGCAAGCAAAGAAACAGAAGATATGCCCAGGAGTAGTCTGATTGATAAAATACCCAGCCAATTCCTGATTTTGAAAATCATCATCAGTAGTCCTCTTAGCCTTCTCTTCAAAATAGACAGTCCCAACTTCTTCAATCCATCTTCAATGAAGCCCCACATTTTAAATATTTCACTAAATATAGAATTATTAGTTCCATTTCTAATTGATCATGGTTAAGTTATTGAGTGATTGTAGTTTCAAAATCTGCTCATCAATGTAAAGTAGAATTTTTAACAATAACTTGCATTATACAGTTAATTTACTACAGAAAAAAAGTCCTCCTATGATTCTTCAAAGAGAAGTAATTAAACACTAACTTGATGACAAGCCAAAGAAAAACATTTTGGAGGTTAACCAAAAGCCTGGTCAAAACAATGAAGCTTGAGGAAGCTTTGAATGATAAGATGGGATTTCAAGAAGCAGAGGGATTTAGGAAAGAAGTAGCAGTATTAGAATTCATGTTGAGACAAAGTTAGAGATAAAATTGTCTTCCTTCTAACATGGTTCAAGGCAAGAAGGTACTGGACACCAGCTGAAGGTCTGTGGACCAAGGGTGAAGAAGAATGCAAAAGATTAAAGTCAGCAGAATAGCTGTACATCTCTATGACTCTATTACTGTAATTGAGAGTTCAGGGCATTGAGGTCAAATGGGTATAGGACTGGAAGTGATTCATGAGACCAGGAAGAACAAAATCACAAAGAGCTAATTGGTTTCTTTCGGAATTGCAAGCAAAATTAAGCAAAGGTCAGCAAAAGAAGGAACGTTGTGTAAATAGGATTTGAAGTATGATAGCATGTGGGAAGATATTCCCATTTCATCCTTAGAATTACAGCAATTAGTACTTTGTTTTTTATTCCTTCTTCTGGCTAAACAAGTACATCATTTATTCTAAATGTTTACGTAGACTCAAACTTTCCAGAATAATATCTTATGTGACCATTGAAGAACATCTGAAGCAATTTGCTCCCTTTGGTTTGTGTTGTCTTCCATGAGATTTAATCATGCATGCAATCTGGATGCTACCATTTCAGTGGAATGAAGCTATGCTACTGGAGACTGTGACTGTTATTCAGCTAATATAATGTAATTGTTTACTGTGAGAGAAATTGAACTTCAATTAAACAGCAGTACTGATGAAATCACATCTGAAATTATGAGCACAGTATTGGTTATCTTGTTTAAGGAAGGATATAAATGTGTTGGAGGGAAGTCACACAAGAGTGACTAGACTAACACCTGGAATGGGTGAGTTTGTTTTAAGAGGAAATATTGGACAAGCTTGGCTTCTATCTGCTGAAGCTTGGATGTGTAAGAGTTGAATTGATTGAGATATTGAAAATATGTAAAGGGTCTTGATGATAAGTCGAAGGGCCAGTTCGGAGAACAGTCATACCAGATTTGAAATGTTAAGTTTGTTTCTTTCTCCATAGATGGTGCCAGACCCATTGAGTTTCTTCTGCATTCTCTGAGTTTGTTCCTGCAGAGTCTTGACAGGTTTGACATAGGACAGATGGGAGAATTTATTTTATGGAAAAATCTAAAAAGAAGGTCTTTTAAAAATAAAGGATCACTTCATTTAAGGAAAAGATGAAGGGAGATTTTTCTCACAGTGGGCTATGTGTCTTTGGAACTCTCTTCTTCGAAAGGGTGATGGGAGGAAAATAAAGATTTTTAAAGCAAACATAGATAGACTCTTGATAAGTATTAGGATGAAAGGGTCTTGGGAGTAGGCTGGTGTTAATCAACCCTGAGTTTAATGAAAGCAGGCAGACTAAAGGAGTCAAGGGGCTGAGTTCTACTCTCCATATGTTTGATCATATGTAAAGTGTCAGTAAATAAAATTAAAACATTCAGGATAGGAGGAAATATACAGAGGAACCTTGATTATCCGAAGAACATGGGTGGGGAGTATTTCCTTCGGTTAATCGAATTCCGGATAATCGAATGCTGGGTAACATTATCTAGCCAAGCATCGGGACTTTGCTATCTTGCCAGATAATCGGATACCTGTATTCAGATAATCAAATGCCAGATAATTGAGATTCCTCTGTACATGCATGAACTGAGAACTGATTAAAAGACAAAAAAAAGACTGTAGGAATGAACGTTTATTTTTCAAGCTGTTAGACTGTGACTAATGGGATACTGTAAGGATGCCAGCTTTTCATAATCTGTATCAATGATTTGAGTACGGAGGTTAAATGTAACATTTCTAAGTTTATGGATGATGCAAAACTAGATGGTGAGAGAATTGGGAGGATGCATAGAAGCTTCAAGTGTTTTGGAAGGTTAAGTAAATGAGCAAAATTTGACAGGTGGAGTATATTATAGGGAAATGTGAGGTAATTCATGTTAGTAGAAAAAAACAGAAATATAGAATATTTCTTAAATAATGAGTGGCTGATGAGTTGAACTTCAACTGGCCTTTGCTATCCTTGTTCATGAATTACTGAAAATGAACAAGGAAGGTACTGCAAGCAATTTGGAAGACAAATAGTCCTTTGACCTTTAGTACAAAGGATTAGCTCTAAGGAATAAAGATCTCTCACTGCAACTATATAGAGTCTTGGTGTGAACCACACTTGGAGTATTGTGTACAGTTTTGGCTCCCTTACCTAAGGAAAGATATAATTGCCAGAAAGAAAGTGCATTGAAAGATCACCAAACAAAAAGCTGTGATGGAGAGGTTGTCCTATAAGGAAAGATTACATAGACTGGGCCAATATTTTCTCAGGTTTAGAAGTATGAGAGATGATCGCATTCACACTTACAAAATTCTTACAAGGATTGCCACATTGAGGCAGGACAGTTTCCCTATTGGTGGGTGGAGGTGGATTCTGGAATCAGAGGACCCAGTCTCAGAATCACAGGTAGTCCTTTTAGAATTAAAATGAAAAGAAATTTCTTCACTCAGAGGGTAGTGGATTTTTAGAATTTTCAGCTCCACAGAGAAGCAGGGATGCAAGGCTGCGGTTTAAATGGGAAGGGGAGCCCAACAATGTCCTTAAAATTGGACAGATTTCCAGCTTCAAATCACTGCCCCTGCCACCCACAAAAAAGAAAAGGGGTAAATTGAAGATGATAGATTTGCTGTAGGGCATTGGTGGGCAAATCACCAATTTTAAATTCTGGACCATCTGGTTTTTGCAGGATGGAAATTGTTAAATTTGTTAAATCTTTAGATGGAGAAATATATTTTGCCCTCACAGCTGATGGGCTATAGAGGGGAGACTTTTTTTGAATAGTTTGTTTAACTACCAGCATTTTCAGACTTAGATATAAAAAAACACTGCATTACTTGTGTCTCAAGGCCATTATCTGCTACTTTAGTAATTTTCCAGAAGATAACGCATATTTTGTTCTAGAGAACTCTCATGAAGAGAACAGAAAAGTTCATAAGTTCATAAAATATAGGGGCAGAATTAGGCCTTTGGTCCATCAAGTCTGCTCCACCATTCGATCATGGCTGATATGATCCTCAGCCCCATTTTTCTGCCTTCTCCCCATAACCCTTCAACCCATTACCGATTAAAAATCTGCCTAAGTCCTCCTTAAATTTACTCACTGTCCCAGCAGCCACTGCACTTGGGAGTAGCAAGTTCCACAGATTCACAACCCTTTAAGAGAAGTAGTTTCTCCTCAACTCTGTTTTAAATTTGCTACCCCTTAACCTAAGACTATGACCACTCGTCCTATAATGCCCCACAAGAGGAAGCATCCACTTCATGTCTATGTTATCCATACCTTTTATCATGTTTAATATCTCAATTTGATCTCCCCTCACTCTTCTAAATTCCAGAGAAGATAGGCTTGAGCTGTTCAATCTCTCTGAATATGCAAACGTGGCAGTGAACTCAAATAACCCTTATCCAGTAAAACATACTGGAAAGGGTGGCAGATACCAAGAGGAACAGCAGATGCAATCAGGGCAATATCATATAGTAAGCAGCAGCACAGTTTAAAATTTCACGTGCAGACCACAACCACAAAGAAAAAATACAGAAGAAAAGAAAAGAAAATTTTGAAAACAAGTGAGCTGATCACCTTAAGAACATCACCACTTTAAAAATTACACAGAGTCAGCCAGCAATTATAATACCATAGTTGACAGAGAAAGATTGCAGCAGTCATGGAAACAGCAACAGGGCAAGCTGAGCACACCTAAGGCGAACTTGCACCAAGAAGATGGTAAGATGAGTAGGAAAAGGAATGTAAGCTAAGAGAAAGAGAGAAAAGCCAGCCACATTTTGCAAAAGACAGAGAAAATGCCTAATTTACTCTGGAAGAAGCAGAAATGATATTTTGAACTCAAATTATACTTTGGAAAGGCAGGAGAGCCTGGCAGGCAATACACTTATACAGTATTACAAATAAATAGCAATTTAGGAGTTGAGAACAGCAAGTCACTACTACACAGCTGAATTCTATTCCATCAAATAGAAATTAAATATTGATTGGAAAATGTAATACAGCATTACAGCAGAACAGACTTTAAAAAGACTGGCAAATAAAAAAAATGGTGCTCAGTGGTTCCAAAGACTAAGTTGAATCTAAAACAGCATTTCTGAATGCAAGAATACAAGCTAAAGGAACAGCAGATTACAAATACATTGAATGAAACAGTTTTGAAACTGTTTACAATAATAAAAATTGAAAAAAAGCATTGAAAAGCAATAGAAAAAAAGATATCATTATTCCACAAAGATTCAAGGTCACAAATGACAATATTGGCAATCTTTGAAGTGACAGTTCTTTAACATGCAGCATTGCCTCAAAATTAAGCACCAATTCTGAAGATCAGAAGAATAATATACTATTCAGTGGCTTTGATTGCAGATTATGTTATTAATGAAAGGATATTTATCAGAGTACAGATACTTTTGAAGATGGACTAAGAGCTTTTAATAATTGCTTCAATTTAAGAACAAACAAACTCCTTGTAAGAGCAAGATTTAGAAAAAGACTTCAGTTTCAAGGACAATATGTAGACAATTTCATTAATGAACACCACAGATAAAGAGAAAACTGTGAATATGGAGCTTTGAAATCAAAATTCATAATAGATAGAAGTATTGTCCCTGGTCCACGAGCTTAAAGGACTCTGTGATGATGCTAAATGACAACTACCTGTCTTAACAGAGAAGGATTGCTGTGCAAAGGAAATTCAGGAGATTAAATACCATCTAGGTAAAGAAATAGACCAATAACAAGGTCTATAAGGAGACCTATCCTGTAAGAGAGAGCCCCCAGTAGAGAAACAATTTTTGGATAACAAACAAGGTCCTCAGTTCTCACATGAATGGTGTACCATCCTTCCAAGTTTGAAGAGATAATATTCTGAGATAATTGTGAAATGTCCAGAATGTCTGCGTTTGTGAAATCAAAGACTAGTGATTGATGGTAATGCCATAAATATCAAAGATCCATTGCTCAAATCTCTCTTGGAGAAGATGGTCATTGGATCATAGCAGATTGCCCCCTCCTCAGGGATTAGGGACTGGATCATCTCCGTGATCAGAGATTAGGTCCCAGCAGTGGATCAGTCTCAATTCAGATCAAAATACACCCCTCCACAGGTAAAACGGCGGACCTGCCTTAGCCTTTAGACCCCTTGTAAGATCTAGTGTCAGACCTATCTAATCCAGAAATCTCCGTTGGATTTACAGGCTTCAGGCACCACTTCCTATTCCACCTCCCAATGAATCAAAATATTAAAATTACTTTTAAGGAATCAGTCCTATAACCAATTATCCTTAGGTTCAGTTTCGTCCTGGTCATCCTCCTCTGCACCTTCTGCAGAGCGTTCATACCAATCATAATCTGTGGATACCACACTGGACTTAGTGCTTCAGGAAAAGAGGATCCCTTCAAGCCTGTTTTCTAATTTACTCACAGAGGTTGTACTCCAGCTGGGCAGTCCCACCCAGCTCAAACTTGAGACTTGAGCCTCAGTGGAATTGTTTGAGCAGGATGTGGATTTCCAATAATAATGTTGGCTTCATGTTCTTTTTTAATGATGAAATAAATCTAGTTATTTAGATTACTAAGTGAATGTCTTGCCATGATACATTGAGTTAACTCTGTTTTAGATTACTTATAGTGTGGAAACAGGCCCTTCGGCCCAACAAGTCCACACCGACCCTCCGAAGAGCAACCCACCCAGACCCATTCCCCTACATTTACCCCTTCACCTAACACTACAGGCAATTTTAGCATGGCTAATTCACCTAACCTGCACATCTTTGGACTGTGGGAGGAAACCGGAGTACCCGGAGGAAACCCACGCAGACACGGGGAGAACATGCAAACTCCACACAGACAGTTGCCCAGGGCGGGAATTGAACCCAGGTCTCTGGTGCTATGAGCCAGCAGTGCCAACCATCTGGGTGATCATTTCAAGTTGATGAAACATTTTGCACCACTCAAGAAATTAGTAGATTTTTACAAATGGAGAAGGTTATTAGTTCCATTTTAATTATTGTAGTACATAAATCCCAGTTTTAGCATCCAATTGCTTCTTAAAATATCAATTGCTTTTACCCCAACAGCTTACCCAGGAGTCCCACGTCAGCATGTTTTACATCCCATGTAAGCACGTTTTTAAAATATAGAACATTTCTATTACATTTACCTATTACCAACCTGAATCTATGTCCTCTTGTTCTATACTTGTTACTTAACTTGAAATCATATTCCAGATTTAGCTGTCCCATTTCCTTAACTTCTGTAAGATCATATCTCAAAAACCTTAGCCTTGATGTTAATTCTCCACGACGGGCAAAGGAAGCTGCTAAAATGAGCATTACCCAAACTGCCACACATGTTTCCATTTTTATTTTTGCATGGCAACATAAATGGTGTTTGAGCATCCTGTTGTAGAGACATAGGATATTTAATTAAAGTATTTAAATCTATCTTCCACAGTAAACCTATATTTTACAACTCCTGCACCTTTTCCAAGGAGTTGAGAGATTCAGTGGTGAAGAAGAGGCAGGGTCCACAAAGTGCTATCTTTCTCAGTACTCCTTGAGTGTCAGAAGCAGAAGTGTCATAGGGTCACATAGCACTGAAGAGACTCTTTAGCTTATAGAGTCTGTGCTGATCAACCAACACTGACCTCACTTTCCAGCACTTAGCAAATAGCCTTGAACGTTATGACATTTAAAGTGCCTATCCACCTATGTTTAAAGGCTGTGAGGTTTAAATTCTCTACTATTCTCCCAGGCAGTGCATTGCAGATTCTCACCAACCTCTGGGTGGAAACATTTTTCCTCTCATCCCTTCTAAACCTCCTGCCCTTCACCATAAAACTATGCCCAATAAAATAATTATTGACACTTCAACAAAAGGGAACAGCTGCTTCCTGTGCACCTTGTCCATGCTGTCATAGTCTTATACACCTCAATTAGGTCTCCTGTCAGACTTCTCTCCTATAAAGAAAACAACACCAGCCTGCCCAGCCTCTCTTCAGAGTTAAAAAAAACTTCAACACAGGCAACATCACGGCGAATATCCTCTGCATCCCCTCCAGTGCAATCTATTGCTCTACCAAGCTCCTCCAGGAAAAGTTCAAATGACTCTCTGCCGAATGTACTTTTCTCTCTTCCCTGTTCTATTTGTCAAGCTCCCCGCTACCCCAAGTATGATGGCATTTCTCCGTCCATCCAATCACCATAAGACCATAAGACATAGAAGCAGAATTTAGGCCATTCAGCCCATCGAGTCTGCTTGCCATTCACTCATGGCTGATAAGTTTCTCAACCCCATTCTCCCACTTTCGCCCTGTAATCCTTGATTCCTTTGACAATCAAGAACCTATCTATCTCCTTCTTAAATATACTCAATGACCTGGCCTCCATAGGCTTCTGCGGCAGTCAATTCCATAGATTCACCAGTCTTTGGCTGAAGAAGTTTTTCCTTATCTCCATTCTAAAAAGTCTTACATTTAAGATCATCACAGTCCCCTATCCTATCCCAAATAAACCTGAATGTCTCTCTTCCCACGTCACAAGGCCAGGTGATATCCTTTACAATGTCCACGTCAACTGCAGTATCTTGCTGCCAGGTTTCTCACCTGGCAACCTGCCAGCAGCCAACTGGGTGGTCCCCTGTGTTTAAAAATGAGAGAAAAAAATATAATGAAGGCCTATCAATAAGTTTTGTTAGAGTACAGCAACTCCGTTGTTTCTGGGCTCCTTGGCGGTTTTTGGCCTGCTCTATGTTCCTATTTATATATTTTTCCAGATTGAAAAAAACCTATGTAACTCCAGTACTTCTTCATAATATGAGTGGCCACTCCACTGGCAGTTCTCTTCGTGCCTCCAGAATTGTGAATGTTTCCACTGTGAATTGGTGACCAGAGCTACACAGGTCTATTAAGTGAATGTCTGAGCAGCACACAACTTGGTTAGGACTTTCTTTGACTTATATTCTTCTGTTTTGGCTCTGTAATTCAACATTATATTAGCTTTGCCACTCAGCATTTGTTGGATATGTTCTATTTTTAAAGAGGGTTGTCCAGCTCTGCTTCTTATCAAATGGAACCTCTGTTGTTCAACAATAGGGATACTGTCTCTTTATACAAAGACAAATGAAGAACGAGAATAAATATTTTGACATGGTGAAAAAATACTAGACACTTGGACAGCTTGGCGCCTCACCCTACCATAGTCCTTGGAGGGTTAAGGTTTCAGACCACAACTCTGTATCTGCCAACATGCGGAAAGTGTTAGTGACTGGCAACTGCTTCTGAGCTCTCTTCAGCAATTCACACTTCATTCATTCAAATCCCAGAGTGCAGCAAAAAGCAGTTAATCAGATCAGCTGTTATATTCTTGCAACAAAGAAAAATCTGATTCTGTCATGGTAGTCGATTAGATTTCAGAATGTTTGGATTGTGTTCAGACCAGATTAATTGCCTGTGCAGAGTCAGTATTCTTCTGACCCTTTGAGGACTGTAAAACAGTTACAACTTCTTCCATCAAATAAGAAAAATGAGATTGGCATTTTGAATCTGTTTATTCAGACATTCTATGTTTGCAGTTCTGTGATTCTGCAGCTTGAAATATTTATTGTTAGAACCTGGTAAGCAATGAAAAATGTACAATAAGTTTGAAAGCTTGAAATATCCTCAAAAAGTTAGCTACTTGCTTTGCACATTTCATTTTTTAATATTAGAAACTAACAAATAGAGAGAGAAAATTTAAACTTGCAAACCTGATACAGAGAGAACTTCACACAATTAATTTTTAAATGACTGAAAGTTACACCACATTGTCATGAAGATACTTATTTTAATGAAATTACAATACAGTGAAACCATTATGAAGTGCAAACATGTAATACTGAACTCATTTTTGCTGCGAGAATGAGTTGCAACTGAATCCAGGATGTACATACACATATATTTTGTCCTAAAAATAACCACACTGCTTGATTTTGACTAAATGCTAACCATGTCGAACCAAACCTTAGACATTTGCAGAATCTCATCTTGAATTCTCAAAAGATGGTTCAGTACCATTAAGATTTAATGTTTTCATTTAGAATATGTTGTTACTGTTGTCTGAGCATGCTATCTCAATCTGCTGTATGAACTGCTATCTCAATCTGCTGTATGAACTGCTATCTCACTCTGCAGTATGAACTGCTATCTCACTCTGCAGTATGAACTGCTATCTCACTCTGCAGTATGAACTGTTATCTCACTCTGCTGTATGAACTGTTATCTTACCCTACTGTATGAACTGCTATCTCACTCTGCTGTATGAACTGCTACCTCACTCTGCTGTATGAACTGTTATCTCACTCTGCGCTATGAACTGTTATCTCACTCTGCGCTATGCACTGTTATCTCACCCTGCTGTATGAACTGCTATCTCACTCTGCTGTATGAACTGTTATCTCACTCTGCGCTATGCACTGTTATCTCACCCTGCTGTATGAATTGCTATCTCACTCTGCTGTATGAACTGTTATCTTACCCTGCTGTATGAACTGCTATCTCACTCTGCTGTATTAACTGCTATCTCACCCTGCTGTACACACTGTTATCTCACCATGCTGTATGAACTGCTATCTCACTCTGCTGTATGAACTGTTATCTCACTCTGCGCTATGAACTGTTATCTCACTCTGCGCTATGAACTGTTATCTCACTCTGCGCTATGAACTGTTATCTCACTCTGCGCTATGAACTGTTATCTCACTCTGCGCTATGAACTGTTATCTCACTCTGCGCTATGAACTGTTATCTCACTCTGCGCTATGAACTGTTATCTCACTCTGCGCTATGAACTGTTATCTCACTCTGCGCTATGAACTGTTATCTCACTCTGCGCTATGAACTGTTATCTCACTCTGCGCTATGAACTGTTATCTCACTCTGCGCTATGAACTGTTATCTCACTCTGCGCTATGAACTGTTATCTCACTCTGCGCTATGAACTGTTATCTCACTCTGCGCTATGAACTGTTATCTCACTCTGCGCTATGAACTGTTATCTCACTCTGCGCTATGAACTGTTATCTCACTCTGCGCTATGAACTGTTATCTCACTCTGCGCTATGAACTGTTATCTCACTCTGCGCTATGAACTGTTATCTCACTCTGCGCTATGAACTGTTATCTCACTCTGCGCTATGAACTGTTATCTCACTCTGCGCTATGAACTGTTATCTCACTCTGCGCTATGAACTGTTATCTCACTCTGCGCTATGCACTGTTATCTCACCCTGCTGTATGAACTGCTATCTCAC
>NC_057712.1:59451017-59452686 GCF_004010195.1 Chiloscyllium plagiosum | reverse complement strand
ACCTATTGTACTCTATGCTACTCTCTCCCCACCCCCACCCTCCTCTAGCTTATCTCTCCACGCTTCAGGCTCTCTGCCTTTATTCCTGATGAAGGGCTTTTGCCCGAAACATCGATTTTGCCTGTCCTCGGATGCTGCCTGAATTGCTGTGCTCTTCCAGCACCACTGATCCAGATGTATGAACTGTAATCTCACTTTGCTGTATGAACTGTTATCTTACCCTGCTGTATGAACTGCTATCTCACTCTGCAGTATGAACTGCTATCTCACTCTGCAAGTATGAACTGTTATCTCACTCTGCTGTATGCACTGTTATCTCACCCTGCTGTATGAACTGCTATTTCACCCTGCTGTATGAACTGCTATCTCACTCTGCTGTATGAACTGTTATGTCACCCTGCTGTATGAATTGCTATCTCACTCTGCTGTATGAACTGCTACCTGACTCTGCTGTATGAACTGATATCTCACCCTGCTGTGTGAACTGCTATCTCACTCTGCTGTATGAACTGTTGTCTCACTCCGCTGTACGAACTGCTGTCTCATTCTGTTGTATGAACTGCTGTCTTACTCTGCTGTATGAACTGCTAACTCACTCTGCTGTATGAACTGCTATCTCACTCTGCTGTATGAACTGCTATCTCACTCTGCAGTATGAACTGTTATCTTACCCTGCTGTATGAACTGCTATCTCACTCTGCTGTATTAACTGCTATCTCACCCTGCTGTACACACTGTTATCTCACCATGCTGTATGAACTGCTAACTCACTCTGCTGTATGAACTGTTATCTCACCCTGCTGTACACACTGTTATCTCACCATGCTGTATGAACTGCTATCTCACTCTGCTGTACGAACTGTTATCTCACCCTGCTGTATGAACTGTTCTCACCCTGCTGTATGAACTGCTATCTCATTCTGCTGTACGAACTGTTATCTCACCCTGCTGTATGAACTGCTATCTCACCCTGCTGTATGAACTATTATCTCACTCTGCTGTATGCACTGTTATCTTACCCTACTGTATGAACTGCTATCTCACCCTGCTGTATGAACTGTTCTCACCCTGCTGTATGAACTGCTATCTCATTCTGCTGTACGAACCGTTATCTCACCCTGCTGTATGCACTGTTATCTTACCCTACTGTATGAACTGCAATCTCACTCTGCTGTATGAACTGCTACCTAACTCTGCTGTATGAACTGCTATCTCATTCTGCTGTATGAACTGTTATCTCACTCTGCGCTATGCACTGTTATCTCACCCTGCTGTATGAATTGCTATCTCACTCTGCTGTATGAACTGTTATCTTACCCTGTTGTATGAACTGCTATCTCACTCTGCTGTATGAACTGCTATCTCACTCTGCTGTATGAACTGTTAGAGAGGTAAAAATGCCATCCCGTATTCCCAATTCCTCCGCCTCCGCCGTATCTGCTCCTAGGAGGAGCGGTTCCACCATAGAACTCACCAGATGGCCTCCTTCTTTAGAGACCGCAATTTCCCTTCCCACGTGGTTAAAGATGCCCTCCAACGCATCTCGTCCACATCCCGCACCTCCGCCCTCAGACCCAACCCCTCCAACCGCAACAAGGACAGAACGCCCCTGGTGCACACCTTCCACCCTACCAACCTTCGCATAAACCAAATCATCCACCGACATTTC
>NC_057712.1:59442078-59450364 GCF_004010195.1 Chiloscyllium plagiosum | reverse complement strand
ACCCTGCTGTATGAACTGCTATCTCACTCTGCTGTATGAACTGTTATCTCACCCTGCTGTATGAATTGCTATCTCACTCTGCTGTATGAACTGTTATCTTACCCTGCTGTATGAACTGCTATCTCACTCTGCTGTATGAACTGTTATGTCACTCTGCTGTATGCACTGTTATCTCACCCTGCTGTATGAACTGCTATTTCACCCTGCTGTATGAACTGCTACCTGACTCTGTTGTATGAACTGATATCTCACTCTGCTGTATGAACTGCTATCTTACCCTGCTGTATGAACTGCTATTTCACTCTGCTGTATGAACTGTTATGTCACCCTGCTGTATGAACTGCTATCCCAGCCTGCTGTATGAATTGCTATCTCACCCTGTTGTATGAACTGCTATCCCAGCCTGCTGTATGAATTGTTATCTCAAGCTGCTGTATGAACTGCTATTGTACCCTGCTGTATGCACTGTTATCTCATCCTGCTATATGCACTGTTATCTCATGTTGCTGTACGAACTGCTATCTCACCCTGCTGTATGCACAGTTATCTCACCCTGCTGTATGAACTGCTATCTCACTCTGCTGTATGAACTGCTATCTCACTCTGCTGTATGAACTGCTATCTCACTCTGCTGTATGAATTGCTATCTCACTCTGCTGTATGAACTGTTGTCTCACTCTGCTGTACGAACTGCTGTCTCATTCTGTTGTATGAACTGCTGTCTTACTCTGCTGTATGAACTGCTAACTCACTCTGCTGTATGAACTGCTATCTCACTCTGCTGTATGAACTGCTATCTCACTCTGTTGTATGAATTGCTGTCTCACTCTGCTGTATGAACTGCTAACTCACTCTGTTGTATGAACTGCTATCTCACTCTGCTCTATGAACTGCTATCTCACTGTGTTGTATGAATTGCTGTCTCACCCTGCTGTATGAACTGCTATCTCACTCTGCTGTATGAACTGTTGTCTCACTCTGCTGTATGAACTGTTGTCTCACTCTGCTGTCTCACTCTGCTGTATGAACTGCTATCTCACTCTGCTGTATGAACTGTTGTCTCACTCTGCTGTATGAACTGGCATACTCTTTTGGTTTTGGAAACCAAAAGGTCTGCTAATTCTAGTGTGTTAGAAGAAAGACAAGGCTGATTTAAGTCAAAGAATCTCATTCATAAGATAATGTATGTCAGCAGGAGAATCAACATTTCACGCAAAAGCCTGATGAAGGGCTTTTGCCAAAAACATTGATTCTCCTGCTCCTTAGATGCTGCCTGACCTGCTGTGCTTTTCCAGCACCACACTCTTGACCTTGGTCTCCAGCATCTGTAGTCCTCACTTTCTCCTTATTCTAATCGCCACCTGACATCCCAAAGGCAAGCCAGGAAGTGACACAACGGGCTCTCCCGCCACACCTTCTGATTTCCCCCAGCCAATAGTGTTCCTGGAGAGGCTGGGGTGAGAGCCTCAGACCCCATGATCACCAAGGTGGGTGGGAAGGCAGGGCCCATACATTACCCCCTGTTGCCCTGGGGAAGAGGCACTGCCCCTCAGAGGGGAGTGATTTCCCAGTGGCGCTCTCTCTCCCCAGGGGATGAGCCCACTGCCTAACCTGCCTGAATCCCCGGGGGCTGCAGTAGATCCTTCTGCTGCTGCTGCTGCTGCCGCCATTCCACCAGTCCCCAAGGATGACCTAGAAACTAACATGGGCCGCGGTGCGGGCTGTAGTATTATTTATATACCAATGGGTCATCAAGCGGTAGAGGGGAGGAAGGTGTTATTCTCACTCCTCCCTCCCAGACTGCTTTTCCGGGCACCTTGGCCCTGGGGGAGAATGTTTTCCCTGAGGAGCCATGCTTCCCAGTTTCAGGAGCGGTGCGGGGCTCAGAGCCTCTGCCGCCCGATGACCCAACCTTGGGGCATTCCAAGAAGGGGTGCACTGAGGAAGTTACCGTTGAAGATCCTGGACTTGGAGAAGGTGTTTGATCCAGAGTCACATCTCGGTCAGCCCGATATGGGCCTGGCCCTGCGTGGGGGTGCATGAAATGAAGAAGGCTGCGGTGCCTGACCTGCAGCTCGTCTGGTCCCACGGTGCATACGTGAGGTGACTGATCCAGCTCCTCCAAGACCTGGACCGTGGCTCCCCGTTCTTCTACTCACTGGAATAATGGCACGGCACCCGTCAGCAGCTCCTTGTGCTGCTGGCTGACGACAGAATCCGGATCCCGGAGGGTATCAAGGCCCAAATTCGCTCCTATTACACGGGTCTGTTCTCTCCAGACACAAGGATGCTCGCAGAGTTCTGTGGGAGGACCTGCCGCAGCTCAGCCCGGAGGACGCCAGAAGGCTCGACCCTCCCGTCACCTTAGAGGAGCTGACCGGCGCACTCGACCAGCTCTCAAGGGGCAAGTCCCCGGGGCTGGATGGGCTGACTATAGAGTTCTTCAGGGCATTCTGGGACAACCAGGGAGTGACTACGCACAGGTCCTGGGGGAGTATCTAACTGCTGGAGAGCTGCCCCTTTCTTGGCGCAGGGCCTTTGTTCTTTGAAGAACTGGCATCTGGTCTCCCTCGGCACAGATCACACAATTTATGCCAGGGTGTTAGCTTCTCACCTGGCTTCCGTGCTGGCCCACATGATTCACCCGGACCAGTCCTACACTGTCCTGGACCGGAGAATACACAACAATGTCCACCTGGTCCAGGACCTGATCCATTTCTGTCGACGGGCTGGTCTGCCAAGCGCCTTTCTGTCACTCAATCAGGAGAGGGCATCGATAGGGTCGATCACGAGTATCTGCTCAGGGCCCTGTGGGCATTTGGGTTAGGGACGCAGTTCGTCACCCGGATCTGACTTTTGTACGCCGCGCAGAGTGTCTGGTTAAAGTTAACGGGTCCCTGACAGGGCCCCTTCGCTTTGGACGTCAAGGCTGCCCCATGTTTGGCCAGCTGTATTCCCCGTGTGTGGAGCCTTTCCTGTGCCTCTTGCGGAGGAGGTTGTCAGGGCTGGTTCTGCGTGGCATGGGCACGGGGGTGGTCCTCTCGGCCTACAGCGACGAAGTGATCCTCACTTTCACCGACCCAGCTGACCTGGGGAGGACGCGTGACCGCCAGGCCATGTAATCGGCAGCATCTTCTGCCAGGATCAACTGGGCCAAATATCCCGGACTACTGGTCGGTCCATGGCAGGTGGACTCCCTGCCGGAGGAGTTATGGGGATTCAGCTGGCGTACCACCCATTTCCTGGGAGTCCACCACAGCCCGGCTGAGGAATCTTGGGCAGCAAACTGGCAGGAGCTGGAAGCCAAAGTCTTGGTTCGCACAGGCCACTGGCCAGGACTGCTCCAAGTGCTATCTTACAGGAGTCGAGTGCTGGCCATAAACAGCTGGTGGCTGCCATACTTTGGTACCGGCTGGTCCCTTTGATCCCTCCTCCTGGTTTTGTCACTGGCATCCAGAGAACGTTGGTTCACTTCTTCTGGGACAAAAAGATGCACTGGGTCGCTGCGCAGGTCCTGAGCCTCCCTATTGAGGAGGGCGGTCAGTTGCTGGTTTGTGTCTGCACCCAGGTCACGACTTTCAGCCTTCAGGCCTTGCAGCGATACCTTTATGTTGAGCCTCCTCCTAGGTGGTGCGCCCTGGCAACGTATTTTTTTCCGCCAGGTGCATAACCTCAACTATGACACGCAGCTCCTGTTCCTCGACCGTGACAGTTTGGAGGTCGCCCTCCAGACACTACCTGTCTTTTATCAGGACCTGATCACTGTCTGGAACACTGTCGAATTGCGTTGCGCCTACCCTCCGGCAGGAGAAGCGGCTGTTATCAGGTAGCCTTTGCTCAGGAATCCGCATCTCCGTACTCCCGGGTTCGAGTGGCTGTCAGAGGGGAGGGCCGTGGCGGCGAGGGTGACCAGGGTCGAGGGCGTGCTAGGTGGCAGGGGCCTGATCTGGATGCTGCCACAGGACATAGCGAGCAGGGCAGTGGCCACGTCCTGTACGTGGCCACTGCCATTCGACGCCTTAGAACAGCAGTGCTCGGACCTGACGTAGTGCTCCAGTTGGAGGATGCTCAGGTGTGCGGTGGAATTCTGTCTGCGCTCACCCCTGCCTGGACGGAATTTTACATTGGCCCCAAGGTCCCGTACTTCCCCTGGAAATCTGTACCCCACAACCTGAGCCACTTCCCAAATTTTAGTTTTGTCCCTTTTAGGGATGTATCACGGCGGGCTCTCTATAGACTGCTGCTGCACACCATCCACCTCTTCTCCCTCATCCACTGCCCAGACACACCTTGGCGTGCCCATTTGCCACAGGGCAGTGGGGATCCTCAGTGGAGGGCTCTCTACTTGGGAATGCTCCCCCTTTCCCTTGGGGATCTGGGGTGGAGGTGCTGCATGCGATAGTCCCCCGCAACCACAGATAGCGGTGGTTCATGGACTCCCATTCCTGAAGAAAGGCTTATGCCCAAAACGTCGATTCTCCTGCTCCTCAGATGCTGCCTGGCCTGCTGCACTTTTCCAGCACCACACTTTTTAACTCATGGACTCCCAGCCCAACTGCTTGTTCTGTAGTGCTGTGGAGTCCGTGGACAATGTATATATTTAGTGTGGGCGCTTGCACTCCCTTTAATGATTTCTTTAAAGAACCTCTCCTCTGTTTTTGGCTGCACTTCAGTCCCACCCTCCTGATCTTTGGCCACCCGGTGCGGAGAATGGAGGGTAGGTCAGAGGACCTCCTTGTCGGTCTGTTCTTGGGCCTGGCCCAACTGGCTATAAATAGATCCAGGCAGCATGCCGTGGAGGGGTCATTATGGCCGATTGCCTGCCCCTCTTCCGAGGGTATGTCAGATCCCAGGTGTCCCTGGAGAAGGAGTACGCAGTGTCCACCAATACTCTCAACATTTTCAGGGAAAGGTGGGCACCTCAGGGAGTGGAGTGTATTTTTCCCCCTTCAACTCTATTTTGACTTAATCCCTGCCCTCCCCTTCACTCTTTGATCACACAGCAATGCCCACTGAGAAAGGCATTAGTTGTCACTGGCCACTTGGGTGTTTCCTTTCTTCTTAGTGGTGGAAATTGAATAAATATTTGTACACCTGTTGTATTTCACTGTGTCTCACACCTACACACACACACACAACATGTTATGCAGTAGTTTGGGGGTAAAGGGAAATAAAAGCCAGTTTGTTTTTTATTTTTATTTTTTCCTTTTTTTTTCTATTTTTCTGGATGCAGGTGTGAGACACAGTGAAAAAGAACAGGTGTACAAATCTTTATTCAATTTCCACCACCAGGAAGAAAGGAAATATCCAAGTGGCCAGTGACAAGCAATGCCTTCTTAGAGGGTATTGTGGTGTGATCAAACAGTGAAGGGGAGGGCATGGATTAAATCAAAATAGAGTTGGAGGGGGAAATAATGCACTCCACTCCCTGTGGTGCAACCCTCTCCCTGAACAGCTCAAGAGTATTGATGGACACCGTGTGCTCCTTCTCCAGGGACCCTTGGGATCTGACATAAATAGCCAATTTGTTTTTTTTTTTGCCTTTTTTTCTTATTTTCTTTCTTTTTTTAAAGACACAAGGTGACCCTCCTGTTTTTTTTTCCTCTTTTTTTTCTTATTTTCTTTATTTTTTGCTTTACCCCCACACTACCACCTAACTGCAGTGGTGCTTATTTTTCCCCAGCACCCATGTTTTTTATTGTCCTTTTTTTCTTTTTGAATTAACTGTACAATGGCCAATATCCTGTCATCAAATCACACTTTATTTCCAGCTGAAAAGTCCTTGATACTGATCCAGCTCCTCAGAGCCAGCTCACAGTGTGAACAGAATCTCCAGAATCTCTGATACTCTTGTGTTTTAAAAATTTTTTTTATTACCCCCATACTACTGCCTAACTGCAGTAGTACCTATTCCCCCCCCCCCCCCCCCCCCCCCCGCCGCACCCATGTTGTGGGTATGCAGGTGTGAGACACAGTGAAAGACAACAGATGTCCAAAACTTTATTCAATTTCTACGACCAGGAAGAAAGGAAATACCCAAGTGGCCAGTCACAAGCAGTGCCCTTCTTAGAGGGCAGTGCTGTGTGATCAGTGATGGGGAGGGCATGGATTAAATCAAAATAGAGTTGGAGAGGGAAATAATATACTCCACTCCCTGCAGTGCCCATCTCTCCCTGAACAGCTGAAAGGTGTCGGTGGACACTGCGTGCTCCTTCTTCAGAGACACCTGGTCTCTGACATAAATAGCCAGTTTGTTAACTTGTATTCCTTTTTTATTGAGGATTGATTTCTAAACTGCCTGATCTACACAGTCAGTGTGATTCAGATGTAACTCAGTTATCATTAGGGAATTGTTATTTCACTGGCTGGTAGCAGCCTATGTGTTACTCTTTTCTCTTTTACTTTGAGTAAAGGACTACGGTAATTTTGTGGCAGGGCTTAGCCTTTGCATTCTGGTTTCTTTTTTTTAAATGTGTTTTCACTTTTTTTGGTGTTTGGACTGATCCCCTGTGAGAAAATACATCCTTCCAGATGAGCTGTTCCTGTATGAGTGGACCTGACTCCTTTGTGGGTGACTAGGCCTCGTTTGGATGGACCAGGCCTCTATGGAGACTGAACACATATATGTGCGTTGTGGACTCTGCCTTGGGAAGTGGACCAAAACCTGTGAATTAACTGCAGCTTCACAACATACTGTGTTCCTATGAATGGGCCTGATTCTCTATGGATGGACCAGGTCTTGAAAGAGACTGAACACCTGTGTGTGCTGTGTGGTGTGCAATTGCTGCCTTCGGGGTATGAACTCTGTCTTCGTACTGGAAACTGTATGTGAGGATTATGTGAATTCTCTTACTATATGTGGGTTTTGTAATTAACTATGTCTGAGTGCGGGCGAGAGCAGGCGAGTCAGTACGTGGGGTAGCCAGGAGCTGAAGGGTCAATGATAGACCTGGAAGAAAGTGGGCTGAAGGGGGTCTGTTAGTATGCAGGGTGACAGGGAGCTAGGAGCCGAAAACATGCCCCTCGGAAAGTTGGTCAGGGGTGGAGCAGCTGGTACGCGGGCTGGCTTGGGGCCGCAGGGTCGATGACTGGCCTGGAGGAAAGCGGGCTGGGAGGAGCCTGTCACTACACTGAGTGGGCAGGGCCAGGCAATTGATAGCGTCCTTGCAGGGAAGCCGGTATAGGGCAGGCTGGTCAGTACACAGGGAGGCTGAGCCAGGCAGCCGACAGATGGCCGTAGGTAGGCTGACCAGGGAGGACCAGTCAGTAAGCAGGAAGGCTGGGAGCTGGACAGCCGGTGGCCGGTCTGTAGGAACGCTAGCCAGGAGAAAGGGTCAGTCAGTATGCAGGGCAGCCGGAGACTGGAAGGCCAACAACCAGCTTGTAGGAAAGCGGCACTGGATTGTCTGGTCAGTTTGTGGGCCAACTGGGAGCTGGGTGGTCAATGACCAGCCTAGAGGAATGTGGGCCTGGGGATGATCAATTAGTATACAGGGCAGCCAGAGACCGAAAGGCCGACTGTCCTGCAGGAAGGCTAGTCAAGGATGGTCCGATCAATATGTGGTGTGGACGGGTGTCAGGCTTTTTTTTGAGCTATATTGGGTCTGTGCTCTGTGCACTGTTTCTCATTTGATTGCACTGTCTTGTCTGTGTTTGTTATGTGATGACTGAAAGTGGGATTTGAGGTTTGTCCTCATCTCCCTGAAAACTGGTTGAACTGTGGGGTTTAGGATTTGGCTTTGCTGCCCTTTCCCTTGTATATAGTGGGCTTTTGTGAACTGCTGCTTTCTGTTTATTGTTAACTGCGTATTTTGTATTGTTTAATAAAATTTTAACAAATAACTTGGAGATTTCCTATATCTGCACACATACGACATGGGTACTAGGAAAAATAAGCATTATCGCTGTTTGGCAGGAGTGTAGGGGTTTGTATATAAAAAGTATATATTTATATAACCAGGAGACTAGAATGTCCTCAGTTGTGGGCAGACTGTGAGCTAGCTGGCCACACAGCCAGTATACTGTGCACAAATGAATAAAGGTAAAAAAATGACTGCAGATGCTGGAAACTAGATTCTGGATTAGTGGTGGAAGAGCACAGCAGTTCAGGCAGCATCCAAGGAGCAGTAAAATCGACGTTTTGGGCAAAAGCCCTTCATCAGGAATAAAGGCAGAGAGCCTGAAGGGTGGAGAGATAAGTGAAAGGAGGGTGGGGTGGGGAGAAAGTAGCATAGACGACAATAGGTGAGTGGGGGAGGGGATGAAGGTGATAGGTCGGGGGCGGGG
>NC_057712.1:59434755-59441629 GCF_004010195.1 Chiloscyllium plagiosum | reverse complement strand
TCACCCCAGTTCCAAACTTCCAGCTCAGCGCTGTCCCCATGACTTGTCCTACCTGCCTATCTTCTTTTCCACCTATCCACTCCACCCTCCCCCCCCGACCTATCACCTTCACCCTCTCCCCCACTCACCTAATATACTCTATGCTACTTTCTCCCCACCCCTACCCTCCTCTCACTTGTCTCTCCATCCTTCAGGCTCACTGCCTTTATTCCTGATGAATGGCTTTTGCCCAAAACGTCGATTTTACTGCTCCTCGGATGCTGCCTGAACTGCTGTGCTCTTCCAGCACCACTAATCCACAAATGAATAAATGGTGACTTGGTGATGGGATACCAGCCTCTGTGCAGCTACTACAGAAACCTGTTGAAAGGTACAGTCAGAGAAGGCATGATGCTTAATTCTTGAGAGCATTAGTGGAGCAGGAATTTGGGATATCAAGATAAATTAAGATTTTACCTCATTTACAAAGGCCTTTTAAATTTAATTTGGCAATCATGATCTGTGGCAAAATTTTCTACCAGTAGCCGAGCACAAGGAAGTGTGTTAGAAAATACCCAAACTTCCCCAGAAAAGTCAAGCTTTGCTTTTATGTTTTCCTTGATCTAATTTGAAATTCACACCAGCGGGCAATTGCCATGACTCTTGTGGAAGTCTATAAAAAGACAGAAAATCTTTATAAGAATAATCAAATGCTTTTCCAAAAGTTAATTTACTTCATATATTTTCAGGGTTGCGCTATCTTTTCTGAAAAGCCAGTTGATTCTCCATTTTATTGTTCACTTAAAAAGAAGACAATTTCTAACATTAACGACTCAGGTCATTGTGTGTGGGAGTGCATTACACAGATAGGAAAAATTGAAAGGCTGGCAGATAGTGGGAGGAACTCAGAAACATAGAGTAGAGGATGGGGAAGACATATTCCAAGTATGAAAATGCAACAAAAGTGAAGGCAGAAAGCATCTTCCACAGAATATATTTGTAACTTCTATTTCTGTATATTCAGAGTTCATTAATTATTGTATGTGTTTACAATGCTATAAAAGTTATCATGCTGTAAGTTACTTACACCACAGAGTGAGTTGTGTAAGGAGGAAGTATTAAATTTCTTCATTTCCACATTTAAGTTAATATTTTGAATTAATCATGACAATGTAAAATATATTGTGCACAGTGAGCATATTGAAAGGCCTGAACTATTAGTGTATTTTAAATATACAATTGAAAAAAGGAAAAATGTAAAGCAATAATTTAATTGATGTCAAATGTGAGCTTATGACTTGAAAAATTGATATTATGCAAATGAAATACAGCTGTCCTACAGAACAGTGATAAGGTTCATTGAAGGTGCAGAAAAGGTAAAGATGAATAGAAACATGGTGGAGATCAGATCCATAAGGTCTCTGTTTGTATGTACACATGCTTGATTTCAGTTTACCTTCCATCAGCTTTTCATCAAAGTGGGTGGGTGTTTCAGAATAGTTTTGGTTACAGTGGGAGTTGCAGCATTTAAGTGTTCACATATTTTTTGCTTTCATGTTGAAAATATTTGTAATATAACTTTCAATTGAGTCATTTGTAAGAACAGTAAAAGAAAATAATTGACTGCATAGTCCTGAAGTTTTGTTCCAAAGAAGAGTCGTCCCTGGACTCAAATATTTAATTCTGTGTCTGCCTCCACAAACTGCTGAGCTTCTCCATCATTCGATGTGTTTGTTTTGTATGGTTTGTTTTCTTGTGTATTCCATTCTGTGGATGGCAGAGTTTTCTGGAAAGCTTTTGATACATTATGAAAAACAAGTTATCCTTTGAGACTACAAATTAGATTAGATTAGATTACTTACAGTGTGGAAACAGGCCCTTCGGCCCAACAAGTCCACACCGACCCGCCGAAGCGCAACCCACCCATACCCCTACATTTACCCCTTACCTAACACTACGGGCAATTTAGCATGGCCAATTCACCTGACCTGCACATCTTTGGACTGTGGGAGGAAACCGGAGCACCCGGAGGAAACCCACGCAGACACGGGGAGAACGTGCAAACTCCACACAGTCAGTCGCCTGAGGCGGGAATTGAACCCGGGTCTCTGGCGCTGTGAGGCAGCAGTGGTAACCACTGTGCCACCCACTAAATATTGTAAGAAAAAAAGTTCTATTTACTTGTAATATTTGGCTGATGAAGAAGAATAGAAAAAATGCACGTACACAAGGCATTGCAAAAGAACCTATCTGCCAATTACCTTACAAGCTAATACATAATGACAACAAATACCTTACTTAGGCTTGTCTATGGAAAGACATATGGAGGCTTTAACTCAGCCAACAAGTTTGTGGAAGTGCAGTGCCACATTTTGAAATCTGAATTGTAGAGCTTGCATAATTTTTTGAGTGGCTTTTCAGCTTACCAGAATGAATGACACATTTATGTTTCAAGCTCATTCCCAGATCTCACAAAGATCTTTAGTACTACCTGCCAGTCAGGACTGCACATTTGTAACAAACAGCTGACTAACACGCTGTTTGCAAGAGCAATCAACTTTACATTTTTTCTTATGGGAAATTATCAAGAGAAAGAGTTGCTCCTTAACTTTTCCACATTGGACCATGGGGCTGCTGTCACAATGGCAGAATGAAAAAACTAGACAGTTATCGCCATTTGTGTTTTCTGCCAGGCTGTAACGGCCGAGGATTAAGTCTCCATCTGAGTTCAGGAGGAGACTGGCCTCCCAGTCCAAGTAATCCAGAGGGGGAGTCATTAGCTATGGTGTCACCTCTTCAATTTCCACCAAGCATGGGCCAAGGACCACCTATGTTCTGCTAGTTGGTGTTCTTCAGTGATAGTAATCTGTCTTTATTATTGATCCCCACTAGATCCCTTGATGTCGGATTTATGAAGCATTCAGGTGCCGCCTTCCTATGTGCAAAAGTGCTACCTGCATAAATGTTGTGCTAAGCCTCATGGAAAATCTAACATTATCTGTCCCGCTTCTTGTAAAAGAAATGGACACAAAATCACAAGGAATATAAATAAGATATCAATGAAATAACTCCACAGAGGCTAGTATTCCATCATCAAGACACCCTTTATTTGCAAATGGAGAGTCATTGACACTGATCTAACTTCCTCAGAGCCAATTCTCAGAGTGAACAAAACCTCTGACACTCCTATTCCTATCTGCCAGCCAGGGCTTCCTGATTGGACCAGATTAACAGTGCAAATCAGGGAAACCATATTCTATGAGGTCCACCTGGCTGACCTTGTTATAATCACTACAGTTCAAAATACTCAGGAGGTATGTCAGAATCTGTGATGAGAGAGAAACAGTTAACATTTCAAGTTGTGACCATGACCTGAAACTTTAATTCTGTTTCCATATCTGTTGACTATTTTATTTACTTTTTTCTCTTTTCATTTCAGATTTCCAACATCCACTGATATTTTGGATTAGTACCACAAGAACGAAGAACAGGCCAAGACTGGTGGAGGCTTCCAAAACATTTGTTCTCTGGCCTTGGCTATATCAGGGCCATTGTGTGGTGTCCTTCAATGATACAAAGTTTCTATGCCACTCTACATTGCTAGATTTTGATATAAAAGGCAGTCTTTGGGAATACTGAAGAGCCTGGACACTGACTTCATCCTTGGCTTTCTGATCTGAAGATACTTTGTCAATGTTTTAACTGGTGTCCTGATGTTCCATCACACTATTGTTAGGTATATTGCACGTTTCCCTTAATTGGATTTTGTTCCTCCTCAGGTGTTGCTCCATCAGATGGCCTGGTTTCATAAGCCTTCTCTCTAACTGTTTGTCCTAAGCATGTATTGCCTAAGGTTAATTGTCCTGGCAAAGGCAGTGGTCAGTTGCCTTCTCTTGAACTGCTGCAATCTTTCTGGCTAGGGATGCACACTGGATTGTTAGGAAGGTAGTTCCAGGAATTTGAGCCAGTGAAGGAATGGCAATATTGTTCGAAGTCAGGATGGTGTGTGGCTTCAAGGGGAACGTGCACGTGGTGGTAGTGTCCATTTCCTTTTTAGTAGTAGAAGTCGCGGTTTAATAAGATGCTGTCTGAGGAGTCTTGATGAGTTTTTGCAGTTCCATCCTGCAGATAGTATTATGCAATGGTTGTGAAAGGACGAAATGTTGAAGGAGATGGATTGAATGCCAGTCAAGTGTGCTCTTTTGTTCTGCAAGGTGTCAATCTGAGTGTTGCTGGAACTGTACCCATCCAGGCAGGTGGACTACATTCTGTCACACCATCCAGCTTGTGCCTCATAGATAATGGAAAGGAGAGATCCAGTTAACTTTCTGTTCAATCGTGATCTTAGGATGTTGGTTGTGGGAGATTCAGTGATGATGATGTCAGTAAACATCAAGGGCAGTGGCTAAATTCTCTCATGTTGAAGATTGTCATGGCCTAGCACTTGTGTTATGACATGAGGTAAACCCTCCTGCATAATTTAAAACCAACAACAGAGAAAAGATTTATCCCGTTGCAGTAATCTGTAAAATTTTGAGTGGCCAAGAACTATTTAAAGTAAAAATTAACAACTTTTTTTCTCAAACTATAACTGAGAATAATTAACTAACAACTATTTACAATTCCTTTGTCAAACCTATCTTTTACTTTCCCTTCTATAATACTGGTCCGATAAAAAACTCCCAGTTAAGATTTACAGAAAAGTCCAAATTTTAAAACTAGCTAGCGGTCGAATCTTCTTTTTATCTTCATCAGTAGATTGGCTCCCCAGGTCAGTGTTGAGATTCTTCTCTATGCAAACTCCTTCTCTCAATGGATACCTCTCAGAGTCTGACTGGCAGTCTACAGCTGTTAGTCTGGTGGCAGTTCTCCTCCCAACTGTTCAATTTTCTCCAGTCTTATACCCAAAAGCATCAGATTGTGTCATTGACTTTTAAGATTGTCAATATACTCGATCCAAACTTAATTGGAATTTGGTATTTTTCAGGGTATAATATATATGATTGGCCGAATTTGAATCTGTTTTGTCGTTTCCAGGCAACTAGCTACCCCAGCAGCTGGAGCACATATTACATTGTCCTACTGATATCACTTGGTGCTGTCACTGCTAGCTAATACTCTCTTAAATGTACAGTACACCCACATCTTCATAACACTTGTTTGGTGTGAATGTAACTTGTCACTAATCTCCCAAAGCTTGGATGTTGTCCAGGTCTTACTGCACGTGGACACAGACTGCTTCAATATCTCATGTGTTCTAGATGGTGCTAAATATTGGACAATTGTCAGGGAACATCCCACTTCAGATTTTATGACTGAGAGAAGGCCACTAATAACATCATCTGAAGATGGGTAGGCTGAGAACATTTTCGTGAGGAACTCCTGCGGTGATATCCTCGTGCTGAGAGAATTTAGCTCCAAAAGACTACAAATATATATCTCTCTATATCTTTGTGGGGCCTTTCTTGCCATTTTTAGATTTGCTTGAAGAATTAAATCTGTGTAACTGTTTATCACCGACTATTGGCATCTTAACATTTAATTGAGCTGGTTCTGTAACTGCTTAATCTATGAAGTATAGCTGCATCCTTTGATCAAAATTTTAGAACTCAATGATAAATCCATGGCTTTCTAGATCACAGTAGGGGTTTTGGTGCCATATGTCCATTGTCCTTTTGTCTTTTCAATTTATATTTAACTTTGTGTACTCATTCTGTGCTTTCAATGCTGCACTTGGTATTCTTTTTTCATTATTGGCCTAAACCTCGTTTTAGTGTTTTTCTTATTGGTTCTGCACTGTTCCTAATGCAGTCCACTTTGTTGAATTTAGGCTGTCTTTTTCTTACTTTATTAAGAGGCAGACTTCTGAGGGGCATTCAAATTTGAAATGGCCTTCAGATAGGATAGGTTTGATTCAGATAGCTGCTTGCACAAACCTGGCCGAATTGGAGATTATACACAGTTTGCAAAGAAAGCTTATTTTGTTTTGTGGTCTGAACTTTGGAAACTTCCGGTTTGTTGCTGTATTTTGCTTGCTATTGCCCCTTGGCTTTTGAGGCTTTTTTTTTTGTTTTTGTTGAAGAAAATCCTAGCTGCATCCCATACATTGAAAAACTTGTGTTATTTAAATATAATACAAATTGTGTATGTGAAATCTGTTTGCTTGAGCTTCTATGTTTATTTACAGTAATCCTAATACATACATATTTACAGCACAATGTAAACTCCAGGCACAATGTATAAGCATAGAGTGGTACAGAGCAGAGAGCTCTAGTCATGTCATAGCACCTGGATATTTGGGTCATTTATATGTTGATTTCCTAAATGGATATCACTTCAAAGGTGATAACACAAGTAAGCAAACTATATTTACACACTTGAATGTTTGCTCTCAGCTATTGGTGTTGTTAAAGTAATAAGTACACTGGATCTAAAATCTGGCCCACCAAATATAAAATTCGCATTTCTACATTAACCTTTTTTTTATTGTCAACCAGTGTAACCAAATCCTACCTGCTATGCTGTAACTTCTTACTGCAAATGTCTCATCAACTATTCAGTACTTTCTAGGACTCATACAGTACTATTCAAATGCAAACATATTTTCTTGTAAGGATCCTTCCATATCCGTCACAAACTCACCTGCACCTCCACACACATCATTTACTGCATCCGTTGCACCCAATGTGGCCTCCGATACATTGGGGAGACAGATCACCTCTGGGACATCCCACAAACCAACCCAACCGCCCCGTGGCTGAACACTTCAACTCCCCCTCCCACTCCGCTAAGGACATGCAGGTCCTTGGCCTCCTCCATCGCCAGACCATGGCAACATGACGCCTGGAGGAAGAGCGCCTCATCTTCCGCCTAGGAACCCTCCAACCACAAGGGA